>NC_052147.1:145717879-146054019 GCF_902713615.1 Scyliorhinus canicula | reverse complement strand
TTTTGGAAATGTGAGCCCGAAGGAAAGGCTTCTGTGGGAACCGAGGAGTAGAATAGCCATCTTTGCTCACAGGCAAAGAGCCCAGGAGTGTTGGGATTTCCACCCCAGTGCTTGACAGGTGTGTGGAAATCCTCCGCAGGGGTGGGCTGCCATGGGGGGTGGGGGGGGGGGGGGGGGGGGCGGTGGAGGGGGTGGTGCTAGAGGGCAGCAGGAGGGCAATCGCTCATAGCACCACCATGCCAACCCCTGGATCCCAACCCCATTCCGGGGACAACCCCATGTCCCTGCCCACCTGCCCCATCAATCACACATAACCCCACCGACTGTTGAGGCCTCTGGCCGTCTGGCTGAAGGCTATTGATAATAGGGAATTGGCAATAATGGTTAAGTGAGCACTTGACACATGCCAAGTGGATCCCCGTGGGTGGGTGGGCCATGTAGCATGTGGGAGTCATTGCCTACCTTCCCAATCACACCTTGATGCCTGGACACTGTGCCCAAACACTGCGGGAGGCAACATCACATACGCAGCAGCCAACATTCGAACACCCAGGAGATGGGACACAGCTCCGGGGACATATCCATGGCCGGAGGCTTGGTGAGCGCCACAGAGGAATGGGGCGGGTGTGCCTGGAGAGATGGGCAAATGGTCCGCATTGTGGAAGAAAGTGACAGGCATCATCATGGTTGTGAAAAAAGTTATTTAACGTGCTGTACAGTACCCCACTCCCGATGGTGCAACCCCCCCTGCCCTCAAACCCCTTCTCCTCACCCCTCCCTACCGCCCACCTCCTCTCCCCTACCCCGATGCCCTCAGTGATCGACAACGTGCCTGGCCCTCCTAGCTCTACTGCTATGTGTTGGTGTTTCGCCAAGATGCACATCAGAGGTGGAGGCAGCCAGCTGCTTCCCATGTACTGTGGCCTTCAATGCCCCTGGCAGGCGTTCTCTGGGGGCTCTGGGACCAGAGGGCCCTGGCTCACTTGTTGGCGACACATGCACAGCCGTGCCGCCCTGTCCCGTGTGCTGACTGCGAGACGCGGCCTCATCAGAGGGGTGGAGCTCGGGGGAGCTGCCGGCCACCGTCGCCACACCATGGGATGGGCCCGGCCTGGCACCCAGTGCCCCCTCCTTCCGATGGGTGCCCACAGGGCTCTGGGGTTCAATTTGGCATGGAGGGACAGCTGGTTCAAACCCTGGCTGCCCCTCCATCATCTGGCTCTGCCAGCCCTGGCAGTTCCCCATGATCTGCACCATGGTGTTGATGCCCTCGGCGATGCTCCTCAGTGACTGGAATATGCTCTGCAGAACCTTTACCATTCCCATTTGAGAGTGGGACATGTCTCGCAGAGCCTCATCAAAGTCAGCCTGGTACTGGGTGACATTCTCCAGTGAGTCGGACATTCTGCCAAGGCCCTCGGCCATGGCCGTCACCGACTGCGCGATGTCTTGGACACCTTCACTCATGATGCCGACCAGGCTCGTGCACCAGGCTCTCCACTGCGGTCGCCACCCAGCAATGTTGGCCTCGGTGACACTCATTGCCGGTGCCATCTCCTACGCCCGTTGCCTCTGGGACTCCTCAAAGTGGCTAAGGATATGATGGAGTGAAGCTGACATCTTCCTCCGAATGTCCCGCTGCTCCCTATCGTCTCCGTCAGATCTGGGTACCTCTGTTCCAGGGGCTCAGCATCAGGCTGAGACCCAGCTGGGTCCTGGGATCCAGCATTCCTCCGACTGCTGTCTCGCCTGGGGGTTCCTGCCTCCACCTGATGTACATCAGCAGCTGTGTGGTGCTCACCAGATTGTGCTCCAGAACCCTGTCCACTAACATGTCCCACCGAGGTGTGTGTATCTGCACTGGTGGAGGGTGGGGATGACAGCTGTGCCACAGTCAAGGTGGCATCCTCGGAGCTCTCCTCCGGGGTGTTCTCCTCGGAGTGAGGCATCCAGAGCCCCCAGAGGATGCCTGCCAGGGGCATCGAAGGCCACAGTAGCAGCTGCCTGCCTCCACCTCTGATGTGCATCTTGGCGAAACACCAATACGTAGTGGTAGAGCTAGGAAGGCCAGGCACGTTGTCGATCACTGAGGGCATTGAGTTAGGGGAGAAGGGGTGTGCGATAGATAGGGGGTGAGGAGAGGTGGGTTGAGGGCAGGGGGAGTGGGGTACTGTACAGCACATTAAATAACTTTTTTCACAATCATGATGATACCTGTCACTCGGAGTCAGGAGAGGATGGGCCTGCTCCGTTAGCTGGAGGGCCTGTGGGAGAATGGGCATGTGGTCAGTGGGAGGGATGGGTCAGTCAGTAAGGCAATCACTACTCACATTAATAGGTCCCCTGGGTGGAGCCCAGTGGTTCCTCACCTGTTTGTGTCTACTCCTCGTGCTGCCTGGTGTAGGTCATTGACCTTCCTGCACTGCTGGCCAGTCCACTTGATCATACTGTTGGAACTAATGGCTGCTGCCACCTCACTGGCTGCCCTGTGCCTCACCCTCCAGGACGCCCGGGAAACAGGACATCCCTCCTGGTCTCCACAGCGTCCAGGAGCTTTCCCAGGTCAGTGTCCCCGAGTCTTGGGGCCGGTCTCCTCGGTGCGATTGTTGTGAGCTGGCTGGGGTTGGCTGAGAAAGTGCTGTTTAAGTGCTGCTCGACCTTGTTAGCAGGGGGCTGGCGAGCACAGTCCCGGCGAATCAGCTGGCAAGGCGCGCGGGAAGCCATGAGGCCACATTAAGTGAGCCAATTAACGTTGAATTGCATTATTGATTTCGCTGGGTCATGTGCCGGGAAGCTCGCGGCAATTCCCACTCACTACCACGCTTGGAAATGTTTTCGGAGAATCACGCCCTTAGAATTTGAGGAACGGAACTCCGAGGCCGGGCCGTTATTTTGAAAGGGTGTCCCGATCTCGAAGTGAACTTGTGGGTCCCCCATACCCTCCACCCATGTGCACTACCTCACACCCCCCAAGTGAGGACACCCCACTATGGGGAGTCTGGGGCCTCCCCACTTCAGGTCCCCCCAAGCCACCTTACAGCACCCCCTCTCTTCCAGGATCTCCACATGTCACCCTCCCAAACCTCCTGGAGGCCCCTACCTACCTACCCTGCACATCCCCACCCTTCAAACCCACCCCCTCTCATGGGCATGGCCCACCTTGCCTCCTGACCCTTGCCAGTATCACCCTGACACTCAGGCACCCTTGCACTGCCACCCTGGCAACCAAGCAGTGCTCCTGTCTGCTTGGTAGTAGAGGGTGGCAGTGCTAATGTGCCAGCTGGGCAGTGCCAAGGTGCCGACATTCCAGGGGGAGGGCCAGGGTGCCACCCTCCACTGACACTGACCACCCAGGGGTCTCCGATGGCCCGGGAGACCCCCTGAGTGCTGTTCCGCTTGGTCCACTTTTGCGTGGACCAGAACTGAACATCGCCCGGCTACAACCTCCCTGGGAGGCCAGAGAATCGAGGGATTCCCATGGATCCCGGGTGAGTAGGTCTTAAGTAGGTTTAAGACCTACTTCAGCAAGCGTCATTTCGTCCCGCTGCTTTTGGGCGGAGTTCCAAGTCTGACGTCTCACAGGACTTGGGTGAACTTGCGATGTGTGGAGGGCTCTCCCTTGATTCTCCGACCGCGTTGTGCTCTCGCTCTCGCAACAAGAGAATCACGCCCAAAGTCAATTATCTGCTAATAATGCCGTAATCCAACCTCCATGGCGGACACTGGGAGGGACCTGACTCTCGTGCCAAATCAACAAAGTGTGGAGAATGGTCCAAAATCACAATCACTGATTGCCACTGCCACCAAAGGGAGGAGAGACCTCGCCACCACATTGTGGTGAATGTATTTCACCTAATGCATGTCTGTCTGTATAATGATGTGACCCATGACCTGGAAGTGATGATACGGGGTGCTTCCAGATACTGTACTGGAACCCGGTGGGTTCTGCCTCTGGCTCCGCCCTCACCAGAGCCATATATAGACCGGCCACCTGTGGATGGCACTCATTTGTGCAGCAGACACTGGCAGGCGGGTTCATGGATAATAAATCCTAATGTTCACTCGTTCTCACGGTCTCACAGTGAATTGAGGTATAACACACATAAAAGTCAATACGTGATTATACCTGGAGGAGATGGGAGAAAAAGTGCCATGGATCTGCCCCCACAATCAGTTCCATGAAAAACATCAAAACTCTGGCCAACCCTGATGGTGTCAGAGATTTCAGCTTAGACCGATCCAGACTGGGATCCAGGACACAATTTAAGTCCATACCCATAATAAGCTGGTGCGAATCCATGGAGGCAGCAACTTTAGTAAAATCCGTAGCTTCCCAGTTAGGAGCATAGACATTAACTAGGACCAACGAGGTATCTGCCAAAGAGCCACAGACAATAACGTGCCTACCATTGGGGTCAGCCACGAATTTAGTGGCAGTAAATTGAACCCTTTTATTGATTAGAATTACCACAGCCCAGGCCCTACCATCAAAGCCCAAATGGAAACCTTGTCCCACCCACCCTTACTCAACCTTGTCTGGTCTCTGACCTGCAAGTAATTCACTTGCAGAAACGTCAGGGGTGGGATTCTCCGTTGGAAATCAAGGCCGGTGCCAGGCACCCAACGGAACGCCATGCTCCAACACCTCTATAATGGCATGAATGCGGTCCACGTCGTACACTGGCGTGGGCATGCAAAATGTACAATAGCATGCATTAACATCTCATTAACGGACATGATCCAGTATTCTCCGGCCTTCTGCGATGCCCAGCGTGCACCAGGTGGAAGTGACAAACTTGCGGTTCACATGTGGTATTTAAAATCGGGAAACGATCACCATGGCTGCTGAGGGAGAGAGAGGAAGTAGGTAATGTCCCCAAAAGTGCAACGGTGGGCTAGCTGAGGGTGCATCTTCCCGGGCCATGGTAGCAGCGGGGCCGACCAGGAGATGGGCAGTGGGGTAGGGGTGTACTCCTGGAACTAGGCGGTCGGGGCACGGACCGTCATTGCTGTGACATCCATGGCAACCATCTGGCTACACACCCACAGACTGCCCACTGCGGCCCGTAGATGTGCAGTGCATCACCAGCGCATGGTGCCCCCCCCCCCCCCCACCCCCCCCCCCAAAAGGTCCCTCAGGCCACACCCCCTAGGAGCCCACAGACCCCAGCCATCCCATCCTGTGGGATTGGCGTGGTCCAGCGCAGCCCGTGGCCCATCAGGTGCTGGTTGGAGGTCGCACCACCAACCATATACAATATTGTCCACAGGCATTTTTAAACATTTAAACATCTACAATGATGTTTAAGGGGCATCATGACAAATATATGAATACGATGGGAATAGAGGGATACGGACCTGGAAGTGTAGAAGCTTTTAGGTTAGATAGACAGCACAGTTGGTGCAGGCTTGGAGGGCCGAAGGGCCTGTTCCTCTGCTGTACTTCTGAACAATGCCCAGTAAATAGCCCAGAATCCCAAATGCTGACAGTCATGAAATTCACCTGGTTCAGTAGTAATCTCGGATTCCTATTTTGCAATGCATCAGTACACTAAATATTCCAAGTTGGGCGCAGCCTCTCAGGTAATTCCTAACCTTCCCTAAGCTGGCCTGACAGCTGATGCAGTCAACCATGAAGAGAGTGATTCACAGGAAGAGGTCAGTGACCCATGTATGTTAAATGTTGAAGGGTCAGGCCTGATGTTTGGTGATTTTGTACATACACATTAAAAATGGAGTTTTATCTCATTTTGTCAAGGTTGATTCATTCAGGATGTTTCAATCTTGGTTCATCAAACATTATTGACCTGACATTGTCAACAATGATTAGAGACAGCAGACTGCAAAGTTTGGTCTTCCAGCATTCTAGTCCAGCAAGACTTGACATAGTCACTCCCAGGATCCCATCGAACAGCCAATGTAGATGGCACGGCAACACAATTGTTAGCATTGTTGCTTCGCTGCGCCAGGGTCCCGGGTTCAATTCCATGCTTGGGTCACTGTCTGTGTGGAGTCTGCACGTTCTCCCTGTGTCTGCGTGAGTTTCCTCCAGGTGCTCCAGTTTCCTCCCAGGAGTCCCGAAAGATGTGCTGTTGGGGGATTGGACATTCTGAATTTTCCCTCTGTGTACCTGAACAGGCGCCGGAATGTGGCGACTAGGGGCTTTTCACAGTAACTTCATTACAGTATTAATGTAAGCCTTCTTGTAACAATAAAGATTATTACAATTATTATGTCCCAGACTCCTCCATACCCAACTCTGTCCCACCAGCAGCATAAATCCACACAGTAGTACACGGTTGGGAGGTACTGACCCTGGGAGGACTCAGCATTGACTCCAGTTCCCAAGGAGCTCTGGACATCAGGTTAAACATGGGCACAGAATTCTCCTGCAGATTATCACTTATCTCTCAAATGCTAAATCCATATTCCCCCATGTTGAACAGCACTTGGAGGGGGTACTGAGGTATTGATGACACATCATGTACTCTGGATGAGGGACAATGTCCATCACCAAGAATACTCAGTCACACCTCTACTGACTGAGCTGCCTGATTGCTGAAGTAGCGTATATCAGGTGACAAAAGAAACAACACCCATTCATATTCTCAGATTTATATGTTCATGATAGTATTGGGGGGAGTTACCATTTGCCAGCCCTCCTGAAGAAAAAGTTCTCACTGTACACTGACGATATCCTCCATCATGTTGTGTGGCACTACCAATGTGCTGAATGTGATAGGTTCAGAACAGATCAAACAGCTCAAAACTGTGCATCCATGGGATGCTGTGGGATATTAGCTGCAGCCGAATTATATTCCACTACAATCTGTAACCTCATGGCCCAGCATATCCCTCAGTTTAGCATTAACATCAAGCTCAGGGAGAGGAGCAGCATCATGTGTACCCAAAAATGAGGTGCCAAACTGATGAAGCTACAATGCCGGATAAACAACAGTAGCAGCATGCTACTGACGGATTTTAACGATATCATAATCAACAGATCAGTACTCCTGCCACAGCGAATCACTTCAAGAGTTCCTCAGGACAGTTCCTTTGATGGAACCATCTTCAGCTGCTTCATGGAAGGACATCCTTGTAGAAGAAGGTTGAAGTAGAGATGTTCCCTGACCACTGTTCGATTCTATTTGCAATTTCCCAAGTATGGAAGCAGTCTACGTCTATACGTAGATAGATCTGGACAACATACAGGTTGAGGCTGCTAAGCGGCTGGTAGCATTTGCACCCACACAAACACCAGACCATCTTCACCAAGAGAAAATCTAACCATTTCCCTTTGACATTCAACTACATTTCCATCGCTAAATCCCTCAACTTCGATATCCCAAGAGTTACTACAAACATCAGCCATATAAAAAATGTGGCTACAAATGCAGGTTGAAGTTTGAGAATTCTGTGGCGAGTCACTCACCTCCTGACTGTCCAAAGCTTGCTCCCCATCTACAAGGCACAAGTTATGAGTGTGTTGGAGTACTCCCCACTTACCTGGACCAGTGAAGATCCAACAACACTCATGAAACTCGACACTGCTTGATTTGCATTCACTCGCTCCACCACTGGAGTTGAGTGACAGCAGTGTGTACCATCTAGATGGTCCACTGCAGCTCATCAAGGTGCCTTTGACAGCACCTTCCAAACTCATGACCTCTAACAGCTAGAAAAGGATAGTCGACGCACCGAACACTAACAGCTACAAATGCCCTTCATGTCACATGTTACCCTTATTGCTGGGTCAAAATCCTGGAACTCCCTTCCTAACAGCACTTTTGGTGTTCCTGCACCACATGGACTGTAGCGTTTCAGAGACAGATAATAAATGCTGATTTTGGCAGCAACACATAGATCCACTCAACAAATTAAACAACAATCATATCTTTTTATTTCCCAATACAGAAATATTGAGCAAGTCAACCAAGTATGGCAGCATTTGAGTCCCCAGGGTGCAGAGCAAGATGAAAGTACAGGAACCTGTTCAATCAAGAATTCTGTGGCTGTGGAGACCAAGTCACTGTATATATTCAAGAAAGAGACAGAATTGTTTTTAGATTGTATTGACATTGGCGAGGGGGGGGGGAATGGGAATATGGCATTGAGGTAGAGGGTCCTTTTGATTGATGGAACATACTCGAAGGGCCGAATGGGGGACTCCTGCTTCTGGTTTCTATGTTTCTATCACAAACTTTGTTTGTGTGGCGATTTCCTTTGGATTAACTCATTGAGCAAGGTCATGGGAATTAAGAGGGAACATTAGGGTGAAAAAACAAAGTGCCCAAAAATTGGGAGTGACAGAGCATTAAAGGAAGAAAGTGTCAGGTTTTAGGTGAGGTCAGAGTAAGAAGGATTGAAATATGATGAAAAATAGGTTTTCAGTGCATGTCTGAATACAAAGCATGTGGCAATAGGTTGGTGGGGTTTAGACATACTGCAGACATATGTAACCTCATGGGGGATAGGATGTTTGGGCAATAACAGGGACCTGGCTCAAAAAAGAACAGAACTGTGTATGAAATATGCCTGGATACAATGGTGTTCTGGAAAGAAAGTAGAAGGGGTGAAATGTTGATTAAGGTTAATATTACAAAACTGGGGAAAGAGAATGTCCTATACTGGTAAAGGACAGAATCTATTTGGTTGGGATTAAACAGTAGAGGTACCTTCACACCACTAGATGTACGCTGCAGGTGACCAACTCGTGAGAAAGGTGTAGAGGAACAAACGTGAAAGGACATTACAGTGAGGTTGAAAACCAGTAGTTATAAAGGGCTTTTATTGCTCTAATGTAGGCGGGGATAGTAACAGTGTCAAGGATAGAGGGGGAAGAGTTTCTAAAGTATGTTCAGGAAAATGTTCTCTACCAGTATGTTTCCAGTCAAAACAAGGAGGATGTATTGCTGGATATGGTTCTAGGAAATGAGGTTGAACAATTGAATCAAGTGTCAAAAGGGAAACAATTGGGGGACAGTGATCATCGTATTATAACTATTAGGTTAGTTATGGAAAAGGACAATCTGGAATAAAAATAATTGAAAATGAAATGAAAAAAAATGAAAATCGCTTATTGTCACGAGTAGGCTTCAATGAATTTACTGTGAAAAGCCCCTAGTCGCCACATTCCGGCGCCTGTCCAGGGAGGCTGGTACGGGAATCGAACCGTACTGCTGGCCTGCTTGGTTTGCTTTAAAAGCCAGTGATTTAGCCCAGTGAGCTAAACCAGACCCTTTTGGGTAGGGCGGGCAATTCCAGTGGATGAGAACAAATTTGGCCCGGGCTAAATTGGAATCAAAATTCAACAGAGTATAAGTGAAGCAGATTGGTTCAAACTAATGTAATATAAGTGAAGCTGAAAGAACATTGCCTCTGACAGATGTAACGTTGACAATGTAAGTGAGAACCAAGCTAAATGTAGAAAGTTCAGAAAGGAAGTGGGAAGAAAATAAGAGAAGCAAAGAGAGTATGAGAAGAGACTGGCAGCTGACATTAAAGGGAATCTGAAGTCTTCCATAAGCATACAAATAGTAAAAGGGTAGCTGAATCGGGACCAAAAAGGGGATTTATGCATGGATGCAGGCTTCATGACTGAGATTCGAAATTACTGTTTGCATCTATCTTTAATAAGGAACAAGATCAAATTCTCAGTGAAAACAGAGGTAGTGAAGTAAAGGATGAAGTAAAAATTGCTAAGTTATTCGGAAATCTGGCTGCATTTGAAACTATTGGGTGGAACCTAGTGAAGCTCCTTGTGAGTGAGAAACTAGGTGGGTGACAGCAATTAATTGTGTGGGAGGCAAAGTGTCAAGTGGGATGAAGTTGGGGAATAAATTGCCGGTGGATTAAATGCCAATCATGATTCTGGCAAGCAGCGGAAACCTATTTTTAATGTGTTAACATGTCATGTATACTCATTAAAACACATGGTCATCAGATCAAACTGTACCTTTGCAATTAAGTCTGCAGCCATTGTGAAACATGAGAGTATTTATGATATTTTAATTCAAATGCTTCTTTTGCTATTTATGACACCCATCCCCAACATACTTTGATCCAAAGTTTGTGATAGAAACATAGAAACCAGAAGCAGGAGTCCCCCATTCGGCCCTTCGAGTATGTTCCATCAATCAAAAGGACCCTCTACCTCAATGCCATATTCCCATCCCCCCCCCCCCCCCTCGCCAATGTCAATACAATCTAAAAACAATTCTGTCTCTTTCTTGAATATATACAGTGACTTGGTCTCCACAGCCACAGAATTCTTGATTGAACAGGTTCCTGTACTTTCATCTTGCTCTGCACCCTGGGGACTCAAATGCTGCCATACTTGGTTGACTTGCTCAATATTTCTGTATTGGGAAATAAAAAGATATGATTGTTGTTTAATTTGTTGAATGGATCTATGTGTTGCTGCCAAAATCAGCATTTATTATCTGTCTCTGAAACGCTACAGTCCATGTGGTGCAGGAACACCAAAAGTGCTGTTAGGAAGGGAGTTCCAGGATTTTGACCCAGCAATAAGGGTAACATGTGACATGAAGGGCATTTGTAGCTGTTAGTGTTCGGTGCGTCGACTATCCTTTTCTAATGTTTGTGTGGCGATGACTTCGGCCCATTGTGGGCCGGAAAATCGCCGGGGGGAGCATGCCGACCGGCGTGGTGTGATTCCCGCCCCCGGCAAATCTCCGGCGCCGGCGAATTCGGCAGCCGGCAGGAGCGGGTTTCACACCACCCCCCGGTGATTCTCCAACCCGGCCCGGTGGGGGGGGGGGGGGGGGGTCGGAGAATCCCGCCCTATATCTTTTAAGTTACCAAAGCAGTTAGCCACAACCAATGGGCTTCTTACTTCTTACTTCTTTCTTAGCTTTTAAAATGAAAATAGAGAAAGACAGGGAAAAAAACAGTTATTTCATCTTCTGCAGTTCAAAACAGTCCAAAATGAAACTGAAACTCAAACACCTCACAGCCACAGCCCAGCTCCACCCACAAAATGACATCACTGAAGCCATGTGATAAGCCAAAAACCTTTCTTAAAGGGACACTCACATGACAATTCTACGCACTCACCCCTCTCGCACGCACACGGACCCCCCCTCCCACACATATACTCCATATACTCACCCCCTCTCACACACACAACCTCCTCTCTCTCAAGCAGACACTCACCTTCCCTCACCCTCTAACACATGCCTCTCCCAGACCTGAACGTCCGTTCTCTCTCACACACACTTCTCCAATGTCCAAATCCCTCCCACGTATTATCTAAAAAGTGCGAAGCAGGATTTTTCTGCCCATTCCCGCCAGCGGCTCCCTGCAGCGGGTTCCCTGGCCGCAAAGGGAGTGAACAGCAAGAAATTCCATTGACAGCAGCTGGACTGGAAAAATATGCGGCGGGGATGGGTACAGAAAATCCTGTTTGCAATCTGTGTTCCCTTTAATTTGGGGCAGCACGGTAGCATGGTGGTTAGCATAAATGCTTCACAGCTCCAGGGTCCCAGGCTCGGTTCCCGGCTGGGTCACTGTCTGTGCGGAGTCTGCACGTCCTCCCCGTGTGTGCATGGGTTTCCTCCGGGTGCTCCGGTTTCCTCCCACAGTCCAAAGATGTGAGGGTTAGGTGGATTGGCCACGCTAAATTGCCCGTCGTGTCCTTAAAAGCAAGGTTAAGGGGGGGGGGGGGTTGTTGGGTTACGGGTATAGGGTGGATACGTGGGGTTGAGTAGGATGATCATTGCTCGGCACAACATCGAGGGCCGAAGGGCCTGTTCTGTGCTGTACTGTTCTATGTTCTAATTGAACTTCATTGTCTTGCTTTTAGTCCACCATTTGTATCCATTTGGCAACATTGACCAGATGTAGCATTTTAGAAATCTCATCCCAACTTCCATTGAGATGTTCTTATATCTAAAGAGGTCTGATATTTAATTGTTTTATGGTACAGAACTCGAATATGTGGATGTGAATGTGTGTGTGTGTGTGTGTGTGTGAATGTGTAAGGTTTGGCAGCTATCTGCCATTCATCAGTTAATTGATGCATTCTCCATGGCAACACCTCGAGAAATCGGAGTCCATTTTCAAGCAATCAACACTGTCTTCGGTCTGATGAAATATAAATGGTTGTTCCTTTTACATTTGGTATTCTTGCGAATGTCCTGATGAGTCCAAGGTGAAAAGCTTCAACATGTGAATTTTATCACTGATAATCAAGGGCTGACTGACATTTACTTTACATCTAGGTGTAGTCCTTTTCTTTGATGTTATCATACATATTGATTTGCTGTAATTTAATGTAAACCCATTTCTGTTAAAACTGTCTAGGAGTCTTTGTATATTTTCCTCTGTATCTGCCAACTGCATATCTCAGATTATTGTGAGGAGAAAACTTTACCCTGTATATTTTTTCAAATAAAATATTTTTTATTTTTTAAATGTATTTTATTACAAACATGTATCAAAGCAGGTTACAGCAAATAAACACCCTGGGAAATATACTTCCCAACAATCAACTATACAGTCTGCACAGTTCTTTCCCCTTTTTCATCCTCCTTCCCCCCTCCTCGCCCTGCGACAAACAGCTCCTCAAACACGGTCACAAACATCCCCCACCTTTTCTCAACCCCCCCCCCGCTGAGCCCCTTAACTCATACTTTATCTTCTCTAACCGCAGGAAGTTGTGCAGGTCACCCAACCATGCTGCTACCCCCGGTGGCGATGCCGACCGCCACTCCAGCAAATTTGTCGCCGTGCAATCAGAGAGGCGAAGACTATGACATCGGCCTTCCTCCTCCCCATGAGCTCTGGCTTCTCTGAAACCCCAAATATCACCACCAAAGGGTCCGGGTCCACCTCCTCCTCCACTATCCTGGCTAAGACCGCGAACACTCCAGCCCAGAATCTTCCCAATTTTTTGCAACTCCAAAACATGTTCATGTGATTCGCTGGCCCCCGCCCATACCTCTCACACTCATCTGCTACCCCCTGAAAGAACCTCTCATTCTCGCTCGAGTCATATGCACCCTGTGCACCACCTTAAACTGTATCAGGCTCATCCTTGCACAAGAGGAAGTCCAGTTTATCCTTTGCAGTGCCTCACTCCATAGTTCCCAATTGATCTCCCCTCCCAACTCCGCTTCCCATTTCTCCTTGATCTTCACCACCCGCTCGCCTCCCTGCTCCCCCAGTCACTTATATATATCCCCAATTCTTCCCTCCCCTTCCACATCTGGAAACAGCAGTCGCTCCAGCAGGGTGTATCCCGGCAACCTTGGGAACCTCCGCCAGACCTTTTGTGCAAAGTCCCTAAACTGCAAGATACCAGAACACACTCCCCCTCTATAGATCTACCCTCTCCCTTAGCTCCTCCAGACTGGCGAACCCTTCCTCCAAATACAAATCCCTCACCTTGACCAGCCCCACTTCTCTTCACCTCCTGTATACACGATCCATCCCCCCGGCTCAAACCCATGATTCTTGCACAGCGGCGTTAGCACCGACATCTCTTTCACCCTAAAATGCCTCCTCAGCTGATTCCATATCTTCACCGTGGACTGCACCATTGGGCTCCCTGAATACCTACTCGGAGCCATTGGCAATGCTGCTGTCAACATAGCCCTCAAACCTGACCCCTTACAAGATTCCTCCTCCATCCTAACCCACTCTACCTCTTCTCCTTCCCACCATCGCCGCACCTTGTCCATATTCGCCCATTAATAATGAAGCAAGTTTGGCAATGCCAACCCCCCCTGCTGCCTTTGCCTCTGTAGCAGGGTCCTCCCCACCCTCGGCACCTTCCCATACAAAGTCAGAGATGATTGTGTCCACTTTCTTAAAAAAGACCTTTGGTATAAAGATCGGGAGAGCCTGAAAGATAAACAAGAACCTTGGCAGAATATTCATTCTCACCATTTGTACCAACCTAGCCAACGTTAAGTGCAGTTTATCCCACCTCTTAAGATCCTCCCTGGCCTCCTCCACCAGCTTCGTTAAGTTCCACTTCTAGAGCCCCTTCCATTCCCTCGCAACCTGAATCCCCAAGTACCTAAACCAATCCCTCGCTACCGTAAATGGCATCGCCCATAAATGAGCCCGCTGTGCCAGCTCATTCACCGGGAATACCTTGCTTTTCCCTACATTCAGCTTGTATCCCGAGAACCGTCCAAACCTCCCCAGCAGCCCATAATTCTTCCCATACTCTCCAACGGATCCGAAACATACGGCAAGAGGTCACAGCATAGAGCGACACCCGATATTCCCTCTGTCCCTCATAATCCCCCGCCACTCCGCCGACCCCCTGAGGGCCATCGCCAATGGCTCTATGACCAGCACAAACAGCAATGGCGACAGTGGACACCCCTGTCTCGTACCCGTGTCTAAGCCAAAGCTTTGTGAGCTCATATCATTCATCCTCACCCTCGCCCTTGGTGCCACATACAGCAACCGCACCAATGCCACAAATCTCAGGCCAAACCCAAACCTTCCGAAAACCTCGAACAAGTACTGCCACTCAACCCGGTCAAATGCCTTCTCCGCGTCCATGGACACCACTACCTCTGGTACCAGAGTCCCCAACGGATGCTGCCTGCCCTTCAGGAAGCCTGTCTGATCTTCTGCAACCACCCCGGGACACAGTCCTCCATCCTTCCCGCCAACAACTTAGCCAATACTTTCACATCTGTGTTCAATGGTGATATGGGCCTATACGACCTACATTCCACCAGATCCTTCCCATTTTTTGGGGATTGGTGTGATTACTGCCTGCGCCATCGTCTTCGGCAACTCCCCCCTCTCCAGTGCTTCATTAAACGCCCCCAACAGATGTGGTACCAGGTCTGTCGTGCATTCCTTATACAATTCCACCTGGTACCCATCCGGCCCAGGGGCTTTCCCCGACTTCATACCCCTGATACTATCCAGCACCTCCCTCAGCCCTAGGAGCTGCTCCGCCTGCCTCTTTGCTTCCTCCACCTCGGGAAATTTCAGTTCATCCAGAAACCGCCCCATCGACCCTTCTCTCCCCCCAGGTCCGCCTTGTAAAGTCCCTGGCAGTATTCCCTAAATGCCTCGTTTATCTTCCCTGGCTCTGACACCACATCCCCAGCCGCAGTCCGTACCTTCAATATTTCCCTGGACGCAGCCTGCCTCTGCAGCTGGTGCGTCAGCATGTGGCTCACCTTCTCCCCATACTCGCATTGCACCCCTCTTGCCCGACGCAGTTGCCCTACCGCCCTCCCCATTTTCAGCCTGTCAAACTGCCCCAGCAACTTTTTCCTCCTCGCCATTCCCTCCACGGTGGCACCCTCGAATATTCTCTGTCCACCTCCACTATCTCGCTCACTAAACAGTCATGTTCCACCCTCCTTTACAAGCCGTAAACAAAATAATTTCCCCCGGACTACTGCCTTCAGTGCTTCCCAAATAAAGGTCGCCAACACCTCCACATTCTGATTCAACTCCACATACTCCTTAATCGCCGCCCGCACCTAATCACATAAACCTCCAGTCGCCAACAACCCCGAGTCAAACCTCCACCCCGGCCTCTGCTCTCATCCCATACTGAACCGAATATCCAGCCAGTGGGGTGCATGGTCCGAGTATCCCCGCATACTCTGCCCCCTCCACCCCAACCAAAATCTCCCGACTCACTACAAAGTTGTCAATCCTCGAATACACCTTATGGACGTGTGAAAAGAAGGAATACTCCCTCCTGGGTTCTGAAAATGCCATGGATCCACCATACCCCTCCTCCATCGACCCCCACAGCTCCCTTGCCATTCGTACCCTATTCATCGACCTGGGCCTCAACCTATCCACCCTCGGTTCCAGGACATAGTTAAAATCGCCTCGTGATCAACTGGTGCGTGGCCAAATCCGGGATTGCCGCCAACAACCCCTTCATAAAACCCACATCATCCCAATTTGGGGCATACACATTTACCAACACTACCGGTGCCCCTTCCAATACCCCACTCACAATCACATATCTCCCACTCGGATCCCTCACCTCCTTCGCACTCACAAATCTCATTTTTGTGCTCATTAAATCACCACTCTCCTCAATTTCGAATCAAACCCCGAGTGAAAAATCTGCCCAACCCACCCCTTCCTTAACCTAACCTGGTCCTTCACATGGAGATGCGTCTCCTGCAGAAAGACCACCCCCGCTTTCAGGCTGCTGAGGTGCACGAACACCCGTGAACTTTTAACCGGCCCATTCAGTCCCTGGACGTTCCACGTTACCAACCTTACAGGAGGTTTATGCCTCCAATCCCCTCTACCATCCATCATCTTCCCCACTTAACTCCTACCCATTTAATTTCCCCCTATACCTAGCCCATCCCAAATGGCCCCTTTCTCCGTCCCTGACCATGTCATTTCTCACCCCCTGCCATGTCGCAGCAAACACCCCCTTTCCCCCTTCCCCTCCTCACCCCCCCCGCCCACTTCCCCTTTCCCCCATCCCCCCGTCCCCCCCCTCTTGATCTCCTCCCCTACCGCCTCAGTTCCGTTCACCAGGAAAACCTGCTAATGCAGCCCAAAGGCACCTCCCAATGATTTTGCCCTCCCTCGCCCCGAGTCCTCAGCTCAAAGAAGAAGGCCTCCTGCTGCTCTTACCCTCCCCCACCCAAACAAGGACTTCTGATCTCCAGGCAGTCTTCTCCAAGAGCAAACAAACAAATGCCAAACACAAACAGTCCCATAAAACAGGAGGGGGGATGGGAACATCCATCCCCACATAAACATTTCACCCCTACAACTCCTTACAACCTTAACATTGAACAGAAACCACCCCCCCACAAAAAAGGCGTAAATCCCCTAATCTGTACACCCACTTCAAACATGCTCCCGACCATTACATAGTGCTAGCACCCCGGTTCCCAAGCATTGTCCACTCAGTTCTCCCCCAGTTTATGCTCCTTAATTCCGCCTTGATAAAAGCCATCAGCTCGTCCATCTGGGGCCTTCCAGCTTGCATCTGCCATTCCCCCACCTGCATGTTTACTGAGACTGCTGCAGTACAAGCTTGTTCCAACTTTTCAGCCTAATCTCTCACTGTTTTCTGCCAGGTCAGGTAACCAGCAGACATACCACTCCCGGGGGAAAGTACTCCTCCAGCATCCACCTGCGCCTTTTCTTCAAAATTCCACCCAGCATTGGGTAAAAAGAGCTCTTTTCTGTGACTTTAAGCCGGAGCTGCCCTGTGTGTGACCACTCACTCCATGGTTACACCCGGAAGTCCTTTGCAAATAAAGAATATAAAGATATCCTCATGGATTTATCTAAAGTTTTAAAAACTGGAAAAATGCCTTTCAAAATGGCTGAATTTATGTCTGTTTGTGAAGACTGAATTAAAGGGGCTACCTGGCAGTTTTGAGGAATCTTAATCCTTGTTGTCTCTGAATAGACACGAATGACACTTTCGCCAAATGGAGTCTCAACATCTGCTGGGACAAAGGGCCCCACTCCCTTTCTTTCAATTCCCAATGGTTGAGGGATTTAACCATCTCGGGGAACTAGATGAGAGATAAAAATCCTGCATCGAAGACACTGTAAAGAAGGTAGGCATCATTTGACATGGACCTTTAGCTTGTGTGAGCAGTAATGTTACCTTGCTGTTGCAAAGTCTCAGCCTGCCATTCTATCATCTAACTGAAAAGGATCTCTGCCCTGATTGAATACATGGCCACATCTACACTGTTTCTGCTGGAACTTCTGTGCCATTTCCTACAAGACTGATTCACCTCTCCATACCTATCACATTATGTGAAGTTAACTCCACCGGAAAAGGGGAATATACAGCATCCGTTTTCAACCTGCCATCCTCATAAAGGAATACCTCATTGGACTTTGAAACTCAGGTGAAACAATAGTTCTTTTCTCTGTGGTATCTGCACTCGACATCTTTTTTTTCTTTATCCCTCTTTTACTGTATGAATGCGAAGGGTCTGACCCCATTCCCATGCTTTGTGTGGGTGCAAATAAATTAACCCTTTGAGAGTTTGCTGTGAGGTTATTAATAATGATGTGGAGATGCCGGTGTTGGACTGGGGTGAGCACAGTAAGAAGTCTTACAACACCAGGTTAAAGTCCAACATGTTTGTTTCAAACACTAGCTTTCAGAGCACTGCTCCTTCCTCACCTGAGGTTGGTGTTGTAAGACTTCTTACTAGGTTATTAATAGAAATTGAATCAAATGAAAACAAAGTAGTTGGGACAAAAAAGAAAATGCTGGAAAATCTCAGCAGGTCTGGCAGCGTCTGTAGGGAGAGAAAGGAGCGAACGTTTCGAGTTCGATGACTCTTTGCCAAAGCTAAAGACAGAGAAAGTGGGAAATATTTATACTGTGGAGTGAGAATGAAAGAAGAGTCATAGCTGCAGAAACCCAGGTAAACGGGGTGCTAATAGCCACAGAGAGCAAGGGGAAAGAGTGCTAATGGCAGTCCCCCGAGAGAACAAAAGGTGTGAAAGGCCAAACTGCTGAGAAACTAACATCAGATGTAAAAATAGGGGAGGGGGGGAAGGGGGAAGCAAAGGGGAGAAAAAGTAAGGAAAAGTGGATAAGATGTGGGGGGGGGGGTAAATATAAAGAAAGACAAGAGAGAGAGAAATGGTAAAAGACAGTTAAAATGAAATAGGATGAAAACAAATGGGTTGAGGTGGGGTAGAGCTAAAGGAGTTGGGAAATGTACTACTGCTAATAAAGGGGGAAGCAAATCAAAACACATTTCTGCTTAGAATCATAGAATTTACAGTGCAGAAGGAGGCCATTCAGCCCATCGAGTTTGCACCGGCCCCTGGAACGAGCACCCTACCCAAGCCCACACCTCCACACCATCCCCATAACCCAGCAACCCCACCCAACACTAAGAGCAATTTTGGACACTAAGGGCAAGTTAGCATGGCCAATCCACCTAACCTGCACATCTTTGGACTGTGGGAGAAACCGGAGCACCCGGAGGAAACCCACACACACGCAGGGAGGACGTGCAGACTCCACACAGACAGTGACCCAAGCCGGGAATCGAACCTGGGACCCTGGAGCTGTGAAGCAATTGTGCTAACCACTGTGCTACTGTGCTGCCCCCTAAGTGGAATGCTGAAAGAAAAAATTAGTGCACATTAGATTAACCACCTCCCCTTCCCCTCCTCTCCCCCCCCCCCCCCCCCACCCTCCTGTCCGTAACATTGTTTACCAGTATATTATATCCCCTATTGTCAGAACAATAGACTCTGTCAACATTTGATTCTGAAGAATGGACACATCTAGAGACCAGCAGATGTTTTGCAAATGGACACATTACGAGTGACAAGCTTCAAAGTCCAAATTTATTCCGTTGGCCAAACAGAATGCCAACGAGCATTTGTACATTTGAGCCCATTTATTGTTTTTTTTTAAATGTCAAAGAGGATCCTTACTGCTTCCTGCTCCACAGCTGTGGTTTTGTACCCAACCCCAGCTCCTCTCTGCAGGATACACATGAACACGTTCTAGTCATCTGGATTGTTAACCTCTTCTTGAGAAGGTGTAGGGGTTTGTGTTTGCAATATGTCAGATATGCCTGGACTAATCATTTCAAAGGCCCTGCCATGTTCTTGATTGAGACTCATCCTCATTTCGATTTTGTCCTGTCTCTCTCTCTGTTCGATTGCTGCCTTCAGGGCACAAAGCTCTTCCGCCTTTATTGCAAACAGTTGCCTGAAGAAAGAGGGGGCAATAAATCATGGTTATTTTTTAACTAAGTACTATGTCTGCACTTTCTGTGGAATTTCAACATCCAGATTAGTAATTCAGGTTGACTTTGCCCTATAGTATCTCAGTGCGAGGGATTTTTATGTCATTTGTACAGAAATTCTTCATCTTCACATCAAAACCACGAAACTGACATCAAAGCTTTTTCATCATTCCACTTAGCTCTAGAATCAAAAGAAAACATTGGGCAGGATCCTGCATTTCGCAGACTATGGGCTGGATTCTCCGATTCTGGAGCTATGTCCCCACTCTATTGTGGGAACGGCGCTGTTTTAGACGGCCACGGATTCCCTATTTTGCTGGGGACTAGCATGAGGGCAGCATAGAGCACCTGGCTCTAGCTGTCGATATGCTCCAGAGAATAGCCGGGTCCATGGCCGCGCATGCAAATGGCGGCAACCTGCAGCAGCCACGTCGTGCTGCATAGCGGACGCAACCCACGGACCCAGCCCACAAAATAGTGCCCCCCCCTTTAGCCGGCTCACACATCCCGAACCACACCCACTCCCCACAATGCCCCCAACCCCGAATAATGTTCCCCCTGCCCGCGGATCAACCCTCCTCTGACTGTGGAGGCGCTGGACCGAGTCTGCAGCCGCCATGCTGAGTTCCCGATGGATGAGACCATGAGAGACCCACGCCATCGGGAACTTGGCCGGTTGGGGGCGGAGCACCGGTGGGGCAGGCCTCAGGCTATGTCCTGAGGCCGTGGATACGTGGCGCGAGGAGTAGGCCGCTTTGGAGGGGGCAGCACATCTCGAAAGCGGTGCCGTCCCCGATTCTATAGTGATCTTGGATTCTCCGGCAGTTCACCGAACGCCATTTTGGTGTCGGTGACTGGGGAATCCAGCCCTATGTTCTCTGCCAGGAGCTGAATTGCACCTGATTTTGCACTCCCCAATCAGGAAGCGGTTCTTAACCCTTCGCCATGCAGGTTTTTACATGGCGAGGATTACTAAGGATTCGCGAGGCAATCCTGCTATCAGGCTGCCCTTTAGAGCAGGTGGCCCAATAGTGAGGTCTCATGGCTAGCCACCCTCCCAGCCACAGCGCAATTCAGCAATCCCTCCCCCCACCCCCCAGCAGCGCAATACAGCCCCTCACACCAGCGATGCAATTCAGCACCTCCCCATCCCACCAGCGATGCAATTCAGTACCTCCCCCATCCCCACCAGCGATGCAATTCAGCACCTCCCCATCCCACCAGCAATGCAATTCAGCACCTCCCCCATCCCCACCAGCGATGCAATTCAGCACCTCCCCCATCCCCACCAGCGATGCAATTCAGCACCTCCCCTATCCCACCAGCAATGCAATTCAGCACCTCCCCCATCCCCACCAGCGATGCAATTCAGCACCTCCCCCATCCCCACCAGCAATGCAATTCAGCACCTCCCCCATCCCCACCAGCAATGCAATTCAGCACCTCCCCCACCCCACCAGCGATGCAATTCAGCACTTCCCCCATCCCCACCAGCGATGCAATTCAGCACCTCCCCCATCCCCACCAGCGATGCAATTCAGCACCTCCCCCATCCCCACCAGCGATGCAATTCAGCACCTCCCCCATCCCCACCAGCGATGCAATTCAGCACCTCCCCCATCCCCACCAGCAATGCAATTCAGCACCTCCCCCATCCCCACCAGCAATGCAATTCAGCACCTCCCCCACCCCCACCAGCAATGCAATTCAGCACCTCCCCCTCCCGCCCCAGCAGCACAATTCAGCACCTCCCCCACCCCCTCCCCGGCTGCACAATTCAGCCCCCACACACCAGCAGCGCAATTCAGCGCCCCCCCCACCCCGATTTGCTGGGTTCCCCCCCCCCCCTCCCCTCAGCATGGGGGAGACCTGACCCGCCTCCCTAACAGCATTCCCCTAATTAAAGAGACACTACCCATAGATGCCCTCCAAATAAAGAGATCCTCAGAGATCCCCTGAATAAAGAGATCCCTACAGGGACCCCTAAATAAGACCCCCCCCCCCCCCCCCCAACAGACTCTGCAGAAGAGCGACCCCATCAGGAAACCCCCTCCCAGGAGACAGACCCCCCATCAGGAAACCCGCAGGAGAGAGACTCCTGTCGGGAAGCTTGAAAGCAGTCCAGACAGGGGGTAGTGAAAACACATCACTGCTTTAACAGTCATCTGTGTGATAAACCTGCTGGCTCAGAGAGAGCATGCAGCACCTGTCAATTCAAGAATAGAGAAAACAAGTTAGCTGGGTTTAAAACCCCCCCAGATCTTTGATCTGCAAGTAATTCATTCTTTTCTCTTTGATATTGACTTTACTATGCTGTGATTGACAGCCTCCATACACCCCAGGCTGTCAGCATTGTTCCATTCATCTTCCTTCATGGTTGAGTAACTTTGAAGTGGTCTAAGCACAATGTTTATAAACATCAAGCTTTGATTGACAGTTCCTGGACCACTTCAAACAGTTAAGTGGCGTCAATTTCTAGATGACCACTTCAAAGTCACGTAACCTTGAAGGGAGGTGATTCTGAGTGAAGTGTTCAGGCTTCAAAGTTTGATTGAAATGCGATGCAATAATCATTGTCTGGCATGGTGCGCGTACCCAAGTGTAGTCACGGGAATCGCGAAATGCGATTGGGCAGAGAATCGTACGTGAGGCTGGTGCCGGACTCCAACAGAATACCATGTTCAGTGCTTCTACTGCACTGTCGATGCATTCTACTCCGCAGGCACAGTAAACGGCGTTGGCATATCATTAGCGGGCCTGACCGCTATGTTCCACCTCCGCCAGGAGGAATTACCGACGGCGAGTTTCACATTGTTTTAAAAATTGGGAACGAGGTGAGAGAGAGAGGGAGGAGGTAGGACATATTCCCAGAGGCACGAGCATGGGCTGCCGGTCCTGCCACTGGCTGGGGTGGCATGGGGTGAGGGCGTCTGTCATTGCCAGGTGGGGGGCGGGGGCAGGTGACCCCACCAGGACTGGGGTGGCAAGGCACGGCTACCATTGCCATGGCCTGTAAGGCAGCCATCTTGTTGCTCACTGCCCATCTTTGCCCGTGGTTGCGCAGAGTGACACCAGCCATATCGCTGCCCCACCCTACAACCGACACATCCCCTCCCTGAACCCCACACACAACCCCACCCTCCACCCCCCCACATTCCACTCCACCATCTCCGCACTCCCTCCTCCACTAACCCACTCCCCAATCGGGCGCCACCTGCTGGTGGTGCAGCACACGGCCCACATAAGGATAACAGCCACAGCAGCTCCTGCAGGAGCACGCCGGACGGAGGCCGCAGAGCTGGCATTGTAGCTCCAACCTCCGTCAGCTCTCTGTCAGCAGGACCGGATGCCAAGGACAGAGGCCTCCACAGGGCCAGGGGTGCAGTGCGGAGGGCAGAGTGTCGGGGGAGCTGCCGGTTGTGGCTGTCGGGATGGGAGATGAGGGAGGGGGACATGCGGGGACAGGGGCTGCAGTGCAGGTCCAGGCCACCATGTAGCCCATTGGCCTGGTCAGGCACGGGGATACGCACCATGCTAACATGTCTGTCATTCACCCCTTGCATACAATGGCTATCGGAATCCAAACAGGAATGGTGGTCTTCATCCTGGCTGCTGAAGCCCTGGGAGATGCAGTGAGGCTGTACAAGTGGGAGCTGCTCGAGGGGGACCCTGCAGCGGTGGAGCCTGCCCCAGAGGAACGGGAGGCAGCCGGTGAGGATGGAGAGCCGGCCACCCAACAGGAAGTGGAGGAGGTGGGAAGGAGGCATCGCATGAGGCCTTTTGTGTACCGTCAGCACCTGTCATTCGAAGACCTGCCAGCAGAGATGCGATGTGCTAGAGGAGGACAATGAACGGCAGGCCTCATCCGAGGAGGAGGATACGGGGGATAGCGAAAGTGAGCAGGACATAGGGCGCTCTAATCACGTTCAGATTCATAAGGGGGCCTGGCCAGCAGCACGGACACTGGCCCACCCCCACAGCGCCCCAGCCGACCATCCCCTCCCATTACCGCCTCCCCCCCAACTCACCTCCCCCCCACTTGCAACTTCCTCAGTGTTTCCTACATGCCTCACTACGCGGTGCGGGTCAAGGGTTGGCATTAACAGCGGGTGAGGTACATGGGATGGAGGATGATTACAACCCGTTCTGTGATGAGCTCTGGTGCTCCGCCTGGTTTGACATCTGACCCCTGCCAACAGTAGCATTTTCCACTGTCCACTTGGGTGATCCTGCAGGGGAGCTGGCCATTGCATTACACGGTCCCACTGATCCCACGGAGTGGCGGTTGAGAGGGGGAGAGGGATGGGGTGGGGCAGGGTTCTGGGGTGGTGAGCAGTGGCTGTGCTGAGGACCCTGGCCCAAGCCCACGCTCAAAGTCTGCTAATCTCCCCCCCCCCCCCCCCACGTCCTCTCTGTGGCCATTCCCTCCACCCACATGGCCCCTTTCGCTATCCCCCGTATCCTCCTCCTCGAATGAGGCCTGCCGTTCATTGTCCTCCTCTAGCACATCGCATCTCTGCTGGCAGGTCTTCGAATGACAGGTGCTGACGGTACACAAAAGGCCTCATGTGATGCCTCCTTCCCACCTCCTCCACTTCCTGTTGGGTGGCCGGCTCTCCATCCTCACCGGCTGCCTCCCGTTCCTCTGGGGCAGGCTCCACCGCTGCAGGGTCCCCCTCGAGCATACTCATACTCCCCACACTAACAAAAAAATATAACAGGCAAAACAAACTTGCAAAAAAGTACAATATTCAGAGTGAATGTTAAGATTATTGAATTCTTTTGTTGAAATCAGTTGTTAGTGTTTTCTAAGCAGAGATGCAGAACATGGGGTTGAATCTTACTTTAGATCGAGGTTTTGATCCTCTAAAGCTTTTATGGAGACCACAAATTGCCTCTTCATCACACCTACATTTGTCTTATAAGTTCCTTCGATTTCAGCCAGCTTAGCTCTCTGAAATAAAAATCATGTGATTTGAAAATAAACCAATCGTGAGACATGTTTCATCAACATAATGCAGAGATCATATTTAAAATAGGTCGTGGATTTGATGATTGGCCAAAGGGATAGGGTGGATGTAGGTCTGTCTTATTCTATCCAGTTCCGTACTGAAGCTGTACCTAACGGAGAGGTGCTGAGTAGAACCACCATTGTCTTCCAGTGTACCCTGGCAGCAGTGCAGAGGAAGAATTGGGGGCCATACTGAAGCTGATGTGGAAATGTCGGCTTGATCAGCTGTAGCCAACAAAATTATGTCCTTTTCTGGTAGGCAGCACGGTAGCACACAGCGGTTAGCACTGTTGCTTCACAGCGCAGGGTCCCAGGATCCAATCCCGCTTGGGTCACTGTCTGTGCGGAGTTTCCACGTTCTCACCGTGTCTGCGTGGTTTTCCTCCGGGTGCTCCAGTTTCCTCCCACAAGTCCTGAAAGATGTGCTGTTAAGTAAATTGAACATTCTGAATTCTCCCAGAGTGTACCCGAACAGGCGCCGGAATGTGGCAACTAGGGTATTTTCGCAGTAACTTCATTGCAGGGTTAACGCAAGTCTATTTGTGACAATAATAAAGATTATTATTATTTGTTCTGTGAAGCATGTGGTGTGTGTGGAACTGTATCCCGAGCAGGATAATCATGTTTCCTGTCCTTCTCTCCTCCCTTCCATCTCATCCCCCCAATCTTTTAATTTTCCACCACATTTTCTCTGGCCTTTCTCCAATCCCAGGAAAAATTTACACTGTTTTCTCTGTTCAACCAAGTTTAAAACCACCTTTCCGCATGCACCATATATCTGAATTTTTGCTATAAGTCTTCTATTAGAGGCCATATTAAAGACACCCTGCAAAATCTATAAGTACCACACAAACTTCATTCTCTCTACCTGTTTAATTGGTTACTTTTTCCCATGATTTTACTAGCTTGTCAAACATGACTAGCTGTCAACAAATTCATGCCGCCTGCTCTTGATGAACTCATACATTCCTACATGTACGGCAAAGTGGGAACTTGAACTCTTCAGAAGCTAAACCACCTATGGCAGAGGTCTTGTGGCACAGTGGGTAGCTTCCCAACCTCTGCACCAGAGGCTCTGGGTTCAATTCCTACTCCAGGACTTGATGGCTATGGGAGGTGCGTTCACAATGTGGCTAAACTTTCCAATCCATCTGATTGTAGGCGGTAAGAGGGAGAGTTTCCTGATTAGCCATGCTGCAAAAGGCAATGGCAAACCACACCAAGTGTGCTCATGGACAGGTCCATGGTTACCAACACCCTTTTGGGCATTGGAAGAGGAGGATCAGGCCACCAATAGTTATCTGATTCATCCTTCCCTATTTCAGAAGGTAATGGATTTGACTACAGTGATGAGCCTTCAGAGACTGTCAAAACGTTTATCTGTTGGCCAGCAGCACAGAGTTATCATAGAATTTACAGGGCAGAAGGAGGCTATTAGGCCCATCGAGTCTGCACCGGCTCCTGGAAAGAGCACCCTGCCCAAGGTCAACACCTCCACCCTATCCCCATAACCCAGTAACCCCATCCAACACTAAGGGCAATTTTGGACACTAAGGGGCAATTTAGCATAGCCAATTCACCTAACCTGCACATCTTTGGACTGTGGGAGGAAACCGGAGCACCCAGAGGAAAACCACACACACACGGGGAGGATGTGCAGACTCGGCACAGACAGTGACCCAAGCTGGAATCGAACCTGGGACCCTGGAGCTGTGAAGCAATTGTGCTAACCACAATGCTACCGTGCTGCCCATCAAGTTACCAAGAAGTGTTTTTTCAATCACATTTCTGAGTACTTATAGGACAATGACAGTTATGCTGGCAAACGTGGCAAATTGTGTGCTCACTGCAAGATCCCACAAATGATCAGTTCATTTTCCCCAGTAGTTGGTTGAACAAGGAATATTGACCAGGACACCGGCGAACCCGCTGCTTTTCAAATATGGTCTTCAACACCCGTGATCAAGCAGACACAGAGCCTCGTCTTGAAGAAGGAACATCTAATAATGCAGCCAGCTCTCAGTATTGCAAAAGGGGATCAGTTAGTTTGTCTGTACAGCACTCGCACAAATGCCATTTTGATTCAGAGTTCAGCATGTTAACAAGTGAACTAAGCTGGCGTGTTTACTCTTAAATTGGAACCTACTATTGTTTTCCTGACCAGCTTTTAACAAACATATTTTGGAAATTCTTTTGTCATAAGCCCAGAGCTAGAATCTGTTACCAGAAGGTGATAGAATGTCAAATTACATCAGATGTTAGCTGTGATTCAATAAAGCTTAAATATTGAGCCTGATTCTTTAATTCTCCAATCTTCTGTTCCAGCTGTTCCTGCAGATGCTATAAAACAATAACAGGATTAATGTTACTTCCAGCTACTATGTTTAGCAGTGCAAATTATCCCCCAATTATTTAATTTTCCCCTGCTATATGCTGCTTGCTGTCTGAGGATTTGTAACTCACAGCCCCACAAGAATACTGCTCTTAAAATGTTATTAAATTGTGAAGAATACAGTTTTTTAAAAATTAATTTATGGGATGTGGGCATGGCTGGTTAGGCCAGCATTTATTGCCCATCCCTAGTTGCCCTCCAGAAGGTGGTGGTGAGTTGCCTTCTTGGACCGCTGACGTCCTTCAGGTGTAGATGCACCCACTGTGCTGTTAGGGAGGGAGTTCCAAGATGTTGCCCCAGCGACTGTGAAGGAATGGCGATAAATTTCCACGTCACGGTGGTGGGTGACTTGGAGGGGAACCTCCAGGTGATGGGGTTCCCGGGTATCTGCTGCTCTTGTCCTTCTAGATGGTTGTGGTCGTGGGTTTGGAAGTTGCTGCCTAAGGAACCTTGGTGAGTTATTGCAATGCATCTGATAGATGGTACACACGGCTGTCGCTGTTCATTGGTGGTTTAGGGACATATTCCTAAATTCACCTTGTTCGAATTTGCTAGCTTTTGAAAAAATTGTTCATGGGAAATGAATGTCACGAGCAAGACCAGCATTTGTACCCATCCCTAACTTCACTTGACGGCAGTGAAGAATCAATCACATACTAACACACAACTTATTTCTTAAATTACTGTCTCCTCTTAAATGTATTTGAGATAGCAGCGATTGATCGCATACATAAAAATGTATTAGCAGCCGTTGAGAATTAGGATTCCTCTAATTATGAGCCATTGAGGTTCTTGCACTTGTACATGGCTACCTGTGAAGTATAATGCTCAGATGGAATGAGAAGGTTGAGAATGGTATGTTTATTAGTTTCAGCTGGGAATGGATAGAGAATAGGGTGCCAATTGTCTTTTAACCACCTAACTCAGTTATATTATCATTTATAATATAAAACCTTCAGTACACTGAAACCAAGAGAGTCTTTTATAAATCTCGAGCAACATCGGCCAGGATTTTGAAGTTGTCATGACAATGAACCTGTCAGTGCTCACTGTTATTAGCCAGTGAGACTGACAGCAGCTTCTGGCTCCCACATGTGCAGTTTAATGCAGAAATCCAAAAGTTGCTGACAGAGATTCCCCACTCGTCCATTGGAGGGCACTATTGAAAGCATCACAGATGGAAAACGCAGATATTATTGAATTGAGGCATTTATTATGCTATTAATCTTTCTGCAAAAACTTCTGAGAAAGTTATACCTTATCGAATAAGGTAGAATTGGGGTTTTAACTGCAAACTAAGTCATAATTACTGCAGAGCACCATCTCTGGCCCTGCAAATCTATTTTATATTTGTGGAATGTCAGGTTTCTTGCTCCCCACCCCATCCCACCCCAACCCCACAAGATCCAGAGATTGTGATGCTGTTGGAGATTAGAACAGATAATTAGACCGTCTCGTGTTGGAGAACATATTTCTACCTTGATCTCTTGCTTTGCATTCTTCAACTCCAAAATTGTATCCATAGTGGAATTATATTGCTTAGCAGCCTCCTGAGAAAACAGAGACGGTGTTAGATTCAATTGCAGGCCATCTGCTAAATACTAAAGCTGTTGTTTCTGTATCTTGCAAACTGGCAAATCCGAGTCCAGACTTCAGCTAACTTTATGGGAAGATGTCAAAAACATCTGTTATTTTATATATTGCTGTCAATATCTTTATTTGAAGAACACAAAGAACTGGTTGGGGTTATTGGAGGCAGGGATTAAATTAAAAGTTCACATTCAGTTGCAATTGCTTTTTCTAAAACCTTTGGTTACAATCAAATAAATGTCAATAAGTGTGAATATAATTTATGGCACATTATTGCTTCGTCTAAAACAGGAAAACCACTAATCTGTGCTGAGTCAGGTGACCTGGGTTGGGGTGGCAAAGACAGGAATGAGGCCATATAATTGGCCTCAGCACCCCTGTGTTAGGGAATTGAAGGTGGTGTTGGTGGGATGTAACTGGGAGAGACTCACTCGAGCTCCTGCTTTTGATTGTCCAGCAAATGATCCCTGGTAGAAAGTGCATGTTGTGATGCATGTGGGAATTTCAGATGTATTGTATTATAAGTATTTGATGACGTACGGGTTAAAAGCCTGGGATAGTGCATGACTGCTGCAGTCATTTTTAAAAGAATCTTAGTTTGCAAGACAATGAAGGTTTTAGGACCCAGGGTTGCAATCAAGCATCGTAAAAGCTTGGGTTAATGCAGTTTTGTTTGATTACGGGGACTCATAGAGTTCATAGAATTTACAGTGCAGAAGGAGGCCATTCAACCCATCGAGTCTGCACTGACCCTTGCACTTAAGCCCCCCGCCTCCACCCTATCTCCATAACCCTGTAACCCCACCTAACCTTTTTGGACACTAAGGGTATTTAGAATGGCCAATCCGCCTTACCTGCGCATCTTTGGACTGTGGGAGGAAACCGGAGCACCCGGAGGAAACCCATGCACCCACGGGGAGAATGTGCAGACTCCATACAGACAGTGACCCAAGCCGGGAATCGAACCTGGGACCTGAGGAACGCCCCTATTAACCTCCCTAGGAAGTTAATTAGTTTACAGCTAGGTGAGTTGATGTCATTGTTGGGTGGAGCTAAGGCATCAGACAATTTTTGAGGAGGCATTTTCAGCACAGTTCTGAGCTGAATGACATTGTGTGTGCAGGTGAGGCAGATCTGCGCTCACTGTAGGTTAGTTAAAAGAGATTAACTGTATTCAAAGCAGTGCAGACTTGACTAAGAACAAGAGGCAGCACAGACCCACGCCAGGGACCCAGGTTCAATTCTGGCCTTGAGTGACTGTCTGTGTGAAGATTGTATTTTTTTCCCATGTCTGTGTGGGTTTCCTCCGAGTGTCCCGGTTTCCTCTTACAGCCAAAAACGTGCAGGTTAGGTGGATTGGCCATGCTAAATTGCCCCTTGGCGTCCAATGATATGTCGATTAAGTGGGGTTACAGGGATAGGGTAGAGGAGTGGGCCTGTGCAGGGTGCTCTTTCAGACGGTCAGTGCAGAATCGATGGACCAAATGGTCTCTTTCTGTGATTAGGAATTCCATGGTTCAATGGGAGCTGAAACAAGCCAACTAGAACAGCTTTTGAAAACATACAGCCAGAGTTTCTGCATGGGTCTGACAGGAATCAGCGGCGGGATTCTCCGATCCCCCCGCTCGGTCGGAGAATTGCCGGGGGCCGGCGCAAATCCCACCCCCACCTTCTCCCAAAGTCTCGGCACCAGAGATTCGGTGGGGGCGGGGATTGCGCCTCGCCTGTCGGCGCCCCCCCCCCCCCCCCCCCCCCCCCCCCGGCAATTCTCCGGTCCGCAATGGGACGAAGTCCCGCCGCTGTCATGCTGGTACCGCCGGCATGAATCAAACCACCTACCTTACCGGCGGGACCAGGCGGCGCGGGCGGGCTCCGGGGTCCTGGGGGGGCGTGTGCCGATTTGGCCCTAGGGGGTGTCCCCATGGCCCGCGATCGGGGCCCACAGGCGGGCGGGCCTGTGCTGTGGGGGCACTCCTTTTGTTCCGCCTTCGCCATAGTCTTCACGATGGCGGAGGCGGAAGTGACCCCCTCCCCTGCGCATGCGCGAGGATGACGTCAGCAGCCGCTGACGCTCCGGCGCATGCGCGGACTTCTGCCGGCCGGCGAAGTCCCTTCGGCCCCGGCTGGCGTGGCGCCAAAGGCCTTTCCCGCTGGCCGGCGGGGCGCCAACCACTCTGGCGCGGGCCTAGCCCCTAAATGTTAAGGCTTGGCCCCTAAGCGTGCGGAGACTTCCGCAACTTTGGGGTGGCCCGACGCCGGAGTGGTTCACACCATTCCATCCCGCCAGGTAGGGGAGAATCCAGCCCCAGATCTTTCCTGTAAAGCAGTGTCAAGTGATCTCTCTTTCTCAAAGAGTATCTCTGTCAAGCAAGTATTCTTCTGTGCCATTGGTATTTAGGTTGGATTAAGAGCTGAGATGTTTCTTTTCCTGTTTTTTAAGTGGGAATAAAGATGGCAATTGAGGGTATGTTTAAGGGATAATGTAATCCGTTCAGGAAAAGTAACATTAAAGTCATAGGCGTCTCTAATTTGTAAAAGATTAAAGGTAGAGGCAATTTGCATCAGGGAAAAATTATTTTAAGATAAATAATTTTAATGAAACTCTTGATGGGCCCGAAGCTTCAGTATTAACATGACAATAATGCTATAGGAGTGCAGCCACCCATTGAATATACAACAGTGTGTTGAACAACTCTAAAGGCTGTAAGATCCCTATCACATTAGATGATGCATGACACTGCTTTCCTGTAAGGGGATGCTTGCTAATGCTTTGTCATTCTCCCTTGGTGTTGCTCCTGGGGGAATCAAAACCAAAGTGTAGCCTTTATTTGGAGGGTTCAGAGGCAGGGGATAATAGAATCTGACCCAGCTTCATTGAATCATGGACATTTATGATGCACAAAAAGCCATTCAACCCATCATGCCTGTGTCACCCAAGAAAGAGCTGTTCAGCCTAATCCCATTTTACATTTCCACATATCTTCCAACTCCTCCATTGGGCAGAGCTGTAATTACAGTCTGACAAAATTCTAAACGTGGGCGTGGGAATCTATAATAGGTAAGTTGACTTGTATTGTAAATGTTTAAAATGTACTTCTGACCAATTTAAATTCACGCCCCTTGTCCTTCCGATCTGCTTTATCCTAAATACTCACGATTCAACATGCCCAATACTTCATGTCCCTCAGTGAAATTCCCCATCTCCCTGGACCGCAAAACATAAACACCTCTGATCAAGTAGCAAGTCCTGCCCAACCCCTTTACATTCTCATCTATCTTCTCTGAACCCCTCCAACATATCAGTGTCCCTGTTGAAGTTGATGATCAGAATTGAACTCCAAGGGTTTTAATTTTCTCTGTGCAATATCTTTAGTGCACTGGTTAAGGTGCTTGATTTCTGTTAGGTATATTAACATATTTAAAATAAATAGATTAATACTACAATAAAATAATGCAGACAAGAATTTAAGGCAAGTATATTAGTCGGGCGTTAAGTGAATGCACAATGGAAATAAAGCTACTAAGTGTGGCCTGACATAAAGTTTACTTCAGTTAACATACAAAGTAAATAGTAACTGGGAGAGTAACCACTACTGTTTCTAATATTTTTCAGTTAAAACCCCTGGCTCAAAGATGGCCCTAGTTGTGTGACCTTATTGGGCTTCCCTTGAGTACCAGGGAAAGAGGTCAGCACATTGGAGTCAATCCCTTCCTTTCCTCCCCCACCAAAAGAGTTTCTCCCTCCAATCTCTCCTCCACCCGCAACTTACATATGAACCAAGTTCTGTTTTGCCTCCTGGGCTTTCCCACACAAAAATAGTTCATGCTGAGTGGGTGGGCTGCATTCCTGCAGAATTAATGTTGAGTTTGCATTTATAGAGAGCCTCAGGTTGCTCTACGGGGCTTGGAAACCAATGGATTATTTTTGAGGTGAGGTCAGTTTGCCCTCAGAAAAATCCAATAAACAGCAATAAGATGAGCTCTCACTTTGGTGGGATTTCAGACTCAAGTTTTCCAGCTGTCATGTGAGTATCCCTTTAAGAAATGTTTTTGTCTTATCACATGGCTTCAGTGATGTCATTGTGTGGGTGGAGCTGGGCTGTGGCTCTGTGAGTTGTTTTTGGCTTCGCTTTCACATTTGGCTGCTGTGGACAGAGAAGAGAAGTGTTTTGGCCTGTCTCTTTCTATTTTCATTTTAAATATCTGTTCCAGTTAAAAAAAACATGATTATAGCTACCTACTTTGGTAACTTCAAAGATATAGTTTGCTTTCCGGAAGGATTGAAACCTGCTGGTGAGACGGTGTCAGAATCTCAGGAAAAGCCAGTCTTATTCAAGTGAGAATGCAGAGTGCTGGGCCACGCCCTTGAAAAGGATTTTTTGATTTGCGGGATTTTGCTTTCGAATTGGAACAGTTAAGGGGAATTCATTAAGTATTGTACATAGATTACTGTAGCTGTGGTGTGTCTTTCTGTTTGTAATTGATAAAACATCTTGCTGTTAATATATAAATGTTCTGAGAATAAAGCTTGTTTGTTTAAAGTGTCTGGGAAGACTGTTGAATCATACCTCAAGTGAAGGCTCTTGTGCTAATCCTAGACAAATACAACTAAAAATTATAGGTCAGGTGAACGCCATAACATACTTTGGAGTTTTTAAACCCTGGCCCATAAGACAACACAAACCTGACCAGGCTCTCCATTTCCTACTGTGTGTAAAATTGAGCTTGACCAAATGTGTTCTGCCCATAAACTGACTGACATGTGATCATGTTCACCCATCGCAGCCCCCCTCCCTTCCCCCCTGCTCACTGGCATACACTGGTATCCCAATCTGGCCAAACCTGGATTTAAAACTTCCCATCCTTATCTTCGAGTTCTTCATAGACCACACCTCCCTATCTTTGTAACCTCCTCCAACCTCACAGCTCTCTGGGATATCTGTGCGCCTCCTGCAATTCTTCAGCATCCCTGGTTTGTCAAACCACAATTGGCGGTTGTGCCTTCAGCTAACTCGGCTTCAAACTCAGGAGTTTAGTCCCGAAACGTCTCGTTCTCTCTATCTCTACTTGTTTAAGCCCCTTACAGCTTCGTTATTTGACCAAACTTTTGGCCGCTTCTCCCAATATTTCCTTATGTGTTTTGGTCCAAATTTGTTTGATAGCATTTACAGTGAATTACCTTGGAATATATAATATTAACGACGCTATAGAAATGCAACATGTGAATGTTGTACCGATAGTTAGGAAAGGGCCCAATGGTCCATCCAGTCAGTCCCATATAGGTACATCATATTCCTATATGTCATATAACGTAATTAATGTTTTCATATCTTTTCTATGAAGAAATGACCAAAATGTCATGAAATGTGACACTTCACTGACCCTGGCTGGTACAATATTAAAAAGATTTTACTCACTTCCATCTCTTCATTGTGTTTATTGATAATGGAAGACACCTGTTCCTCATAATTGTCTATTATCAACTGTTTTTCTTCATCACATTTACGTTGCAGCGAGTTCTCTGTTAGACACAATAGATCATTCATTCCAAGACTGTCATGCTGAATACTACAGTGCTTAATGACAGCTCTGTGTCTGAGGACTTTTCCCACTGTTGTGCTTTGAGATGCTGACACTGTCAGCCTATGGTGGTCTACCTTCCGCTGGATCAGAAGATTGTGAGTCCAAATCAACACACCTCCTAATTTGTACTTTGCTCTGGAGTGTGTGGGTGATTTATTTTAAAAACAGAGGGCCCCGTTACAGTTTTTTCTTCTTCTTCGGCAATCCCTCTGAGTCGAGGATGTCTTGCCTCCTCAATAAAAATGAGTTCTCAGCTGACTGAGGAATCCAGCGCGCGTCCTGCAGTTTGCTTCATAGGTGGGCAGACAGTGGGCAGAGCAGCGGGTGGGTGTGGTGCCCAGCTTGCCATGTTGACACATGGCAGTTTTTTGTCCAGTTACACTGATGCATTAACTTAAATGGGCCAACTTATGCAGGACCTACAGGAGGACTTACGGAGCACTTACAGACATAGCTTACAGGGAGCATTGGTCCAAAACCTACTGGGGAGAATTGAATATACAATCCAGACAAGTATCTCAGAGTACCCATTTATTTTTTTTCCAATTAAGGGGCACTTTAGTGTGGCCAATCCAGCTAACCTGCACATCTTTGGGTTGTAGGGGTGAGACCCACACTGATATGGGCAGAATGTGCAAACTCCGCATGGACAGTGACCCGGGGTCGGGATCGAACCCGTGTCCATGGCGCCGTGAGGCAGAAGTGCTAACCACTGCATCACCGTGCTGCCCTTTCCTCTTGGTGTCTTGGCCAACATTCATCCTTTAACCAACACTAACACTAACTGCTAATAGATTCTATTTGTGAAACTGTCCATGTGTCAAGTATTCCCAATGACTACGAGTCAAAAATGCTTAACTGTCATGGAGTACCTGGAGACATCCCGAAACATGGAAGATGTTGTATAACTGCATTCCTAACCTTCCTACTTGTATTCCTGATGCGTTATCTTGGGTGCGATCTAACCAAATTGTAACAAAGTCCCTTGACAAGCGCGTTTAGCCAGGTGTTTACCGGTAGTCATAGCGTCGAGAAACACCACGCTATCTATCGGGACTTTGTTGCAATCTGGGGCCCAAGCAGGCAATGCCCTGCTGAGGCCGGACTTAGTCCTGTTTCCTGCACTGAGGAGCTCTACTTGCCGCCACGAGGTTGAGTGCCATTTTAAAATTGCTTTCTCAACCCCCAGACACAACTGCTGAACCTCCCAGAGCCCCAACTCACCCATATGGGGGTACTCAGCCCCCCCCCCCCCCCTCCCCACACACACACACACACACACTCACACCTCACATTACATGGGCAGGGCATCCTGGGCCCAATCCCCAGCATGGGAAAAATTCCAGCATGGCAGTGATACTGCCAGCTGGCAGTGCCACTGGGCACCTTGGCAGTGCCACTGGGCACCTTGGCAGTACCAGGCTAGCACCAGCAGTGCTACCCTGCCAGAAAGTAGCCACTGAGCCTCTGATCCCCTGGGAGACGTGGCCTGTACACTCAGGGTCACAGATGCCAGCTACCCTCGCTGCGACTTTATATCAGATTGCACTTTTGGCAGTTTATCATGCCAATAGTTTATTAAATGAACTATGCAAGGGTAAGTTTAAGTAATTGTAGAGCCCATGAGGTGTCCTGTCGCAGCAAGAACTGGCCCCATAGCTTTGCCATCTCAGCAGGATAGATTGGAGCATTATCATATCATTGTCTCATTTGGCAGCAAAACAACTTCAATATGAATCCACATTGATGTTCAAGCTCTCACTAGTTTCTGGCCATAATACTAGCTGGTATTAGCATAATTCACAAGAGCAATTGGAGTGGGGAATAAATTGCTGGCCTTGCCAGCAAGGCCGACATCCCAAGGGTGAATAAAAAACATTGACAAACTCAGCAGCAAGTACAGTTTCATCCATATATTGTTAGCAGGGGTGCAGCACAATGTATAAACGGGAAGAAAAGCTTCAATAACCTGGCCTAGCACTTCAGGAAACTCAGTGAAGTGGTTTTGCAATGTAGTCACTGTTGTAATGTAAGGAATGTGGCAGCCAATTTGTGCAGAGAAAACTCCCACAAAATGCAATGGCTAGAAAACCTGTGATCCAGCAGAGGGCAGCAGAGCAGAGCTTCTGATTGGCTGTTCCGGGGACATTTGCATACGTGCAGTGCGGTCAGCGTAAGTTGAAGGAGCACCTGCATCAGTGACCCGAGGAGTTCGACGGAAGTCAAGCATCCAGCAGAGGGCAGCAGAGCAGAGCTTCTGATTGGCTGTTCCGGGGACATTTGCATACGTGCAGTGCGGTCAGCGTAAGTTGAAGGAGCACCTGCATCAGTGACCCGAGGAGTTCGACGGAAGTCAAGCATCCAGCAGAGGGCAGCAGAGCAGAGCTTCTGATTGGCTGTTCCGGGGACATTTCCATACGTGCAGTGCGGTCAGCGTAAGTTGAAGATGGTTTGTGAAGGGGCTGTTCTCGAGTGACAGCTTTACCCGAAACACTACTTACGTAGTGTCTCCCACCCATCCTCCTCCTCTAACCAAAAAAAAAGTTCTGTCCGTTGGCCTAGTTTCAGCCGTTCAGAGGAGGAGGAGCAATCTCTGGGTGAGTATAAAAACTCACTTTAACCCGGAGATCGAGGCCTAGTTTCGGGAGCCGTTCAGAGGAGGAGGAGCAGTCTCTGAGTGAGTATAAAAACTCACTTTAACCCGGGGATCGAGGCCTAGTTTCGGGAGCCGTTCAGAGGAGGAGGAGCAGTCTCTGGGTGAGTATAAAAACTCACTTTAACCCGGGGATCGAGGCCTAGTTTCGGGAGCCGTTCAGAGGAGGAGGAGCAATCTCTGGGTGAGTTTTCAGACCTACCGGTAACTTCCTGTTTTCCACTTTTTTTTCAAAAGTGACATCAGAGGGAAGCTGTGATCTGATTGGTTGATAACCAATCTGCCCCAAATTTAAAACTCGTAAACTTAAATTAAACAAATTAATTAATTAGAGATGGCTGGTCAGGTGACGTGCTTAAGCTGCTTGATGTGGGAGCTGGCAGATCCCATTGCGAGCTGCAGCGACCACATCTGCAGTAAGTGTTGGCTGCTCGAAGAACTCCGGCTCAGAGTTGATGAGCTGGAGTCTGAGCTTCACACACTGAGGCACATCCGGGAGGGGGAGGCTTACCTGGACACTTTGTTTCAGGAGGCAGTCACACCTGTCAGAGTAAATAGTTTAAATCCTGCCAGTGGCCAGGGACAGCAGGGTGTGACTGCAAGTCAGGCAGGTAAAGGGAACCAGCAGTCAGGAACTCAGGAGCCTCAGCCCTTGACCCTGTCCAACAGGTACGAGGCACTTGCTCCCTGTGTGGATGGCGAACAGGACTGCAGGAAGGATGAGTCAGCTGACCAAGGCACCATGGTTCAGCAGGCCATTCAAGGGGAGGAAGTAAATAGGCTGGTTGTAGTTGTAGGGGATTCTATTATCAGAGGGATAGATAGTATCCTTTGTGAGCAGGATAGAGGGTCCCGCATGGTATGTTGCCTGCCCGGTGCTAGGGTGCGGGACATCTCTGACCGGCTTGAAAGGATATTGGAGAGGGAGGGGGAGGATCCAGTTGTTGTGGTCCATGTCGGTACCAACAACTTAGGCAAGTCTAGGAAAGAGGACCTGTTTAGAGATTATGAAGAGTTAGGATTCAAATTAAAAAACAGGTCCTCAAGGGTCATAATCTCCGGATTACTGCCCGAGCCACGTGCAAATTGGCATAGGGAGGCAAGAATAAGGGAAGTTAACACGTGGCTGAAAGAGTGGTGTGGGAAAGAGGGGTTCCTTTTCATGGGACACTGGCATCAGTTTTGGGACAGGGGGGACCTATACCGTTGGGATGGTCTCCACCTGAACCGAGCTGGGACCAGTGTTCTGGCGAAAAGAGTAAATAGGGTGGTCAATAGGACTTTAAACTAGAGATTGGGGGGGGAAGGGAAAGTCAGGGAACCAAGAGGTGAAGGAATCAGTGGGAAGCGTAGCTGCTTAGGATTACAAAAAATCACAAAAAGACAGAGCTCAGGAGAGGTTACGATAGTCCCCATCTCACAAAATATGACACAGTGTATGGAAAGGCTCAGTAAACCAAGGTCCACCACACTAAGAAAACAAAAAGGGACAGTCAATAGGGAATTAAAGGTGCTATATTTAAATGCCCGCAGTGTACGGAACAAGGTAGATGAGCTTGTGGCCCAGATTGTGACTGGCAGGTATGATGTGGTAGGCATCACAGAGACATGGTTGCAGGGGGTTCAGGACTGGCAGTTAAACATCCAGGGATTTACAACCTATCGAAAAGACAGAGAGGTGGGTAGAGGGGGCGGGGTTGCCTTGTTAATTAGAAATGAAATTAAATCAATAGCACTAAACGACATAGGGTCAGACGATGTGGAGTCTGTGTGGGTAGAGTTGAGGAACCACAAAGGCAAAAAAACCATAATGGGAGTTATGTACAGGCCTCCTGACAGTGGTCAGGACCAGGGGCACAAAATGCACCACGAAATAGAAAGGGCATGTCAGAAAGGCAAGGTCACAGTGATCATGGGGGACTTCAATATGCAGGTGGACTGGGTAAATAATGTTGCCAGTGGACCCAAAGAAAGGGAATTCATTGAATGTTTACAGGATGGCTTTTTGGAACAGCTTGTGATGGAGCCCACGAGGGAACAGGCTATTCTGGACTTAGTGTTATGTAATGAGCCAGAATTGATAAAAGATCTTAAAGTAAGGGAACACTTAGGAAGCAGTGATCATAATATGGTAGAATTCAGTCTGCAATTTGAAAGAAGGAAGGTAGAATCAGATGTAAAGGTTTTACAGTTAAATAAAGGTAATTACAGGCGCATGAGGGAGGAACTGACGAAAATCGACTGGAAGCAGAGCCTAGTGGGAAAGACAGTAGAACAGCAATGGCAGGAGTTTCTGAGGGTAATTGAGGACACAGTGCAGAGGTTCATCCCAAAGAAAAGAAAGGTTATCAGAGGGAGGATTAGGCAGCCATGGCTGACAAAGGAAGTCAGGGAATGCATCAAGGCAAAAGAGAGAGCCTATAATGTGGCAAAGAGTAGTGGGAAGTCAGAAGATTGGGAAGGCTACAAAAACAAACAGAGGATAACAAAGAGAGAAATAAGGAAGGAGAGGATCAAATATGAAGGTAGGCTAGCCAGTAACATTAGGAATGATAGTAAAAGTTTCTTTAAATACATTAAAAACAAACGGGAGGCAAAAGTAGACATTGGGCCGCTCCAAAATGACGCTGGTAATCTAGTGATGGGAGACAAGGAAATAGCTGAGGAACTTAATAAGTACTTTGCGTCCGTCTTCACAGTAGAAGACATGAGTAATATCCCAACAATTCAGGAAAGTCAGGGGGCAGAGTTGAATATGGTTGCCATCACAAAGGAGAAGGTGCTAGAGAAACTAAAAGGTCTGAAAATTGATAAATCTCCGGGCCCAGATGGGCTACATCCTAGAGTTCTAAAGGAGATAGCTGAAGAAATAGTGGAGGCGTTAGTTATGATCTTTCAAAATTCACTGGAATCAGGCAAAGTCCCAGAGGATTGGAAAATCGCTGTTGTAACCCCCCTGTTCAAGAAGGGAACAAGAAAAAAGATGGAAAATTATAGGCCAATTAGCCTAACCTCGGTTGTTGGCAAAATTCTAGAATCCATCGTTAAGGATGAGATTTCTAAATTCTTGGAAGTGCAGGGTCGGATTAGGACAAGTCAGCATGGATTTAGTAAGGGGAGGTCGTGCCTGACAAACCTGTTAGAGTTCTTTGAAGAGATAACAAATAGGTTAGACCAAGGAGAGCCAATGGATGTTATCTATCTTGACTTCCAAAAGGCCTTTGACAAGGTGCCTCACGGGAGACTGCTGAGTAAAATAAGGGCCCATGGTATTCGAGGCAAGGTACTAACATGGATTGACGATTGGCTGTCAGACAGAAGGCAGAGAGTTGGGATAAAAGGTTCTTTTTCGGAATGGCAACCGGTGACAAGTGGTGTCCCGCAGGGTTCAGTGTTGGGGCCACAGCTGTTCTCTTTATATATTAACGATCTAGATGACGGAACTGGGGGCATTCTGGCCAAGTTTGCCGATGATACAAAGATAGGTGGAGGGGCAGGTAGTATTGAGGAGGTGGGGAGGCTGCAGAAAGATTTAGACAGTTTAGGAGAATGGTCCAAGAAGTGGCTGATGAAATTCAACGTGGGCAAGTGCGAGGTCTTGCACTTTGGAAAAAAGAATAGAGGCATGGACTATTTTCTAAACGGTGACAAAATTCATAATGCTAAAGTGCAAAGGGACTTGGGAGTCCTAGTCCAGGATTCTCTAAAGGTAAACTTGCAGGTTGAGTCCGTAATTAAGAAAGCAAATGTAATGTTGTCATTTATCTCAAGAGGCTTGGAATATAAAAGCAGGGATGTACTTCTGAGGCTTTATAAAGCACTAGTTAGGCCCCATTTAGAATACTGTGAGCAATTTTGGGCCCCACACCTCAGGAAGGACATACTGGCACTGGAGCGGGTCCACACGGATGATCCCAGGAATGGTAGGCCTAACATACGATGAACGTCTGAGGATCGTGGGATTATATTCATTGGAGTTTAGGAGGTTGAGGGGAGATCTAATAGAAACTTACAAGATAATGAATGGCTTGGATAGGATGGACGTAGGGAAGTTGTTTCCATTAGCAGGGGAGACTAGGACGCGGGGGCACAGCCTTAGAATAAAAGGGAGTCACTTTAGAACAGAGATGAGGAGAAATTTCTTCAGCCAGAGAGTGGTAGGTCTGTGGAATTCATTGCCACAGAGGGCGGTGGAGGCCGGGACGTTGAGTGTCTTTAAGACAGAAATTGATAAATTCTTGATTTCTCGAGGAATTAAGGGCTACGGGGAGAGAGCGGGTAAATGGAGTTGAAATCAACCATGATTGAATGGTGGAGTGGACTCGATGGGCCGAATGGCCTTACTTCCGCTCCTATGTCTTATGGTCTTATGGTCTTACTGGTGTTGGTTGAGGGGTAACTATTGCCAGGACACTGGGGAGACCTCTCCTTTCCTGCCCTGCTTCAAACATCCACCCGGAAGAGCAGGCAGGGCCTCAGCTTAACAAATCTTGAAGATGAACCTCTGTTCAACCCCGCGCACAGCATCTTGTAATCCAATGACCCTACAACATCACACAACAAGACTGCGCTTTTACAAAGTCACCATTCATTCTTCAGGACGGTTTTGTGAACAACGGAAGAATCTTTTGTTCTGGATATCCAACTTTCAGGATTATGAATCTCAGGACAAAGTAAACTTCATCTACAAAAGGAAAATGTTGCAGACGCTGAAAACCTGAGGTAAACGCAGAACATTCTGGAAAGGCGCAGTAGGCCAGGCAGCATCTGTGGCGAGAGGAAGAGAGTCGATGTGTGTGATTTTTCAGTCCCGTCGCAGCAGAAATCATCGTGGGCGGGACAGGCAAATTTGATAGAGTGGCAAAAGGTCCATTGACTTGGGGAGGAACTTTACAGTCCGGTCGTGGGCGGGACTGGGAATCCTGCCCAATGTTTCAGGCCATGACCTTTCATTAGAACGGGAAATGTTCGAAAAACAGCAATTATTAGATTGGTGAAATGGGGGAAGATATTGGAAAAAGGACAAAAGTGAAGGTCTAAGATAGGGCGGAAATCTGGGAGACATTAAACGACAAAGGAGTTGGTGGTACAGAGCCAAAGGGAATGGGATTGGGAAAAACAATGTAAGATGAATCCGAGGGGCCGTAAATGACAGCATTATGATGTTTCCTGCTCCACAGACTGTTTCCAGCATTTTCTGTGTTTATTTGAATATCTTTCTCCGTTCTGTACAGGCACAATCATCCCCCATTCTAGAGTTCAAATCTCAACAATTCTCTCCTGAAGCCATCACTTACTCTGTAAAGTCAGTTCCCTTCTCATTTCACTTTCATGCTTTTCTATGAGTTCAATTTCTTTCTGCCTCCACCTTGCATTCAGTTCCTCAGTGATGGATTCCTGAGTTTAATTAAAAACAAATGTTAGTTACTTAAACATCAATACTGTTACGAGAAATTTGCAAGTCACCAAATGTGAAATGGCACCGAGTATCGTTTAATTAGTTTCCATTTGTAAAACAAATGATTCAGGACCATCTAATCTTACCGAATAGTGGAACAGGCTTGAGGAGCATAACGGGCTTTCCAAAAAGGTTTTCATTCCCAGGAGTGTTGTGTTGTGTAATTTGGAATAACACAAGCTGCCACTTGATGCAGTTTTGAGTAAAAGATGCTCCAGACTTTGAAGTGAGTTCAATGTGTTTTATTGAACTATTAGCACAGTTCTCAATGAGTTTGACTGTCTGCTAATCTAAATGTAGTAACTCAGTCTAACTGAACCAGCCTTGCTCTAAGCCACGTACTGGGGTGTGATGCTGAGGATACACCATGTCTCACTCTGTAGATGTTGGTCTGTGGAAAGAGGTGGGGTGTGAGTGCCTCATCCCTTTTATAGTGAGATACCACCCCTGAGTGTCCTGACTGCTCATTGGTCATGTCCTATTCTATGTGTTCATTAGCTGCTTGTTTGCATATCATGACAAAGACATGGGGAAGTTTGGCTTTCATTGCCCTCAGAAACCAAAGAAATCATAGAATCTCTACAGTGCAATCCCATAACTCCACCTAACCCGCAGCTCCCTTTACACTAAGGGGCAATTTAGCATGGCCAATCCACCTACCTGCACATCTTTGGACTGTGGGAGGAAACCGGAGCACCCGGAGGAAACCCACGCAGACACGGGGAGAATGCGCAGAACTTCATTGAACCCAGGTCCCTAGCATTGTGAGGCAGCAGTGCTAACTAGTGTGCCACCCTAAGAGATGATGTAAAGTTGTGATTTCGAACTACTGGAATCCACAATGCAAAGGTACACCCACACTGCAGGTAAATAGGGAGCTCCAAGAGCTTGACATGGTTGATAATGAAGGAAAGATTATATTTGTCTGAATCTGGAAGTTGTGTGACTTGGAAGGAAAAATTGCAGATGATGGGGCTCCCATTCACCTTCTTCCCTTATCCTTCTAATTGGTAGAGGTCATGGGTTCAGAAGTTTCTATTTAACAAAGATTGGTTCAGAGTATTTTGTAGATGGCACACCCTCTAGCCATGGTGCACCAAGGGTGAAGGGAGTGCCAATCATTTGGATTTCTCTGTCCTGGAAGATGTTGTTTCTTTGCTGTTGTTGGAACTGCACTCATCCAGGTAAATGTGACTTGCACTTGTGACTTGTTCCTTGGAAATGTGGACAGGCTTTGGGGAGTCAGGTGGGATACTCGCCATAGAATAGCCAACCTTTGACCTGCTCATATAGCCATAGTATTTATGTACCTCAAGGATGTTGATAGTGCAGAAATTCCATGATGTTTATGCCACTGATTGTCTTGTGGCAGATGACCATTTCCTGCTAATTATCACCCTAAGAATACATAGAATCCCTACAGCACAGGAGGCCATTCACACCCTCGAGTCTGCACCGACATTCTACCTGGGCCCACTCCCCTATCTCCACAACCTCACATAAACTGTACATCTTTTGGACACCGGGTACGATGTACAGAAAGCCATCAGGGACGCTAAAAGACAATACCGCATCTAACTAGAGTCCCAGACCTACCACACAAACCCATGACATCTATGGCAGGGTTTACACAAGATCACAGGCTAAGACCAGGCAGAATATCTGGGGCCGGAGCATCCCTCCCCGATGAACTGAACAACTCTATGCCCGCTTTAAGCAGTCAGCCAATACATCAGTGCCACCCGTCTCAACAGCCCTGGATACACCCATACCCACTAGTCCAGCCTCAGAGGTAAGAGTTGCCTTCTTGAAAGTGAACCGGCAGAAAGCGACAGAGTCCCTGGGCGAGCACTCAGCGCCTGCGCAGACCAGCTGGCGAGTGTATTCGCAGCCATCTTCAACGCCTCACTCCTCCGCTCTGAGGTCCCCACCTCCTTCAAGAAGGCCACCATAATATAGTACCAAAGAAGAAAAAGGTAGCCTGCCTCAACGACTACCGACCGGTAGCCCTGACATCTGTTATGAGATGCTTCGAGCGGCTAGTCATGAGATGGATCAATGCCAGCCTCCCAGATAGTTTTGAACCACTGCAGTTCGCCTATCGCCGCAACCGGTCCACAGCAGATGCCATCTCCCTGGCTCTACAATCAACACTCGAACACCTCGACAACAAGGCCACCTACATGAGACTGCTGTTCATAGACTACAGCTCCGCCTTCAACACCATTATCCTAACATGACTTATAACCAAACTCTGCAATGTTGGACTTGACCCCTCCCTGTGCAGCTGGATCCTTGACTTCCTCACCAACAGACCGCAATCTGTCAGGATAGGGAACAGCCCCTCCTCCACGATAGTCCTCAACACCGGGGCCCCGCAAGGATGTGTGCTCAGTCCTCCACTGTACTATACTCACACGACTGTGTGGCAAGATTCAACTCCAATTTAATCTATGAGTTTGCAGATGATATGACTGTGGTGGGTCATATCTCAAACAACTACGAGTCAGACTACAGAAGGGAAATAGATCACTTGGTTACATGGTGTACCGAAAACAACCTCTCTCTAAATGTCGGAAAGACAAAACAACTGATCATCAACTTCAGGAAGTGTTGCATGACACACACTCCCATCTGTATCAATAGCTCCGAAGTGGAGATGGTCGATAGCTTTAAGTTCCTGGGAGTCACCATCACCAACAGTCTGTCCTGGTCCACTCACAGTCAAGAAGGCCCAACAACGTCTCTACTTCCTACAGAAGCTAAACAAATTTAGTATGTCTGCATCAACGCTCACAAACTACAGATGTGCCATAGAGAGCATCCTTTCTGGCTGCATCACAGTTTGGTATGGCAACTACTCGGCCTAAGATCGCAAGAAACTGCAGTGTGGTGAACTCAGCACAACGCATCACACAAGATTGGCACCCTCACATTGATTCTGTATATACCCCCCGCTGCCCTCAGAAAGGCAGACAGCATTATGAGAGACCCGTCCCTCCCAGGCTTTGCCTTCTTCCAGACCCTTCCATCAGGCAGAAGATACAGAAGTCTGAAGGCCCGCACATCCAGACATAGGAACAGCTTCTTCCCCACAGCTACTAGAATATAAGACCATAAGACATAGAAGCAGAATTAGGCCACTCAGCCCATCAAGTCTGCTCAATCATGGCTGATATTTTTCTCATCCCCATTCTCCTGCCTTCTCCCCATAACCCCTGATCCCCTTATTAATCAAGAACCTATCTATCTCTGTCTTAAAGAGGCTCAAGTGATTTGGCCTCCACAGCCTTCTGCGGCAAAGAGTTCCACAGATTCCCCACCCTCTGGCTGAAGAAATTCCTCCTCATCTCTGTTTTAAAAGATCGTCCCTTTAGTCTAAGATTGTGTCCTCTGCTTCTAGTTATTCCTACAAGTGGAAACATCTTCTCCACGTCCACTCTATCCAGGCCTCGCAGTATCCTGTAAGTTTCAATAAGATCCCCCAGTTATATTACTGAATTGTAATATAAATATTACTCTTTTGTCTTGCTGAGTTGTATTGAGTTCTGATAATAAATTGTCGAAGTCTTCCAGATGATGACAAATTATTTATGAAGTAATATAATAATATACTTTGAATTCTTTCATTTTAATACTTTGACTCGTAAAACAAATAAGTAAGATTAGATTAAACTAACAATCATAATAACACTCTGATCTTCTCACATCTTCACTGTGGCTATCTTCCACACACGCACTAACTAAAGAAAGATGGGGGAACTCCTTATATAACTCCTGTTAGTGTTGCCATCTAGTGATCATCTGCCTGTACTTACTTCACATTAACTAAATCTGTATTAACACATACAGAGATCACGACAACCCCTCATCCTTCTAAACTCCAACGAGTACAGAACCAGAGTCCTCAACCATTCCTCATATGACAAGCTGTTCATTCCAGGGATAATTTTGGGAACCTCCTCTGAACCCTTTCCAAGGCCAGCACATCTTTCCTTAGATACAGGGTCCAAAACTGCTCTGCTCATGGAGTCTGACCACAGCCTTATACAGCCTTAGAAGTACATCCCTGGTCTTGAAATCTAGCGCACTTGACATGAATGCTAACATTGCATTTGCCTTCCTAACTGCTGACTGAATCTGCATGTTAACCTTAAGAGAATCGTGAACAAGGACTCCCAAGCCCCTTTGTGCTTCTTATTTCCTAAGCATTTCCCTATTTAGAAAATAGTCTACACCTAAATTCCTCCTTCCAAAGTGCATAACCTCACACATTTTCACACTGTATTTCATCTGTCACTTCATTGCCCACTCTTCTAGCCTGTCCAAATCCTTCTGCAGCCCCCTTGCTTCCTCAATACTACCTATCCCTCTACAGATCTTTGTATCATCTGCAAACTTAGCAACAGTGCCTTCAGTTCCTTCTTCCAGATCATTAATGTATATTGTGAAAAGCCGTGGTCCCAGCACAGACCACTGAGGCACATCATTAGTCACCGGCTGCCATCCTGAAAAAGACTCCTTATCCCCACTCTCTGTCTTCTGCCAGTCAGCCAATCCTCTATTCATCCCATGACTCAACAACTCTTCCTCGGGCTGATCTTTTCCCTGTAGGAACACTATTCACAACGCCCTATGCTGCTCTTGCTCATGTATTTGCTTTGGTTCCTTGTTCCGCACTGTAACCAATCACTGTTTGCCGATGTACCATTTGTCAATGTATTCTGTTGATTATTCTTTTTTTTGTCTACTATGTACGTACTGTGTACGTTCCCTTGGCCACAGAAATATACTTTTCACTGTACTTCTGTACATTGACAATAAATCAAATCAAACCAGGGGCAATTTAGCATGGCCAATCCACCTAACCTGCATATCTTTGGACTGTGGGAGGAAACCGGAGCACCTGGAGGAAACCCACACGGACATGGGGAGAACATGCAGACTCCGCACAGTGTCACCCAAGGCCGGAATTGAACCCGGGTCCCTGGTGCTGTGAGGCAACAGTGCTAACCACTGTGCCGCCCTGGATATTGTCCAGGTCTTGCTGCATGGGGGCGACATGGGGGCACGGTTTGCTTTAGTATCTGATGAATTGTGAATAGAATGGGACAGCATGTGATCATCAGCAGACATCTCCATTTCTGATCTTATTTTACAGGGAGATAAGGGGCGGGATTCTCTGTCGCCAACACCAGAATCATGAAACGGGATTGAGTGGAGAATAGGTCATGATGCCAAAATTGTGGCGGACACATAGCGCACGTCAGAATGCCATGCTCTGGTGCCTCAACGGCGTGTCAATGCATTCTGGTCCATACGTACAATCAACCTCGTTGGCATATCATTAGCGCACCTGACCCGTTATTCTCCGGGGTTTCCGCCTTCGCCGGGTGGAATTACCGATGGCGTGTTTCACTTGTGGTTTTAAAAATTGTGTAACAGGTGTTGTGGTTGCTGTGTGAGAGAGAGAAAAAGAAAAGAGAGAAAAAGAGAAAGAGAGAGGGAAAAGAGAAAAAGAGAAAAAGAAAGAAAAAGAAAGAGAAAAAGAGAGAGAAACAGAAAGAGAGCGAGAGAAAGAGAGAGAAAGAAATAAAGAGAGAGAGAACAAAAGAGAGAGAGAAAGAGAGAGCAAAAGAGAGAAAGAAAGAGGAAGGAGAGAAACAGAACGGAGAGAAAGGAGATAAGGAGAAAGGAGAGAAACAGAGAGCGAAAGAGAGAGAGAGAAAGACATGCAGAGGCGTGACCAGACCAGGGGGTGACAGCGGGAGGGGGCGAGGGGTTCCATGTGACCAGGAGATGGGCCGCGAGGTTGGGGTGACACACACCCCGGACCCGGGGCATCCAAACATGTACCGCCATTGCCGCGGCCTGCAAGGCAGCCATCTTACTGCACACCTCACTGACAGTCCACTATGGCCACTTGGTTATGCAGAGTGACAATGGCCGTATGGGTGCCCCCACCCCACCACCCACACACCCCAGCCCCCACCCTCCACCCCAACTCTCCACGCCCCCCAACCGGCCACCAACCGCCGGCGGGACATTATGTGGCCAATCCAAGGGCAACGTTCATAGTAGCCCCTATAGGTGCGCACGAGATGTGTGCCACGGAGTTTACCTCTGGCATAGGTAGGGCCAGCCACCAGTACCCCTGGCAGCAGGGTTGGGAGCCAGGGCCCAAGGTCCCAGCAGTGCCGGGGCCAGGGGTGTGGAGGGAAGATTGCCAGGGGTTACGACCGGGGATGGGTGAAGGGGAACATGTGGGGACAGGAGCTACTGTGCAGACCGGGGCCACCGTGCAGCCTTTAGACCTGGTTAGGCACGGGGGTATGCACCATGCTAACATGTCTGACTTGCACCCCCTGCAGACAATCGACTTCGGAAGTCAACCAGGAATGGTGGCCTACATTCTGGTCACCGCAGCCCTGGGGAATGCACTGAGGCTGTAGGAGCTGGAGCTGCCCGGGCAAGACCCTGCAGTAGTGGTGCCTGCCCCAGATGAACAGAAGGCACGTGGTGAGGATGGAGAGCTGGATGCCCGACAGGCAGTATAGGTATTGCATGAGGCCTCCTGAGTACTGTCAGTACCTTTATTTATGATAATACCACATCCCCCTTTCTAAAGAAAAATTATCACACTTTGTTCAAGACATTTTTCTTTCACTCTTATGTCATGTAGTATTAATCATAAATACTGCTTCATTACGAATGACTATACATTTCATACTATCCCCTTGTTCCTGTTTCTTGTGTGAAAGATAATTGGAGATTGCTACAAACATCAAAATCATTGTCTGTTAATCACAAGCAATTGAGTACTAGTTAATAATTGTTTCAACTGTTCAAACTTTCTTTTTACAGTCCACAAATTTGAGAATGCACACAGTCTGCAGTGTGGTAGTGTGTTACAGTACCAATATAGCCATCAGTCCAAGCCATCAAATGTTCGAATGGTTGAACCATGTTCGTTATCTGACGTGGTCTCTTCCTGTGTTTGTGATGTTGCTTTCGTGTTTCCTTTGCCTTCAAAGCCTGTTTGGTTTCTGGCCGTTGAGCAAATACCAACTCATTAAATTCGATGGCATGACTTCTTTTGTATAAACAATGTCCTGTTCTTCCTGATATTGGTGTCATTATGTGTAAATTTTGTATTGTCTACACAGGCATTTGTCCTTGTTACCTGGACCTGTGGTTGTGTTTCACACACTGCCCTGCAGTCCCTTGCTCTCTTGCCATCTGGATTGCTTTCCATACTGTGTGGTCTGTCAAGCGTGACTGCAAACACAAACACTTTCTTCTCATTGCATTGGGCTGTGCTGTTTAGTTGTCCATTGGTTTCACAGCCATACCTTTGTGTAAATTCTGTAGTATTCAGAACTATTCTTGGTGCGCTCAGGATCAGTTCCTTGTTGCTTGGTTGATTCAATTTTAACTTGTTTATCATCCGTGTCTTTAGGATTATCTGATGTCTCGTCAGGCTTTGTGATATATTAGTTCCTGTTGGATGATCTGATGTATCTGTGATCTCTGGGTGCTTCTCATCTGGAGTCAACTTCTGCAAGATGTCATTTTCTTGCAGTGCCGTCAATTGATCTGTTCATTGTTGCACTTTCATTTTCAGCCTGTGTACAGTCCAGCTAAGATCTGTCAGTTTTGCTTTGGTCCTGCACAGCTTGTATGTTACTTGTGATCACTTTGTCACTATTCACAAATAAACTAGATAGACCTTCATTATCTTCTTCTTCTCGTTGTTCATTCATCAGAGTACTGTCCTCATTGGATGGTTGCAGTACCATTTCTTGTGGGCAGTTTCCATGATCCTCTGTCCTGTTGTCTGGAACATGTAGTCATTTAACAAGGTTCAGGGCAATGCACGCTTTCGCTCCCAATATGGACTCTCATTTTGTGTGCATAACGGTGAATTGCACGATATGACTTTGATTTTGCACCCATGCTTCTAGGTCACATGCCCCTAAAGTTTCAATCGCATTCCCACTGTAGTCGATCAGCCGTTTCGGTCAGTCAGAAACTGTCGGTTGAACACTCAAGCGGTTCAAATCAGAGACGCTAAGGAAATTTTTACTTGTTCCAGTGACAAGCTTGCATTTGATTAATGTGGCATGCAGCATCACTGGAATTGTCCATTCGGCTAGATTAGGAACAATTGTGATTGGGTTTGTTTTTTCAGCTTCTGAAATTTCCTGTGTACCATCATCTACACTTTCAATTATATTCATACAGAATATATCTTTTTTTATTATTTAGTGTACCCAATTATTCATTTTCCATTTAAGGGGCAATTTAGCATGGCCAATCCACCTACCCTGCACATCTTTTGAGTTGTGGGGGTTGCGTTAGTTGCTTCCTATCCACCCTGTCCATGCCCCTCAATCAGGTCACCCCTCAGTCTTCTCTGCTCCAGAGAAAACAACTCAAGCCTATCCAACCTATCTTTATAACTTAAATGTTCCATCCCAGGCAACATTCTGGTGAATCTCCTCTGCACCTCCTCCACTGCAATTACATCCTTCCCATAATGTGGTGACCAGAATTGTACAGTGCTCCAGCTGTGGCCTCACCAATGTTATCTACAGCTCCATCATTAGCTCCCTGCTTTTGTAATCTATGCGCCGATAGATAAAACCGATCGCCCATATGCCTATTTCACCACCCTATTAACCTGCCCTTCTGCCATCAGAGATCTATGGACAGACATGCCAAGGTCCCTTTGTTCTTCAGAATTTTCCAGTGTCAGACTTTTCATAGAGTAACTTGACAAGGAAGTATTCTATCACCTCACACTTTTCAGGGTTAAATTCCACCTGCTGCTTATCCGCCTATTTGACCACCCCATCTATATCTTCTTGTAACTCAAGACACTCAACATCACTGTTAATCACCCGGCCAATCTTTGTGTCATCTGCAAACTTACTGATCCTATCCCTCACATAGCCATTTCTGTTATTTATATAAATGACAAACAATAGGGGGCCCATCATGGATCCCTGTGGTAAGCCACTGGTCATTGGCTTCCAGACACTAAAGCAGCCATCAATCATCACCTTCTGACTCCTCCCACTAAGCCAATTTTGAATCCACCTTATCAGATCACCCTGTATCCTATGTGCATTTGTGTTCTTAATAAGTCTCCCATGTGGGACCTTGTCAAAGGCTTTGCTGAAATCCATGTAAACTACATCAACTGCTGTACCCTCATTCACACACTTGGGGCTGGATTCTCCCCTACCCGGCGTGACGGAGGGTGCCGGCGTAGGGGAGTGGCGCCAACCACTCAGGGGTCGCGCCTCCCCAAAGGTGGGGAATTCTCCCCACCTTTGGGGGCCAGCCCCGCGCAGGAGCAGTTTGCACCAGAAGACTGGCGCAAACACCCGGCGCAGTCGGAAGCGGGGCTGGCCGAAAGGCTTTCTGCGGTCGGCGCATGCGCCGGCAGTGACGTCAGCGGCAGCTGGCCGCTGACGTCACTGCCGGCGCATGCGCGATGCGGGGTTCTCCTCCGCATCCGCCATGGCGGCGCGGAAGGAGAAAGAGTGCCCCCACGGCACTGCCCCGCGAAGTGAGCGGGGGCCCCGATCGCGGGCCAGGCCTCCGTGGGGGCACCCCCCCGGGTCCGATTGCCCCCCGCCCCCCAGGACCCCGGGGGCCTGCTCGCGCCGCTGAGCCCGCCGTTCCAGAGGTGGTTTAAACCTCGGCGGCGGGAGAAGGCCTCCCAGTGGCGGGACTTCGGCCCATCCGGGCCGGAGATTTGAGGTAAGTTTTTAAAAAATGAAATCCCGCCGGCGCCAGCTGTTTTCACAGGCTGCCGGCGGGATTTGCACAACGCCGGTTTATGACCGGCGGGAGAATTCAAAAACCTGCGGGAGCGGAAATAACGCCGCTTCCCGCCTATTCTCCGACCCTGCGTGGGGTCGGAGAATTTCGCCCTTGGTTACATGCTCAAAAAATTAATCCAATTTGTTAGGCATGACCTCCCTCTGACAAAGCCATGCTGAATATCCCTGATCAAACCTTGCCTTGCCAAGTGGAGATAGATTCTCTCCTTCAGAATCTTCTCCAGTGGTTTCCCAATCACTGACTTGAGACTCGTTGGTCTGTAGTTCCTTGGCTTGTCTCCACAACCTTTCTTAAATAGTGGGACCACATTAGCTGTTCTCCAGTCCTCTGGCACCTCCCCCGTGGCCTGAGGGGAATTAAAGATTTGGGTCAGAGCTCCGGCAGTCTCCACCCTCACCTCCCACAGCAGCCTGGGACACAATTCATCCGGACCTGGAGACTTGACCACTTTTAAGCCCGCCAACACCTCTAATACCTTGTCACTCCCTGTGACAATTTGCTCAAGTACCTCATTCTCTCTCCCCGACTTCTACATCTACCTCCTCATTCTCTTGGGTGAAGACAGACATGAAGTATTCATTCAACACCCTACCAATGTCCTCTGGCTCCACCCACAGATTATCCCCTTGGTCCTGAATGGGCCCAACTCTTTCCCTGGTTATCCTCTTCCATTGGTATACTTAGAGAATATCTTGGGATTTCCCCTACTTTTAGCAGCCCGAGCTTTCTCATATCCCCTCTTTGCTCTCCTAATTGGTTTCTTAACTTCATCCTCCACTTTCTCCATTAATGCCTCTGCAGACTTACTCCCCTTAGACTTCTTAAAAGCCTCTCTTTTCCTCCTCATCGTATCCTGAATGTCTCTGGGTTTGTTACATAAGAACATAAGAATGAGGAGCAGGAGTAGGCGATCTGGCCCCTCGAGCCTGCTCCGCCATTCAATGAGATCATGGCTGATCTTTTGTGGACTCAGCTCCACTTTCCGGCCCAAACACCATAACCCTTAATCCCTTTATTCTTCAAAAAACTATCTATCTTTACCTTAAAAACATGTAATGAAGGAGCCTCAACTGCTTCACTGGGCAAGGAATTCCATAGATACACAACCCCTTGGGTGAAGAAGTTCCTCCTAAACTCAGTCCTAAATCTACTTCCCCTTATTTTGAGGCTATGCCCCCTAGTTCTGCTTTCACCCGCCAGTGGAAACAACCTGCCCGCATCTATCCTATCTGTTCCCTTCATAATTTTAAATGTTTCTATAAGATCCCCCCTCATCCTTCTAAATTCCAACGAGTACAGTCCCAGTCTACTCAACCTCTCCTCATAATCCAACCCCTTCAGCTCTGGGATTAACCTCGTGAATCTCCTCTGCACACCCTCCAGTGCCAGTACGTCCTTTCTCAAGTAAGGAGACCAAAACTGAACACAATACTCCAGGTGTGGCCTCACTAACACCTTATACAATTGCAGCATAACCTCCCTAGTCTTAAACTCCATCCCTCTAGCAATGAAGGACAAAATTCCATTTGCCTTCTTAATCACCTGTTGCACCTGTAAACCAACTTTCTGTGACTCATGCACTAGCACACCCAGGTCTCTCTGCACAGCAGCATGCTTTAATATTTTATTGTTTAAATAATAATCCCGTTTGCTGTTATTCCTACCAAAATGGATAACCTCACATTTACTGTAGGGGAACATATTGGGCATGTACCCTCCCCCTTTCACCTTTAAATGTCCCCTCCCCCACTACTCTTCTGTAGGTTTCCCCACAAGTAACTCTTTCCAGTCTACCGTGGCCAGATCTTGTTAAAATCTACTCCCCCCCCTCCCCCCCAAACCAGGACATGACTGCAGGAGTCCCTCAGGGTAGTGTCCTAGGCCCAACCATCTTCAGCTGCGTCATCAATGACCTCCCTTCCATCATAAGAAGTGGGGATGTTCACAGATGACTGCATAATGTTCAACACCATTCATGACTCCTCAGATACTGAAGCAGTTCACGTCCAAATGCAACAAGACCTTGACAATATCCAGACTTTCACCCCACACAAGTGTCAGGCAATGACCATCATTTACAAGAGAGGATCTAAACATCATCCTTGTCATTACCATCACTGAATCCCCCATTATCAATATCCTGGAGGTTACCATTTCCCCAAAACTGAACTGGACCAGCCATGCAAATACTGTGGCTACCAGGGCAGGTCAGAGGCTAGGAATCCTACAGCGAGTAACTCACCCCCTGACTTCCCAAATCCGGTCCACTATCTACGAGGCACAAGTCAGGATTGTCATGGAAAACTGTCCACATGCCGGATTGAGTACAGCTCCAGCATCACTGAAGAAGCTCAACACCATCCAGGACAAAACAGCCTTCTTGATTGCTTTTCCTTTCTCAAATGTACAATCCCTCCACCACCGATGAAGTGGCAGTCGTGTGTACCATCTACAAGATGCACTGCAGAATCTCGTCAAAGTTCCTGAAGCAAAATCTTCCAAGTCTATGACCACTACCATCTAGAAGGACAAGAGCAGCAGATAAGTCCATAAATTCATAAGAAATAGGAACAAGAGTAGGCTGTTCGGCCCCTCGAGCTTGCTCTGCCATTCAATAGGATCATGGCTGTCTGACATTCCTCACGTCCACTTTCCTGCTCTTTCCCCTTGATCCTTGATTGCCTTACTGATCACGAATCTATTGATATCAGCCTTATATTTACACAAGGACTCTCTCCCCCCCCCCCCCCCCCCCCCCCCCACAGCTCTCTGTGGCAAGGAGTTAATAATAATAATCTTTATTGTCACAAGTAGGCTTACATTAACACTGCAGTGAAGTTACTGTGAAAATCCCCCAGTCGCCGCATTCTGGCGCCTGTTCGGGTACACGGAGGGAGAACTCAGAATGTCCAAATTACCTAACAGCACGTCTTTCAGGACTTGTGGGAGGAAACCGGAGCACCCAGAGGAACCCCACGCTAACACAGAGAGAACGTGCAGACTCCACACAGACAGTGACACAAGCCAGGAATCACACTTCAGACCCTGGCACTGTGAAGTAACAGCACTAACGACTGTGCTACTGTGTATAACCTCCTTCCCCTTACCACCCCTTTCAGTGCCTCCCACAGTGTGGAGGCCGAAACCTCCCTCGTATAATTCAACTTCACATAACCTCAGCTGGCCATCCTCACCCTCTTGCAAACCCCCTTGACTGCAATAACCCCAGATTCAACGTCCACTGCGACCACTGAGCCTCCCCCTGCACCACCCAATGCTGCGCGCGGTCAGAGACAACCATGATCGCTGAATACACCGATCCAACCACCCGGCCAACACCTCGTCTAAAACAAAGAAATCAATTTGGGAGTACACCCGGTGCACGTGCGAGAAGTGTGAAAACTCCTTCGCCCTTGGCCTCTCAAATCGCCACGTCTGCTCCCCTCCCCCTCCCCAATACGTTCCATGAACTGCATCAACTCTTTTGCCACAGCCAAAACTTTCAGGCACCTAGGGCACGATAGGTCCAACCTAAGATCCAGAACCGTATTAAAATCTCCTCCCATAATCAGCCGGTGCGGGTCCAGGTCAGAATCTTTGCTAAAACCCACCTCAAAAAATCCATATCATCCCAATTTGGGGCATATACATTCACTAGCACCGCAGGCATCCCTTGAGCCTCAGCTAACCATCACAAACCTACCACATGATCAATTACAATACTGTCTGTGACAATATGTATGTTGTATGGTAAATGAAGGGTTAACAATTTAATGCGAATGCATCCAACCACCAGAGGGTGATCAAGAGCATACACATGAATCACGTGATAATCTTTATTTGGGGAGTAGGTGATTAGGCGGGTTAGAGATTACTTGTGTTTTCAGAAGCTCTGTAGATAGAATTATAGTTCAGTTTAGCTGTAGACTTATAAATTTTAATTAGCAATTCAAATCTATTTAATCGTAGTGTTAATAAATAAGCTTTGTTAAAAGCATAGTTTGATATTCTTTGAGCGACACTACACTTCAAAGCCATCCTCATCCATAAAGCAAAGAACATCACACTGTCGACCGCAGTAAGGCCACCCTCTTATTGATCAGCAACGTCACCCCCTTCATCTTCATAGCCAACCCCTCGGGGAACACCTGCCCCACCTAGCCCTTCCTCAGACTCATTTGGTCCCCCAGCTTCAGGTGTGTCTCCTAAAGACACACAACATGTGCCTTCATACTCCTTAAATATGCAAAAATCAACCACCTTTTGACCGGACATTTAAACCCCAAATGTTCCATGTAATCAACTGGGTGGGGTGGGGGGAGACTCATCAATTAGCCATAACCCCTCTTTAGCCAGCTCTCCCAGCTCCACACCTCACTCATCCTCGGGCCCTCCCCAAGATGTCCATCGCCATCTCCTCTTAACCAACTGTGTCACACCAACTCCACCCTCATCAGCATCCCTCCTGTCACTCTCGCTTCCCCCTATAAACAAAGACAAAGAAAGCCCAACCATCCTTGCCCCTCTCCCATTCTGTCTACAGGTCGAAGCCCCACTTCACGCCCGTTAACTGGCCAGCCAGCTAGAATGGTTGCCCCCAAACAAGGTCTGCGTCCACCCCCTTCCCCCCAACCACCCTTCACTTGCAAATCCCCCAAACCAATCAAAAACATAAACACATTCACCCACTCAGCATCCATATTCAGTTAATACAACAATCTGCCCGCTGTGTAAACCCACATTCCCCACTTTAGCATCTTAAAAGTTCAATATCCTCACGTGCCGCCCAGTCCATGGTCTCTCATAAATTCACTCGCCTCCTCCGGTATATCAAAATAAAACTCTGGATTCTGGTGTGTGACCCACAGAAGAGGAGGATACAACACCCCAAACTTCACCCGTTCCTTGTAAAGCGCAACTTTGATCCGATTATAACCAGCCCACCACTTGGCCAACTCCTCATCCAGGTCCTGGTAAATCCTCAGCACGTTTCCTTCCCAGGTGCACCTTTTTTGTTTGCTTCGCCCACCTCGGTATCTTCTCCTTCGTGAAAAAACAATGCAGCTGCACCACCATCACCCTTGGCGGTTCCCCCGTCTTTGGCCTCCTTCTCATCACTCTGTCCGCCAGATCCACCTTGGGGGGGACGGTTAATGACTTCCTCCCCCACCAGCTCAAACATGCTCGCTATATACTTTGTAGCCTGCATTTACTCGATCCCCTCAGGCAGCCCCATGATCTAGAGATTCTGCCTCCTGCAACGGTTCTTGAGGTCCTCCACCTATTCCTCATCCTGTTATGGCTCTCCGCCACGAGCACCATCTCCACCTCCAGTGAGGCCAGCTGGTCCTCATGCTCGTCCACCCACTGCTCCACCTTCTGGAGTGCCAGACCTTACACCTCCAGTCTCTGCTCCACTCTCTCGATAGCCACACCCAAGTGGCTCTACCACCTTTGACAGGTCTTCTGAGGCCCGTACCAGCCTCCCCAAACAGGTGCCGGAATGTGGCGACTAGGGGCTTTTCACAGTGACTTCATTTGAAGCCTACTCGTGACAATAAGCGATTTTCATTTCATTTCATTTCCTGCCTCTGCTGCTGGAACTTTGCATCAAAAAGTCCACAAGCTGTTCAGTAGACCACTGGGTGGGCAACGCCAGCCCGGCACCCTCCGCCAGCTTTTCCTGTGTTGCACCTCAAATAAACTTTAGCTCAAGCTGCTGCCTCTTACTTGTTACACCCCTCGTCTGGTAAGCCATAAATCATCCCACCGATGGAGTGCACTACAGTGCTCATGCACCTCACCAGCAAAACTCCACCTCGAGGGGGAGCCACGAAGACTGCGATCACTCACTCCGTGGCTGCCACCGCAAGTCCACTGTCTTTTCCTTCCCCAACTGTCCTTCCAAAAGGTCAAATATCCCTGAGTATGAAGTTCCCAGCTTTGATCTCCTTGTAACCAGGTTCCCATAATGGCTATGAGATTATATCCATTTACCTCGATTTGCGGCATCAGTTTGTCTACTGATTCTGAATGCTTCATGCATTAAGATACAAAGCCTTTAGACTTGCCTTTTTGCTATTTTTAATCATTCTAACTTTTCCTTACACTGAATCCTTCCCCTTTATCCCATCTTTCCAGTCACCTGTTCATCCAATATATCCTGCTGTTTCTGCTCTGACTAGCAGATTGCACTGGTAATAATCTTGCGATCATTACCTTTGAGATCCTACTTTTCAATTTACTTTCTATGTTTTTATATCCCAGATACCTGGGAACACTGCCACCTTGTTGGTTCCCCTCCAAGTCACTCATCATCCTTACTTGGAAATATATTGCCATTCCTTCAATGTTGCTGGGTCAAAGTCCTAGAACACCCTCCCTAACTGCACTGTGGGTGTACCTACGCCTCAGGGAGTGCAGCGGTTGAAGAATACAACTCATCACCACCTTCTGAAGGGCAACGAGGGATGGGCAATAAATGCTGACCTAACCAACAACACCCACATCCTGCAAGTGGAAAAAAATAAAGAGCCTCTGATCCATGCAGCCTACACCAGACAATTGTGGCGCTTGCGTCTCAAGATATATATATACTCCCTACCCATAAAATGAAAAGATCTCAAACATTAATATCAATCATTACTTTCATTTATAATATCATGAAATAATTGAAGATAACAAATGGTCGTGCAGAATAACAGATACATAGCAAACAGGACAATTTGCAATTCTATCTCACTCCTAATGCAGTGTCTCATCGCTAAGTGCTTTACATTGAAGTGTGCAAAAGAGTAGGGGCCAAGTAAGAGGGAAACATTTGAAGATGAATAGCTAGTTGAGAAATTAAAGGCACACTAAAGGAAAGGTATTTAAAAGCAGAGGGGTTGCAGAGAACTGAATGGAGAGGACTGAGGGACCATCAAGGTGGTGTTATAGCCAGGGTTTAGAGAACCCCAAAGTGTATCATGGAGTTCACCTGACCCACAACTTTTAATAGATTGTGGTATGGGGAGCACACGGCCCACTCTATAGGTCTGGTAGAGAAGAAATGGAAAAGTATTTTTTAAAGCAAAACAATGTTTATTCTATGAACTCAAGTTAACCTTTTTAAAACATAGTGAACATCTTAGCAACAATTAATTCAAATACAACCCCCAAAGAATACAACACTAAGTAATCCGTAAGCTGTCCTTTTAACATCCAGAAGACTTAAAACAAAATACCTTTTAATGGAAGCACATTAGGTTTACATTCACTACTGAGACCATTTATAATTCTGAATTCACCAAATGATCAAGAGATAGTCTTTTGATGGCAGAGAGAACAGCAGTACACCTGCTCTGTCTGGCTTCAGCTCCAACACTGAAAACAAAACTAAAACACACCCTGCAGCCTGCTCAAAAACAAAAGTAAAAAGCTGACAGACAGCCCAGCTCCACCCACACTGACACCACTGCAGTAGTAAACACACATTTCTTAAAGGTACTCTCACTACAGATATTTATATACACACCCATTTATAAATACCTATTTCTTAAAGGTACTCTCACATGACATGGGGCAGCACGGTAGCATTGTGGATAGCACAATGGCTTCACAGCTCCAGGGTCCCAGGTTCGATTCGACAGCTTGGGTCACTGTCTGTGCGGAGTCTGCACATCCTCCCCGTGTGTGCGTGGGTTTCCTCCGGGTGCTCCGGTTTCCTCCCACAGTCCAAAGATGTGCAGGTTAGGTGGATTGGCCATGATAAATTGCCCTTAGTGTCCAAAATTGCCCTTAGTGTTGCGTGGGGTTACTGGGTTATTGGGATAGGGGGACGTGTTGACCTTGGGTAGGGTGCTCTTTCCAAGAGCTGGTGCAGACTCGATGGGCCGAATGGCCTCCTTCTGCACTGTAAATTCTATGATATCTATGATGACAGTGGAATGAAGTGATGAAACTTGGTGGAGTGTCAGGGAGCATGCAGGAGTTTAAAAATGAAGCCAAGATTTAAGTCAATTCCCTGGGGTTTATGTAGAAATTTAGCTAAGGGAGAGAGAGAGAGAGAGAGAGTCTGCACTAGAATTCCTGCCTGTGACCTATCTCCAGCCTTTCCCTTCTTAAAAAGTGATGGGCATTGTATTTTAGGAAGCTGTTGGGGGGACTGAAGGCAACATGAAAAACACACAGCTCAGGGCCTTGCCTCCGTAACTAGGGAACGAATCAGTAGAGTCAGCCACCCCACCGCACACGACTCCCGTCTGCCCACTGCCAAGTAGCAACAGCAGAAAAATTCCGAGATTTAAGAGCCGTCTTGAGAGGTCGCAAGTGAGGCTGAATTTGGCTGAGAAATGACGCGTTGGCAGATATACCGTATTTACCAACAGACCCAATGGTCTACTCCTGCTTTGAGTTCTTCTCCTGTACCTCAAAAGTAATTTGTTGCCTTCAGCCGAGACACTTCAATATGGCAAGGTGCTACTAAGTTCAAATATTGCTCATTATTGTTATAATCTGTTAACCTGTTTTCCCTCCCCAACAGCACAGTGGGTGTACCTACTCCTCAGGGACTGCAGCGGTTTGAGCCGGCAGCTCACCACCATCTTCTGAGGGGCAGCTAGAGGGTGGGCAATAAATGCTGGCCTAACCAGCGACGCCCACATCCCGGAAATGAATCTTCAAAACCACCAAGTTAACGATTGCCTTACCTTAAAAGATATAAACGATGCCTGTAAAGTTTGATACTGAATCTTCAAATCAGCTAAGGTGTAAAAGGAGAAAGGATTTATTTTCACTCAGGATCGCAGAGTTAAATCAGTCACGGCGCCAAATGAAGCATATCTAAGACCTTAAACAGGCTGGTCTGGGTACAGAAAGCACAAGTATGAGGCAGCGAGTAACTGAATCAATCCATTAGTTCCACTGCAAATATTAATTATTTTAACATCATGACCTTATCCGTGGAAACATCCCACAGCAGTGTGGATGAAAATCAATGCATGAGGGCTGTTATGTACAGACGATTCCTGGCGTCAACATATACTGTAACATATTAGTTGGGAGGCAGACGTACTGGCAGTAATTATCAGTGTGGAACAGGCAGCAATGAGTCTTGATCCGCACAGGTGCAAAGAGTTCTCAAATCTTACCCAGAAAGTGTCATGGCAACCCCAATTACTCAAGTAAGGGCACATCTCATTCTGACTGGACACTGAACCAACTCAGGACACCGGCAATAATTAAATAAACTAACAGCTGAAGAAGTGCCTTCAAATAACGATCAGTTGCTCCTTTAATTAACCATGATGTGGAGATGCCGGCGTTGGACTGGGGTGAGCACAGTAAGAAGTCTTACAACACCAGGTTAAAGTCCAACATGTTTGTTTCAAACACTAGCTTTTGGAGCACTGCTCCTTCCTCAGGTGAATGAAGAGGTATGTTCCAGAAACATATATACAGACAAATTCAAAGATGCAAGACAATGCTTCGAATGCAAGAATTTGCAGGTAATTGAATCTTTACAGATTCAGAGATAGGGGTAACCCCAGGTGTACTCAACACCGACAACTGCTAATCTCCAGACGCAATTCTGCAACTCATCCACTTCATTCTGGATCACACCGTCTTCACCTTCGACAACAAGTTCTTCATCCAGACATACGGAACAGCCACAGGGACCAAATTCGCACCTCAATATGCCAACATCTTCATGCACAAGTTTGAACAAGACCTCCTCACCGCACAGGACCTTCAACCGACGTTATACACCAGATACATCGATGACATTTTTTTCCTTTGGACCCACGGCGAAGAATCACTGAACGACTACACGATGACATCAATAAGTTCCATCCCACCATCAGACTCACCATGGACTAATCTCCGAAATTGGTTGCATTCTTGGACACACTCATCTCCATCAAGGACGGTCACCTCAGCACTTCGCTTTATAAGTTTCTGGAACATACCTCTTCATTCACCTGAGGAAGGGGCAGTGCTCCGAAAGTTACTGTTTGAAACAACCAATTTGTCCTTTAATTAACAGCATACAGGCATTCTTTTCTGGTGCAAAACACAACAAGGAAAGCGGCCCAAACATGGCTTACAAATGAAATTAAGAGTTAGTATTAGAAGCAAAGAGAAGTCATATAAAGTTACAAGAAAAATTAACAAGCCTAAGGATTGGGAGAAATTTAGTATTCAGCAAAAGAGGACCAAGATATTGATTAAGATGGGAAAAATAGAGTTTGAGAGTAAACCTGCCAGTAACATAAAAGCTTCTATAAGTATATAAAAGAAAAAGATTAGTGAAGGCAAATGAAGGTCACCTAAAGTCCAAATCAGGGGAATTTATAACAGAGGACAAGGAAATGGCAGAGCAATTAAACAATTACTTTAGTTCTGTCTTCATGGAGGAAGACAGGAGGAATTGAAGGAAATTAGTATACAGAGAACAAAGAAAAGTACAGCACAGGAACAGGCCCTTTGGCAGTCCAAGCCTGCACCAACCATGCTGCCCATCTAACCTAAAACAGTCTACACTTCCAGTGTTCATAGCCATCCATTCCCATCCTATTCATGTATTTGGCAAGGTGTCCCTTAAATGTCACTATCGTCCCTGCTTCCACCACCTCCTCCAGCAGTGAGTTCCAGGCACCAACTACTCTCTGTGTAAAAAACTTTCCCGCACATCTCCTCTAAACTTTGCCCCTCGCACCTTAAACCTATGTCCCCTAGTAATTGACTCTTCCATCCTGGGAGAAAGCTTCTGACAATACACTCTGTTCATGACCCTCATAATTTTGTAGACCTCTATCAGGTCGCCCCTCAACCTTCGTTGTTCCAATGAGAACAAACTGAGTTTATCCAACCTCTTCCCATAGCTAATGCCCTCCATACCAGGCACCATCCTGGTAAATCTCTTCTGCACCCTCTCCAAAGCCTCCATCCTTTTGATAGTGTGGCGACCAGATTTAGTCACTATTTTCCAAGTGTGGCCCCCCAGGCCCCCATCGCCACACCTCCCCCAACACCCATGCAGGGTACCCCCAGCCTGATTGCTTGCGTGCAAACAAATACCAGCTTGACACCTTGGCAGTGCCAACCTGGAACCCCAGCAGTACCCATGCCAGCTGGCAGTGCCACCTGGGCACCTTGACAGTGCCAGGCTGGCACCCAGAGGGCACTGCCAGGGTGCCAGATGGCACCAGCAGTGCCAGGGTACCACCCTGCCCAAAAACCATGGACCTGGGGGCCTCCGATCCCCAGTTTGTGGGGACCAGTGCTGAACAGTGCTTGCCAGGTTTCCAAGGCAAAGGGGATGAATCCCAAAGACTCAAGTACCTCGAGAATCTGCACATTAGATATAATGAGACTAGCTGTCTCGCTTTAATATATAGATTTGCCAAAAAGTGATCCCAGCCTTTACATTGCAACATCTCGAGGCTTTTATTTTCAGGTGCAGCGTGGCCATTGGATTGTGCCCATTAAATCCTGGCAGGGCTGGACAGACTGCATGCAGAAATGCTGTTTCCTCCGGCTGGAGGGAGGGGTCTAGAACAAGGGGGGTCACAGTCTCAGGATACTGGGTCGGCCATTTGGGACTGAGATGAGGAGAAACCTCTTCACTCAGAGGGTGGTGAACCTGTGGAATTCTCCACCACAGAAAGCTGTGGAGGGCAAATCACTGAATATACTTAAGAAGGAAATCGCTAGATTCCTAGACTCTAAGGCATTGAGGGATATGGGGAGAGCACGGGAGTATGGTGTTGAGATAGAAGATCAGCCATGATCACGTTGAATGGCAGAGCAGAATTAAAGGGCCGAATGGTCTACTCCTGTTCCTATCTTCTATGTTTTAAGATACAAAGCTAATTGGTCAGTATGTCTGTTGTTACTTTTTAAAGAGATTTAAAGACCAGAAATGAAACAATGCTGAATGAACCCACTTCTGTTTTGTAGAGCAGCGCGAATTGGACCTACAGTATATTTTTTCTGCTTTCACCCTCTCTTCCTCCATTAACTCTGCAAAGGTGTTCTGCAGTTCCCCGATTTCAATTGAATGCATCTCCGCAATTTTTCTGAAATAAAGTAAATTCAGGTGAGAAAGAACTGATCCCTTTAGCCCTTTTCCACCTTCCGCCATCACACCAATCAGCAACATTGACATGTTTCCCTTGACAGGATGGCTAACTCACCAAGGTAAGTCACCCTCCAGCTCTGAAAGGCAATTGCAGCTGCTGTGAGAATCAGTCCCAGTCTTCAAGAAAGAAAGCATTGGAGTTGACTTGCTAGCATATTGCCATGGTAGGTATGACGCAGGTCAGATTGAAGACTGGACAAGGCAAGGCACCTTCCTATTCCAGTTGCCAGTCACTACTTCCAGGTTAGGCATAGCAGATAACCTCCCACATACCATCCACACACCCAACAATAGATCATTATTGTATTGTTTGAAATTAGAATAACTAGGTAAAGGTAAAGTTGCCATAGTCCCAGATGACCAGTGGCTGCTTTCCCCTTTGAGGGGGAGAGCTGACTGGTGGTGATTTAAGCTGAGGATCACCACACCTCAGGCGAGAGGCAAGGTTGAGAAGACGGGGCCTTCACGAATAACCTCAGCCAGTACAATAATTGAACCCGTGTGCAGGCTTCACACTGCATCACAAACCAGCTGCGTAGCCAACTGAGCTCAAGAAACCTTTGCTCTAACCTCACACAGTTATTTACTGTCCTACCTCAGCTCCTCCTCATGTAGTCTCTGCAACTTCAGGCTCGTCTCCTTGCCTTCATTCTGAAACTGGAACCAACAACATTCAGGGTGAGATGCTATTCACTGAATCCGCAGTTAATTTCCAAATATTTTATGTTCCAGCAGCGTTGGTAGCACAATTTCAACAAAGTAGGCCATATTCTCTGTTGGCCAACGCTGAAATTGGGAAAGGCGATTGAGTGGAGAATTGGTCGAGAAGCCAAAATCGTGGCCAGCGCTGGGTGCCTACCAGAATGCCATGCTCGGACTGCCTCGACAGAGGCGTCAATGCATTCTACTCCACACATACAGTAATCACTGTTCACATATCATTAACGGGCCTGACCCGGTATTCTCCGTGGACTTGGCAATGCTCCGCCTCCACCGGGAGGAATTACCGATGGCGTGTTTCACTGCAATTTTAAAAATCGGTTAACAGGTGCTTTAGTCAATGAGGGAGAGAGGACATGCAGAGGCGCGACCATGAGCTGCCAGTCCAACTATAATAATCATAATCTTTATTGTCACAAGTAGGCTTACATTAACATTGCAATGAAGTTACTGTGAAAAGCCCCTAGTCGCCACATTCTGGTGTCTGTTCGGGTACACAGAGGGAGAATTCAGAATGTCCAATTCACCTAACAACACGTCTTTCAGGACTTGTGGGTCCCTTGTGGAGCACCCGGAGGAAACCCCCACGCAGTCACAGGGAGAACATGCAGACAGACAGACAGTGACCCAAGCCGGGAATCGAACCTGGGACCCTGGCACTGTGAAGCAACAGTGCTACCCACTGTGCTACCGTGCTGCCCTGGAATGGATAGCGGAAGTCACCTGGGGGAGAGCTGACTGGTAGTCCTAGCAGCAGGGATGGGCACCAGAGCCAGTGGCCCCCATGGGGCCAGGGTGCCAGGGGGAATGGCCAGGTGTAGGTGTGGGACTGGGGGAGGGAGGGGAAGATGCGGGGGCAGGGTCTGCAGTGCAGACCAAGGCCACAATGTGGCCTGTTGGACCTGGTTGGGCACGGGGGTATGCACCATGCTAACATGTCCGTCTTTCACCCCCAATAGATAATGGACTTTGGAATCCAACCAGGAATGATAACCTTCATCCTAGTCGCCGCAGCCCTGGGGGATGCACTTAGGCTGTACGAGCTGGAGCTGTTCGAGGAGGACCATGCAGCAGCAGAGCCTGTCCCAAAGGAAAAGGAGGCAGCCGGTGAGGATGGAGTGCTGGTCGCCCAACTGACCGAGGAGGATGTGGGAAGGAGACACCGCATCAGGCCTTGTATATTCCGGCAGTGCCTATCATTCGAGGACCTGCCGGCTGAGCGTGCCCCGGAAGACTCCGGCTGAGCAAGGGGACACTGCAGCATATTTGTGGGAGACTGGGGGAAGACACTCACTCCCAGTGGCTGTCAAGGTGACAGTCACCCTGAACCTTTATGCCAAGAGGTCTTTCCAGGCGCCAAGTGGGGATCTGTCTGGAATCACACAGAGCTTGGTGCAGAGGTGCATCTGTGCCCTCACGATGGCCTTATATGGCCGGTCGGCACAATGCATCCACTTCAATGTAGACCAAGCCCACCAGGATACCTGGGCAGTGGGATACGCCATAATCTCAGAGATGCCCCCAGTCCAGGAGGGATTGACGGGCTGTATGTCCCTCTGTGAGAACCCGCCCATGACAGGGCGCTCTTCAGAAACCAATCGAATGAAAGTGCAGTTGGTGTGTGACCATGAGATGCACATCATGCATGTCTGCGACCAATACCCGGGCAGTGTGCATGACGCCTTCATACTGGCACATTTGACAGTTCCTGACCTCTTCAAGGCTGAGGGGCTGGCTCCTGGGTGTCAGGGGTTATCCACTGCAGCTGCGGCCGGTGATGCCCATTCGGAGGCCACGTCTGCACCTGGGCCGGCACACACAGGATACTCTAATCGCTTCCAGGTTTACCGAATAGAGGGTTGGCCTTTGACACGGACATCCCATCCCACCCCCACCCCCCACCCCCTCCACCCAGCCGGCCACCCCCTCCCATGAGCACCATCCTGCACCACCCTCCCCCCCTTTGAAACTCCCTCTGTGATTCCTACCTGCCTCACTACAGGGTGCATGCTCTAGGTTGGCAGTAATAGTGGGTCTGGTCCATGGGATGGACGATGCTGACGATCCACTCTGGGATGAGCTCTGGTGCTTCGCACCGTTTGACATAATCTGACTCCTGCCCACGGTCGCCCTTTCTACCATCTAACTGAGTGGTCCCTGCATGTGAGCTGGCCATTCCACCACACACTCCCACCGAGCCCTTGGGGTGGCGGAGGTGGGGATGGTGGAGCTTGGCGGGGAGGATCGGTGATGGGGGGAGGAGTCAGGGGGCTGGGGCACCAAAGCGGTGAATGCTGGCTGAACTGGAGTCCATGGCTATGCCTACCCAAAAGCCTGCCCATACTTCACAACCTTCTGACAGAGCACCGAGGCAGGTTTAAACATTCTGAACAGGTGTTTATTTTACACCAGTGAACATTTATATACAGATTTGTGTCTCTGGTGTCTACCTTTCTGGCCTCATGGGCCCTAACGCTATGTCTAGGTGGATCCCCAGACGGTACAGCAGGAGTGGAGGAGGCCTTCTGTGAATCCTGCCTTGTGAACTGGGTCCCCTTGGCAGCCGACTTCTAGGCTGGATGGGTCCGGCTCCTGCTCAGGTGTCCCAGGTGGCATGCAGTCACCCTGTTCTGCCCACTGCCCATCAGGGGGACCAGGGACAAGAGGGGGGAGTCCGAGGTGCTGCGGTTTTCAGGCATCTCCCCTGCGGGAGTCATCGGTACGGGCCCCATCACCTCTACCTCCCTCAGGGTGCCCGAAAGCCCCAGGGCTACTCCTCAGAGCCGGGAGTGCGAGTGGAGCTGACCCCTGAGGCTCCACCACAACCTGGCACTGCCACAAAGAACAAAGAAAAGTACAGCACAGGAACAGGCCCTTCGGCCCTCCAAGCCTGTGCCAACCATGCTGCCCATCTACACTAAAATCTTCTACACTTCCTGGGTCCATAACCCTCCATTCCCATCCTATTCATGTCAAGATGCCCCTTAAATGTCACTATCGTCCCTGCTTCCACCACCTCCTCCGGCAGCGAGTTCCAGGCACCCATAACCCTCTGTGTAAAAAACTTGCCTTGTACATCTCCTCTAAATCATGCCCCTCGCACCTTAAACCTATGCCCCCTAGTAATTTACCCTTCTACCCTGGGCAAAAGCCTCTGACTATCCACTCTGTCTATGCCCTTCATAATTTTGTAGACCTCTATCAGGTCGCCCCTCAACCTCTGTCGCTCCAGTGAGAACAAACCAAGTTTATTCAACCTCTCCTCATAGCTAATGCCCTCCATACCAGGCAACATCCTGGTAAATCTCTTCTGCACCCTCTCTAAAGTCTCCACACCCTTCTGGTAGTGTGGCAACCAGAATTGAACACTATACTCCAAGTGTGGCCTAACGAAGGTTCTATACAGCTGCAACATGACTTGCCAATTCTTATATTCAATGCCCCGGCCAATGAAGGCAAGCATGACATGGGGAGAGAGCGGGTAAATGGAGTTGAAATCAACCATGATTGAATGGTGGAGTGGACTCGATGGGCCAAATGGCCTTACTTCCACTCCTATGTCTTATGGTCTCTTATGGTCTTATGCCGTATGCCTTCTTGACTACCTTCTCCACCTGTGTTGCCCCTTTCAGTGACCTGTGGACCTGTACACCTAGATCTCTCTGACTGTCAATACTCTTGAGGGTTCTACCATTCACTGTATATTCCCTACCTGCATTAGACCTTCCAAAATACATTACCTCACATTTGTCTGGATTAAACTCCATCTGCCATCTCTCCGCCCAAGTCTCCAAATGATCTAAATCCTGCTGTATCCTCTGACAGTCCTCATCGCTATCCGCAATTCCACCAACCTTTGTGTCGTTTGCAAACTTATTAATCAGACCAGTTACATTTTCCTCCAAATCATTTATATATACTACGAACAGCAAAGGTTCCAGCACTGATCCCTGTGGAACACCATTAGTCACAGCCCTCCAATCAGAAAAGCACCCTTCAATTGCTACTCTCTGCCTTCTATGACCTAGCCAGTTCTGTATCCACCTTGCCAGCTCACCCCTGATCCAGTGTGACTTCATCTTTTGTACCAGTCTACCATGAGGGACCTTGTCAAAGGCCTTACTGAAGTCCATATATACAACATCCACTGCCCCACCTGCATCAATCATCTCTGTGACCTCTTCAAAAAACCTCTATCAAGTTAGTGAGACACGACCTCCCCTTCACAAAACCATGCTGCCTCTCGCTAATACGTCCATTTGCTTCCAAATGGGAGTAGATCCTGTCTCGAAGAATTCTCTCCAGTAATTTCCCTACCACTGACGTAAGGCTCACCGGCCTGTAGTTCCCTGGATTAACCTTGCTACCCTTCTTAAACAAAGGAACAACATTGGCTATTCTCCAGTCCTCCGGGACATCACCTGAAGACAGTGAGCATCCAAAGATTTCTGCCAGTCCTAGAGGCCCACATCCGCCCTGACCAGATTCTCAATATTTGCAGCCATGGAGCACTAGGAGTGGACCACCTCCCTCTGTGTCTATGCCACGTCATCCAGTACCTGGGCAATACCGGCGACTCCCTCAGCCATGATCTGCTGTGACTGGGCCATGCTCTGGAGCACTGCTGCAATGTTCAGTTGGCCCTGGTACATGGCTGCTGTGACAGGGCAGCCCTGTCCTGGGCCTCGGCCACCACCCGCACTGAATGCCCCAGGCCTGGGACATCTTGACCCATGGCCGATACCTTCACCGCCATGACCACCACCGTGGACGCCACGGTTTTTGGGCGGTGTTGGTCAGGGTGGCATACATAATTGGCACCATTTCCTGCTGCTGCAGGCAGTTGCACTCCTCCAACTGCATCTGCAGGTGCTGGATGGTTGCTGACACCCGCTCATGCAGTCCCTGATCTGTGCCTGCATCCCCACTATTGATGGGACCGCTCTTTCCAGAAGCCCGAAACCTGTCTGGATGGCAGCTATTCCCTGGGGTAGGTTCACCCTCTGGCCATCTGCCCCCTTTGGGGTTCCTGCTGCCACCTGCTGTACCAGAGCACATGTGTGGTGCACCAGATAGTTCCCAGAAGCCTCTTCACTATAATGTCTAACCGAGGTGAGTGTCTCTGGGATGGTGGACGGTGTTGGAGACAGCTGTGTCGGGACGTCAGTGTCCTCCCAGGATTGATGCTCTGGGATGTCTTGGGCTGCGGATCTCAGCTCCCATCGCTGTCCGTGTCCACATCCTGGCTGCTATCCATTTGGGGTTGGGGTCGGGGGACAGCAGAAGGACCTTCCTCATCACCAGGAGGTCTTGAAAGATACAAGATGTGACGCATGATTGGATGGCAGATTGGGGTGGGTAGGTGGTGGTGGAGAGGGGTGTGGAGGTGGTGGTAATGGAGGGGTGGTGTGGGGATGATGGTGGGGTGATGGTGGAAAGGGGTTGTGGGGGTGGTGGTATTGGAGGGGGACCAGGTGGTGGTGGAGGGGCTGTGGGGAGGGGCTGTGGTGTGGCGGCTGTTCTGCTGTGGTGAGGAGCCACAAGTCCGGCAGTGCTCCTCCAGTCTTTTCCCTCTCCTGGTGCATGTGGGTCACCTTCTCTTGGGTGGGGAGGAGACAGAAACGCACAGTGTTAGACAGTCGGATGCATGCAGCACTTAGGTAGCTGGTGGCACTTTGTGGCCAGGGCACCCGGCCATGTCAACCGGTATGGGTGCTGGCATGTGGTGCAGGATGGGAGTTCAGTTGCCCTCCGGTTGGGGGGACGGGGGTTGGTACCAGGGTCACAGTGCTGCCTACTCACCTTAGCCACCCTGAGGAGGTCATGCAGTTTTCTCCGGTACTGCTGGCCGGTCCTGGCCCACAGACCTCACGGCCTCTGCAACCTGCACACAGACCCGGTGTGTGGCAATGGGTGGCAACCTCCTTCCCACCCTGGGGTACAGGGTGGCCAGCCTCCTCCTCCACAGTGTTCAGCAGGTCTCAAGCTCAGTGTCCGTGATCCGGGATGCCGCTCTCCGTGCTGCCATCTTGTTGGCTGGGATGAGTGTGTGTGGGGAGTGGAGTGCTGATATGCAGCTGCAGCTTGTCAACCTTTCGAGTGTCAATCCCGACCCTGGAAAATTCAACATAGTTTTCCATTGGAATCAATCATGTTCCACATGGCTCTGATGATAGCCCCTTGAAAGTTGATGAATTGGTCCGGGAGCGGTGGCAATTTTGCTGTCGTGGAATTCCACCGATTCTGTCCTGGCGTCAACACTTACAGCTGGATTCTCCACTCCTGAGACTTAGTGGTGACTCTGAGGCAGTATTCATGAAGTTCCACATCGGCAAAACTGGCGTGGAACCTGGACCGATTCAGCAACTGTTGAGGAGCTAGCACAGGCACCACCTGGAACACAATCGATTCTAAGGAGAAAGGGTGCAGGATTTGCCGGATTGACGATTGAAACTCAGGAGGCTGACAAGTTGCAGCCACATTTACACACTTCACTCCCCATACACACCATCCCAGGCAACAAGATGACAGTGAGGAGAGCGGCACCATGCTTCATGGATCCCGAGCTGGAGATCCTCCCGGACACAGTTGAGGAGAGGCAGATGACCCTGTACCCCGGCCCGGGAAGGAGGCTGCCAGCCACCGCCATTCGTCGTGCCTGGACGCAGGTGGCAGAGATGGTCAGTGGGTTTTCTGGACCAGCCAACAGTGCTGCAAAAAACTACACAACCTCCTCAGGACAGCCAGGGTGAGTAGGCAGCACTGTGCCCCAGCACGAACCAACCCCTGTTCCACACACCCGTAACCCCATTCCCCCCACCCCCCACCCCCGCCCAGAGGGTGTCGGAACGCCGACCTTGCACCCATTTAGCACAGTGAGCTAAACAGCTGGCTTGTAACGCAGAACAAGGCCAGCAGCGCAGGTTCAATTCCCGTACCAGCCTCCCCGAGCAGGCGCCAGAATGTAGCGACTAGGGGCATTTCACAGTAACTTCATTGAAGCCTACTTGTGACAATAAGCGATTATTATTATATTATTATTATGCTGCAACCATACTGGCCGGCATCAACTTTTTTTTTTGTTTCTTTTTATTTAATCATTTTTTCATAAATTTAGATTACGAAATTCATTTATTCCAATTAAGAGGCAATTTAGCATGGCCAATCCACCTAGCCAGCACATCTTTGGGTTCTGGGGGCGAAACCCACGTAAACACGGGTAGAATGTGCAAACTCCACACGACAGTAACCAAGATCCGGGATCGAACCTGGGACCTCGCGCCGTGAGGCAGCAATGCTAACCGCTGCGCCACTGTGCTGCCCCAGCCGGCCGCCATCACCTTGACGGCCACCGGGAGAGGATGTCCTCCCCCATTCCCTCACAGTGCCAGGTGTGCCATGATCCGGCAGATATCCAGCTGGAGTTATCGACGGCATGCCCGGTCCAGCAGGTCCTCAAATGGCAGGCGGTGCCGGTACACATGAGGCCTCATGCGGCCCCTTCTTGGCACCTCCTCCTCCTCTGCCTGTTGGGCGGTCGGCTCTCCATCCTAGGTGACTGCCTCCTCTTCCTCCGGGGCAAGCTTCACTGCTGCAAACTCCGTTTCTGCAGCTTCCTCCTCCTCGAGCAGCTCCTGCTCGTACAGCCGCAGGGCTGTATCCCCTAGGGCTGCTGTGACCAGCAGGAAGGAAACATTGCTGGTTGAATTCCAATACCCATTGTCTGCAGGGGATTATGTCAGCGTGGTGCGTACCCCCGTGCCCAACCAGGTCTACCAGGCTACACGATGGCCCTGGTTGGCACTGTGGGTTCTGCCCCCCTTATGTCGTCTCGCTCAATCCCTGCACCCCTTTGGTGCCCGGCACTATGGGGGCCTCTGGCGCTAGCACCAGTCACTACTGCCAGGGGTACTGTCGGCTGGTGCTGCTCTTTCCAGCGGCACACTCCACAGCCCCCGTCTGGTGTCCTCATAGGGGCTTTGCCCTTGGGTGGGCGCGTGATGCCCTGCCGGCAGGTGGCAGCGGGGGAGGCGGTGGTATAGCAGAGAGTGGGGTGTAGGTTGGCAGCCAGGGTCACTCTGCAGAACCAGGGGCCAACGTAAGTGATCAGTGGGATGCGCAGTAAGATGGCTGCCTTGCAGGCCCATCAATGGGAGTCCGTGCCTGGACACCGTCCCAGACCCATGGAGGTAACCCCAGCCCTTCGACCTGTTCTCCGTCACCCCCTCCCCCTGGCCCTGACAGGGCCCCCCCACCCCAGTCAGCTCGGCGAGTGTCCAGCCCAGCAGCCCACGGTCGTGCCTCTCTGTGTCATACCCCCCCTCTCTTCCTCATCAGCCACGACGCCCGTTTCACGATTTTTAAAAGCACAAGAAACCGCGCCGTCAGGAATTTGGCACATTGGAAGCGGAGAATCACGGTGGCCCCGGAGAATACCAGGTGTGGCCCGTTAATGACATGCAAATGGTGTTTACTGTCGCTCCGGACCGCATTGACGCCACTATCGAAGCGACAGAGAATTGCGATTTGGCGTGAAATCGGTGCCCTCCATGATTTTGGCATCGGAACTGATTCTCCACCCAATCGCATTTTCCGATTCCAGCATTAGCTGACTAAGAAACCCGCCTTTAGTCTCTAAAATGGAGAATCCCACCTGTGGTTTCTATTGCCGCAAAGTTTAGTAGTGTTGTTAACTCTCAGAATGAATTAGTATCAGCTTTTGATTGATGCCTTTTAAAATAAATCTGATTGATCATCTGCTTCGGGACAAATTGAGTTTCTGGGCAACTACAGATTGAGGATCATGTAGAATTTAAAGCACAGAAGCAAGCCCTTCAGCCCAGATGTTCCTGCTTCTCATAAACTTCAACTTATACTTACTTCATCCCAGCCTTTTAGTATATTCTTCATTTGTATCTCCTATATGGGTTTTCCCTTAAAGAGATATTTGCGATTCATGTCAACTACTCCTTGTGGGTTCCACATTCAAACCACCCTCTGGGTCGAGAAATTCCTTCCTTTGAAATTATTTATTGGATCTATTTGTGACCGTCTTAAATTCCACGAGTGGAAACATCTCCCGCTCTACCCTAATCCTGAAGACCTCTGCTCGGTTAACCTTCGATAGTAAAGTCAAGGCTGTTTTCCTTTCCTGACAGTTAAAACCCATCAATTGTGACACAGTTCCTGGTTGCTCTTCCTTAACTTTCTCAAATGGCTGGGCTTCAAACAACTGTGTTCAGTCTTGTCGTTACTAAGAATCTGCACACACTCACTTCCAGTAAATAAGGGTCAGATATAAGACACGAGTTTGACATCAGCTGAAATATTGTGTACAGTTCTGGGTGCCCCACTTTAGCAAGAATATGAATGCATTGAAGAGTGCAGAGGAGGTTTATAAGAATGGTCCCAGGGATGAGAAACCTCATCCCTGATTAGAGAGTTTGGGGCTGTTATCCTTGGAGAGAAGAAGGCTAAGGGGAGTTATGATAGAGATGTTCAAAACCAGGGAGGAGAAACTGTTCCCGCTCGTAAAATGATTGAGAACGAGAGGACACAGATTTCAAGTGACTGGCAAAAGAATCTATTGCAATATGAGAATAAATTCCTTCACATAGCGAGTGGTTGGGGTCTGGAATGCATTGCCTGGAAGTATGGTGGAGGCAGGTTCAATCAAGGCATTCAGGAAGGCATTAGATAATTGGTTGCCGAGGAACAATGTGCAGGGTTACAGGGGAAAGGCAGGAGAATAATAATCTGTCACTTCATAGAATCCCTACACTGCAGAAAGAGACCATTCGGCCCATTGAGTCTGCACCCACCAATCGAAAGAGCACCTTGCCTGTGCCCACTCCCCTGCCCTATCCACATAACCCCATCCAACCTGCACATGTTTTGGACATTAAGGGGCAATTTTGCATGGCCAATTCACCTAACCTGCATATCTTTGGACTGTGGGAGGAAATCCGAGCACCCGGAGGAAACCCACACAGACAGGGGGAGAAAGTGCAAACTCCACACAGACAGTTACCCACAGCTGGTCCCTGGTGCTGTGAGGCAGCAGGGCTAACCACTGTGCTACCATGCCACCCGAAGTGATATCACTCAGTGATAATGCTAATTTGGAGAGCTGGTGCAGACATAATGGGCCAAATGTTCTCGTTCTGTACCATAACAATTCTATGATCCACTGCCCGCTAACTCTGGAGAGTAAAAGCCAATTGAATCACCCAATTGAAATCACCTAATCCTACAGATGGGTTTTGATATACATTGTGCTGTGAATGATGACATGGCTCTCTGTATTGTGATGAACTAGAAACTTATGTGGCTCAATACCAACCCAACATAACATCTTTGTTGTCTTTCATTATCTTTAACTTCCAGACAAAAACAGACTATTCAGCCCAACTGATCTATGCCAATATTTAGAATCCAGGTATGTCCCTCCAACCCAACTTCACCACACACCATCAGAATATCCTGATCCATTGTAACCTCTCCAGTTCAGAATGCTTAACCACAAACTTGAGAACCAGAAAACACTGTTGATAAAAATATTTACCAGAAATGTAAAACCATGATAAAACTTTGGGCAGCACGATAGCATAATGGTTAGCACAATTGCTTCACAGCTCCAGGGTTCCAGGTTCGATTCCCCGCTGGGTCACTGTCTGTGCGGAGTCTGCACGTTCTCCGCGTGTCTGCGTGGGTTTCTTCCGGGTGCTCCAGTTTTCTCCCACAGTCCAAAGATGCGCAGGTTAGGTGGATTGGCCATGCTAAATTGCCCTTAGTGTCCAAAATTGCCCTTAGTGTTGGGTGGGGTTACTGGGTTATGGGGATAGGGTGGAGATGTGGGCTTGGGTAGGGTGCTCTTTCCAGGAGCCGGTGCAGACTCGATGGGCTGAACGGCCTCCTTCTGCACTGTAACTTCTATGAAAATTTATAAAACAGTAGTAAACAATTTTACAGTTGTCAATGTTTCTACTCCAAATGTACAGGACTAAAATGATGCCAGTGACGTTGAGGAAACAGATGATTCCATACACTAGGTGACGTCACCAGTAGTTGGAAAGGTAGTGGAACAAAATGTTTGCTCAGAAAATGTCCATGTGACTGGTGCTTCTGAGCAATAGGTTTCCAGACTGGAGAGGTTACAGTGTCTTCCTTTCTCCCTTGTGTGTATATCCAGCTTCCCCTTAAAGGTACTGATGCTATTCACCTCAAGATTCCACATTCAAACCACTACACTTCTCCCCAGATTTTTATGCCAATTTATTCAGGGTGCCAAATAGCAACTGGGTACCAGATAATACTTTTTATTCTTGTTCAGTGTGTTCTCCATAGGCTTTGGGATAGAGGGGATGCCGTTGTACTTCTCTGTTTGCATATTGTCACAATCTTGTAGAGCAGCATGAAGAAATGGAAGAAATCTCGGGTTGATTAACAGTCTGACAGGTTAATTAAGTGAATGCCCCATTCATGGGTCAGTTAACTCAGTTGGCTAGATTGCTAATATGTGGGGCCAAATGATGCCAATCCCTGTACCAGCTGTGGTTGTTCATGGAGGCTTGCCTCCTCACTTGGCCCCATGCTGCCCCTCAAACAACATAACTAATTGCCTGTCTCTCTTTCTAATGGAGAGAGGTATTTATGATCCTTTGTGTAATGAGGCTAACATTACCAAGCAGACAGAAAGAGTAATTTGTCCTACATCGACTGAAATCCATAACCCATATAATAAGGGGTGGGTCACCTCCAGCCATCAGATGCGAGTATCTCACTGCATGTCAACCAAGCATTCAAAGGTGGAGGTCCACTCTCTACTTGCCAGGACTGCCTGGGACTCAGAGTTTGATCTCTGCACTTTTTGACTGGGAGGTGGCTCAATTCGCCAAACACTCATTCACCTGTTCTTATATGGGCCTGGTTGATATCTCTTCCTGTGGATAATGCACAGTGACTGCTCCTTTTACCAACAGATGGAAAACTTTGAAAAGATTAAATGAGTCATTCCAACCCCCATATGGGACTGGACGTCAGGTACAACGTATAGAATATTCCACTCTCCAGCACCAACTCTGACGTGCAAAAACTGGGACACATAGGAGTGTTGTCCGGGTGTTCACCTACAGGCAGATGACTCCTTGACTCACCTTATTTTCAATACTCATTTGCTTGAGGCTCTCCTTCTCCAGTAACTGCACCAGCTGAGTGATCTGCTTTTGTAGGTCTGTCACCAGCTGCTCTCTGAAAAGCACACGATTCAAACATTTACTGAGAACATTTCAACCAGGGCTGTGCACGGTTTGGATCAGAAATTGTATGCCCAAAAGACAATGGAGTGGATGCCAATCAGCCCCTCGAACTGTGCCAGCAGGCTGCACCACCATGCAGATGGATTTCACCTTGACCACACCAAGGTAATATGGGGATAATTAAAGAGTAGAGGCCAGAGGCTCAGAGTATTAAGTGAATGGGAAGTTGAGTCATGTGGTGATATGCATCACTGTAGATACACAAGGGGTTAATGTAAATACATGTAGACTAGAGAGACACTAGAGGGAGCACCAGAGACATGACACACAGACATTCAACCAATAGGTCAGTAAGATAGGACACGACCAATGGGCATTCACGATATACACAGAGGTAACACCACCACAGGAGGGCATTACACCAACCCATATAAAAAGGACACAGCACACATGATCTTCCTCTTTCCAGTGGAGACACTCAGTGAGTACAGACACAAGGTTGATTGAGCATCACACCCACCACGTGGATTGTAGCAGAATGGTTCGTCAGTCTGAGTAGCTATAGAAGGATTAACAGGAGAGTCGAATCCAAGTAGGGGAATTGTTAATAGGTCAATAAACGTGTTGAAGCTATCTCCACATCTGAACCTTCCTTTGTCAAAGTTAACATCAAGGAAGCAGCTTATGCTACGCCAAGAGCATAACAAGACAAGTCACACAATCCAACAAGGAGACTGGCTCAATCCCTCATGGATGCTGAGGAAGCTGATTCCAGTCAAAGCCAAAATAGGCCTTGAGTTGTTGCATTGGAGGGAGCAAGGTTGGGCCAGAATTCCCATTCTTAATCTATTGGGAACAACAACTTGCATTTATATAACTTAATTTGATGTCATAAAAATATCCCAATGATGTGCTTCAGATATGCATAATTGGACAGAAAATTGACACCAAGCAGTAAAAGGAGATAGTTGGACAGTTAGGTCAAACGGGTAGGATTTAAAGAGTGTCTTAAAGAAGGAGACACGGGGCAGTCAGCTGTATGGTCAGCCAGGACTGGACTTCAGACAATGAGTCTGACAACACAGAGGCAGGGCAGAGGCCAACAGAGGTATAACTAGCTGCCTTCAGTTGAGGAAATAGTCAATCCCTTTTGGAACGAGAAAGAATCGTTGAATCCTTCAGCTCACAGGGAGGTCTCGACTCATCATAGGCTGAACTTTGAAAGAGCTGTCCAATTAAGTTCCACACTCCAGCTTACCCCCTATCCCCCCCCCCCCCCCCCCCCCCCCCCCCCACCCAAACCTACAGGACAAAATTAGTCCTCTTCAGGTTGTTATCTAATTGGCTTTTAAAAGTTCTACCACCATCCTTTCAGGTAGATCTTAATAATGCTCTACAGAATTTCTCCCCGTTTTCCCTCTGTTTATTTTGTAAGTTATTTTAAATCTGAACATTCTGATCCGCTTGTCAAAGAAAATAATTTTCCCTATCGTTGTTCCATTGAAACCTCTCATCATTTTGAATAGCCCGACTAGATTTCCCCACCTACCTCCTCAGAATAATGGCGACTTCTCCAGTCATCTTCATAACTGAGCTTCTTCATCCGTGTTGTCATCCTGTTAAATTCCAAAGTGCTGGGACCAGAAACTGGACGGAGCTGAGCTTTAACCCGGGACCTAGGCAGGTTTAGCATGACTTGCTTGTTCTTATATTTGTTGACCCTATTTTAAACTCGCTTGCTTTATCAATTTGCCTTTCCACCTTTAAGGATTTTGTGAATACTCAGCCCCAGGGGTCCCTCTATCTTACACTTCCCTAAAAAGAGGAACAGTTCCATTATACCGTCCCTCCATGTTGCTGCTCCTGTTACATTACACTTTTCTACATAGGATTACACCTGTCATCTGGCTGTCCACTTTATTAGTTGATGTGATACCCACGCTGGAGTGGAGGACGTGCAGCTTCTGTGCCCCGGTGGGGGGAGGGGGGGGGGGGGTGGTTGTAGATGCTAGGAACCCTTCAAGGCAAGTCAGCCAGAGTTGGAAAAGTTCTGCAGAATTCGGAGTTTGCGGGCTGATGCGGAGGCATTCGGGCTTGATGCGGAACTCCATCTTCAAAGTCGTAGTCAATTAAATTGATGTACCATCAATTGTACGCGAGGCGAGTGATTTACCAAAGTCTGGCTTTAATTGACTAGAACACAGCTCTGCGATCGTCTACAATGGAAAGGACGATCGTCAGGCGTCTGACCATTTATACCTCGTTAATAGAGGTGTGGTTAACTCAGCCTCTTGGCCAATCGGTCGAGAGGCACATGACCGACCAGGGCCAATGGTAAGCCGACGTTCTGGCCCAATGGCAGACAGGTATGCAGATCATATCACCACATTAGTCTGTCCGTATCCTCCGGAACTCTGCTACTGTCACATTCACTATTTGCTATGTTGTCAACTTTTGTAAAGACCGCAGTCTTTGAATATTACTCCCTATATTCAAGTCCAGGTCATTTATATATTTAAAATAAGGAAAGCAATGATCTGAATACCCAGTCCCGGGGATAGCTGTATGCTGCGCACCAGAGAAATAACTATTCGTCGCTATTCTCAGTCCTCTGCCCCGTGTCCAATTTTATAGTCAAACTGCTAAAGTCTTTTTAAACTATTTTCCACATCAAGTATTAAGAGTGATTAAAGAAATGAGTTCATTGAACTTGTACCAATAATTAGTTCAGAGTTTACATTGGCATTCTGTCGCCTCATGAATTATGACTTGTTTTAGATATAAGAACTCACGTTTGATTCTCTGAAGTTGGTCTGAAAAAAATAGATAAAATCTGAATTAAGGAGAGAAGGTAAATCCAGATCATCGTGAATTGCAACAAGCTGCACACAAACGCATACGCAGTTCAATCTAATTCCTCAGATTACCCAACATTCAGTTCTCTTAATTAAAATTTATTTTTTCCCAAAATGGTACAATTTCTAAATCGAGCTCAGTACAGAGAGATTGGGGAAGATATAAAAAATGTCCAGTACAGAGAGACAGGGAAACATAAAAACTCCACTGTACCAGGAGAAAGGGGAAGTTGTAACAAACTGTACAGTACAGGGAGGTAGGGGAAGATAAAGCAACCCTTACAATACAGGAGACAGGGGAAGAAAAATAAAACTGAACGGTACAGAGAGACTGGGAAATATATAGCAAATTGTGCAATATAGGGAGACGGGAAGATAAAGTAAACTGTACAGTACAGGGATACAGTAGAAGAATAGCAAACTGTACTGTACAGCGAGACAGAGGAAGCAACAGCAAACTGTACAGTACAGGGAGACAGGGGAAGATAAAGCAAACCGTACAGTACAGGGATACAGTGGAAGAATAGCAAACTGTACTGTACAGCGAGACAGAGGAAGCTACAGCAAACTGTACAGTACAGGGAGACAGGGGAAGGTATAACAAACTGTATAATACAGGGAGACAGGGGAAGGTATAACAAACTGTACAATACAGGGAGACAGGGGAAGGTATAACAAACTGTATAATACAGGGAGACAGGGGAAGGTATAACAAACTGTACAGTACAGGGAGACAGGGGAAGGTATAACAAACTGTATAATACAGGGAGACAGGGGAAGGTATAACAAACTGTACAATACAGGGAGACAGGGGAAGGTATAACAAACTGTACAGTACCGGGAGACAGGGGAAGGGATAACAAACTGTACAGTACAGAGAGACAGGGGAAGGTATAACAAACTGTACAGTACAGGGAGACAGGGGATGGTATAACAAACTGTACAGTACCGGGAGACAGGGGAAGGTATAACAAACTGTACAGTACCGGGAGACAGGGGAAGGGATAACAAACTGTACAATACAGGGAGACAGGGGAAGGTATAACAAACTGTACAGTACTGGGAGACGGGGAAGGTATCACACTGTACAGTACAGGGAGACAGGGGAAGGGATAACAAACTGTACAGTACAGAGAGACAGGGGAAGGTATAACAAACTGTACAGTACAGGGAGACAGGGGATGGTATAACAAACTGTACAGTACCGGGAGACAGGGGAAGGTATAACAAACTGTACAGTACCGGGAGACAGGGGAAGGTATAACAAACTGTACAGTACCGGGAGACAGGGGAAGGTATAACAAACTGTACAATACAGGGGTACAGGGGATGTTGTAACAAACTGTACAGTACAGGAAGACAGCAGAATATATAGCAAACTGTACTGTACAGGGAGACAGGGAGAGATATCACAAAATGTTCTGTACAAAAGCTGTGACAGATATACACAAGCTACACAGTTGAACTGTATAGGTAGAGATGCAGCTTCTGGAGGTGAATGGTTAGGTTACGCCAATCACAACCACATTAGTTCATATACTTTCTCAGTGCAAATTACAGATCAAACTCCAGTAGCTTACCCAGTCTCTTTTACCCTTTTCCCAATACCTAATTCTAATGTTTATTAGAGTAAAGTTACCTGGAAACAAATGGTTTGGGAGGTGGAATTCGATTGAAAAACTCATCACATAAGGAGACTGCAATATTACTTTTGGTCCTTGATAACTCATATCCTGGTGCGATGACGACTGATTCCCCTTTCTGTTCAAAACAAATATCATTATTTATCTGCCTTCTTAAAGCAGCAGCTCAAACTGCTCCATCATCCTGAGATGGTATTGTGGTGGTAATGTCACTGGGGATAGTAATTCAGAGGCACAGGTTTATGCTCCTGGGACATGGGTTCAAGTCCGTACCTGGTCTGGCAGATATGTGACACCTAACTTACAGCAATATAGCCGACTCCTAACTGCCCTCTGAAATAGCCAAGCCAGCCCTTCAATTTGCTAGTCATGGGTAACAAATGCTGGCCTTGTCAGTGCTGCTCAGATACCATGAAAGAATTTTTAAAAATAGAAAGCTAGAGCCTGAGCTTGTATCAGTGAAGTTTCATTTAGTCCCGGTCTCAATAACACTTTTCAAAACAACTGGGACTGAATAATTATGGACGCAATTCAGCGGCCGCATTGTGCCCTGCACAGACCTGGGCTTAATGGATGAATTGTGCTAGAACCCCAAATTGTTTCCGCACCAGGCCGATCGCAAGTCACCTGACTCACTCTGCGCTGCTCGATCTGGAACTCGCCTTCACTGGGTGTGATACTGATCTGCATATTTAAATGGGCCATTAGATTCATTTAAATACCCGGAAGCCATATTCATCCAGCATCCGGAAGTCAATGGCTGTATCTCGAACACCTCAGAAGGGCGCTGTTTAACATAGTTTCCACAAATGTGGATCAGACATAATGGTACCTCGGGGGGTCTCACAGGTCATTAGAACCCCCCCCCCCCCCCCCCCCCCCCCCCCCCCGGGTGATCGGGGATCGGGCAAGGTGATACGCTGGCACTACCCTTGGCAGCTGGGCACCTTGCACTTCCAGCCAGGCACCCTGGCAGTTCCACCTGGGCACCTGAAACTGCTACCCAGGCACTACCAAGGTGCCAGGATGGCACTCTCAATGTGCCAGGGCACTGCCAAGGTTTCCAAGTGACAATTTGGCACTGCTGGTGTTGGGCCCGGAGGGCCTTGCCAATTGGAAGGTGGGGAGATGAAGGAGGGCATCTAGAAAGTTGATGGCGGGGAGGGCTCATGTCCGGTGGGGGGGGTGGGGGGTGGGGGGGGGGGGGGGGTGAAGCATGTAGAGATCACGGTTGGCGCTCAAAATGGCACCCTGATCTGTAAGGAGCCGTCAACTAAAGTGTCACCTTGGCAGGGAGAAACTCTCCAAGGCCCAAAAAAAGGCAAAGTGCTGGTGAATAGCAGAGTGAATCACGGCGCTGCAGCCACCAAGAAACCCGCCAAATGCACCCAAAAGACTTTAACTTTTGACCGCTGAAACATGTCTTAGATGTATTTTTTTGTGGGGAAGGGGTGCATTGAAACAAAACATTGTCGTGTTAATCACCCTGGGGTAACACGGACTGCAACCGGATGCAGTTGTACTTGAAAGTAGACTCCAAACTTAGATGTTAGTTCAATACGTTTTATTGAACTTGTTAAGAAGTGCACACAGTTCGCTGTGGGTTTGACACTCTACTAATCTAAGCGTGCTTACTATAACTAACTAGACCAGACTAGCTCTGAGCCACGTGTAGAAGGTGCTAACTGATATATACACCCTGACTGTCACTACAGTTGTCACCAGTGGAAAGAGGCAGAGTATTGATGCCTCGTGTGTTTTATAGTGGGAAACCCCCTTCTGGTGTTCTGCCTGGTGATTGGTTGTGTTCTGTCCTGTGTGTTGATTGGCTGTACTGGGTGCCTGTCACTGCCTGTCTGTATATCATGATGTGCATGAGTGCATATCATGACAAACATGTTCTCATTCTGTCTGCTCTTCCCCCTCCCCCCCATCCTCCTGGCCCCATTACAAACATCAGAGTTACTGTGGAAGCAAGCATTCAGAAAGTAAATTTGCCTCCTGGAAACAGATTTAAGGTCCTGGGAAAGAGACACAAGGCTGATATGTGAGGAACACAAGGCTGAGAACTTAAATAAAAGGAATCTCGGGATAGAGAGGTGACTATGGAATTTGGAAAATTAAAAAAAGAGGATCATGGGTTTGTCTTCATGCCCACATGTGCAGACTGATCATAGAATCCCTGCAGTGCAGAAGGAGGCCATTTGGACCATCGAGTCTGCACCAACTCCCTGAAAGCAAATCCTATCCAGGCCTACTCCTCTGCCATATCCCCATAACCTAGTTACCCCTTCTATCCTTTTGGACACTCAGAGGCAACCTAGCATGGCCAATCCACCTAACCTTCACATCTTTGGACTGTGGGAGGAAACCGGAGCAGACACGGGGAGATTCTGTGCAAACTCCACCCAGACACCCACCCAAGGCCAGAATTGAACCCGTGTCCCTGGCGCTGTGAGGCAGCAGTGTCACGGTGGAGTGACATTATTGCAACATTTCTGTTCAAAGAAACTGTTCAAATGGAAGTTCCTACACAAAATATTATCCTATATTTCTCTTGCAGAAGCCGATTGCCTTGTATATTTCCTGGCTTGCATTTCTGATTCAAATGATAAGGATTCACCCCTGTCTATAACCAATTTATAAGGGTTGCTTGATTTAATTGTCACCATTGACACGTGGGCCACATTACAGTATCGTAGGTTGGCTCGTGTAACTAATCTCTTACCTTGTAAAGTTCTGGGAAAGTCGACCCTCTCCCACATTTTCTACACATCTCCGAGGCTGTTTCGGCTGTGCTGGAGGGGAAGCATGAAAGAAGAGAGGCTGTGATATAAAATTGCCTTTCTCTACCCGAAGCAACACTGGGACCGTAAAGCACCAGGAACAATAAATGCTGATTTCAGGAAGAGAGGGCTTTGTGGACTCTCCGCAGTTTTGCAGTCCAATGTACAGAAGATCGCACCCCCTGTGGCACCACATTAGGTAGCCCCCATCCGGATATTTTGATCTGAACACAATCTCCACTTTCATTCATCCAGACATGTCAAACTCATTAGCTCATAAACTCTTTAAACCAAAACAAAGGATTTGGTATGTAAACCAGGGGTTACCATTTGCTTTTTAAACAAAGTAGATTGACAATTGGTTTATGGATCTCATCTGTGGAACTTGCAATATCTAACAGGTCAAAGCTCTCGGCACAGTGGGCTAAACAGCTGGTGTGTAATGCAGAACAAGGCCAGCAGCGTGGGTTCAATTCCCGTACTGGCCTCCCTGAACAGGCGCCAGATTGTGGCGACTAGGGGCTTTTCACAGTAACTTCATTGAAGCCTACTTGTGACAATAAGCGATTATTATTATTATGTCACTGCATCTGAAAATGCTTTGTAAAAAACTTTTAAAAATCAATTATTTCTGAACCACTTTGGAAGAAGGGGAAGGCAGTGGCAAAGTGGTATTGTCACTGAATGAGTAATCGAGAGACCCAGAGTACTCCGGGGTCCCAGGTTCAAATCCCACTACAGGAGATGGTGAAATATGAGTTCAATAAAAACCAGGGATTAAAACTCTTATGATGACCATGATACCATTGTCAATTGTCCTTAAAAAAAATAACATTTGGTTCACTCATGTCCTTTAGGGAAATCTGCCATCCTTACCTGGTCTGGCCTATTTGTGACTCCAGACCCACAGCAATGTGGTTGACTCTTAACTGCCCCCTCAAGGGCATTTAGGGATGGGTAATAAATGCTGGCATAGCCTGCAATTCCCATGTCCCATGAACAAATAGAGAAAAAAAAGTTATTTATGTTGCCTTTGTTTCCTTTTACCAATCACGTTAAATTTGTGTCCTCTGGTTAGTGACCCTTCTGCCACTAGAAACAAACAGTCTATTTACTCTATCGAAACAATTTGAAACAACTCTGTTAAATCTCCTATTGGTCTTCTCTGTCTGCTTCAGGAGAGCAGCCCCAGTTCTCTCCACATAACTGTAATCCCTCATCCTTGGTACAACTCGGGAAAATCCCTTCTGTACCCTCTCCATCACCTGAACCTCTTTCCTGATCAATGGTAACCATGATGTGGAGATGCCGGCGTTGGACTGGGGTAGGCACAGTAAGAAGTCTTTCAACACCAGGTTAAAGTCCAACAGGTTTGTTTCAAATCACTAGCTTTTGGAGCACAGCTCCTTCCTCAGGTGAATGAAGAGATAAGATCCAGAAACATATACATAGACAAAGTCAAAGATGCAAGACAATGCTTTGAATGCGAGCTTTTGCAGGTAATTAAGTCTTTACAGATACAGAAATAGGGGTAACCCCAGGTTAAAGAGGTATGAATTGTCATCTTTGTAGAAACTTAATGTCAGTGTCTATATGCGCGATCTTCTTGGAGATCCTCTCCACTTTGAGCCGGCAGTTTGCGGCAGGTAGCCATGATGTGGAGGTGCCAGTGTTGGACTGAGGAAAGAGTCAAATTGGATACCTTCGGAAGGCCGCTGCCCTAGACTCGACTCGACATGTATGCTCAGGCCCACCAGGAGTCGCGTCAATGCCAGATTCATCAGTCGCATTCACAAGACAGCCCCGAACGTCACCCAAGCACAACGCAACGCCATCCACACTCTCAAGACCAACCGCAACATTGTCATCAAACCAGCAGACAAACGAGGGGCCACTGTAATACAGAACAGTACGGATTACTGCAAAGAAGTGTACCGACAACTCAACAACCAGAAGACTACAGACAGTTACCCGCAGATCCGACAAAGGGACACACCCACCAACTCAACAGACTGATCAAGACCTTGGATCCAGACCTTCAGAGCACCCTACGTGCTCTCATCCCATGTACCCCCTGCGTTGGAGATCTCTATTGCCTCCCGAAAATACACAAGGCCAACACACCAGGCCGTCCTATCATATCAGGCAATGTGACCCTGTGTGAGAAGCTCTCTGGCTACATCGAGGGCATCTTGAACCCCATTGTACAAGGAACGCCCAGCTTCTGTCGCGACACGACGTACTTCCTACAGAAACTCAGCACACATGGACCAATTGAACCAGGAACATTCCTCGTCACAATGGATGTCTCGGCACTCTACACCAGCATCCCCCATGACGACAGCATTGCTGCAACAGCCTCAGTACTCAACACCGACAACTGCCAATCTCCAGTCGCAATACTGCAATTCATTCGCTTCATTCTGGATCACAACGTCTTCACCTTCGACAACAAGTTCTTCATCCAGACGCATGGAACAGCCATGGGGACCAAGTTCGCACCTCAATATGCCAACATCTTCATGCACAAGTTTGAACAAGACCTCCTCACTGTACAGGACCTTCAACCGACATTATACACCAGATACATCGATGACATTTTTTTCCTTTGGAACCACGGCAAAGAATAACTGAAACGATGACATGGTGACATCAATAAGTTCCATCCCACCATCAGACTCACCATGGACTACTCTCCGAAATTGGTTGCATTCTTGGACACACTCATCTCCATCAAGGACATTCACCTCAGCACTTTGCTTTACCGCAAGCCCACGGATAACCTTACAATGCTCCACTTCTCCAGCTTCCACCCTAAACACATTAAAGAAGCCATCCCCTATGGACAAGCCCTCCGTATACACAGGATCTGCTCAGACGAGGAGGAGCGTAACAGACATCTACAGACGCTGAAAGATGCCCTCGTACGAACGGGATATGGCGCTCGACTCATCGATCGACAGTTCCAACGCGACCTGGCAAAAAAATGCACCGACCTCCTCAGAAGACAAACATGGGACACAACCAACAGAGTACCCTTCGTCGTCCACTACTTTACCTGAGCGGAGAAACTACGACATCTTCTTCGCAGCCTTCAACACGTCATTGATGAAAATGAACATCTTGCCAAGGTCATCCCCACACCACTACTACTTGCCTTCAAACTACTGCACAACCTCAAACAAACCATTGTTTGCAGCAAACTACACAGCGACCACGACACCGCACAACCGTACCATGGCAATCTCTGCAAGAAGTGCCAGATCATCGACATGGGTACCACCATTACACGTGAGAATACCACCCACCAGGTACGTGACTCAGTCAATGTTGTCCACCTCATACGCTGCAGGAAAGGATGTCCCGAAGCGTGGTACCTTGGCGAGACCTTGCAGACCCTGTGACAACGGATGAACGGACATTGCGCAACAATCGCCAGGCAGGAATGTTCCCTTCCAGTCATGGAACACTTCAGCAGTCAAGGGCATTCAGCCTCTGATCTCCGGGTAAGCGTTCTCCAAGGCGGCCTTCAGGACGTGCGACAACGCAAAATCGCCAAGTGGAAACTGATAGCCAAGTTCCGCACACATGAGTACGGCCTCAACCGGGACCTTGGATTCATGTCGCATTACATTCACCCCCCACCATCTGGTCTGGGCTTGCGAAATCCTACCAACTGTCCTGGCTTGAGACAATTCACACCTCTTTAACCTGGGGATATTCCTATCTCTGGATCTGTAAAGTCTTAATTACCTGCAAATGCTCGCATTCAAAGCATTGTCTTGCATCTTTGACTTTGTCTATATATATGTTTCCGGAACACACCTCTTCATTCACCTGAGGAAGGAGCTGCGCTCCGAAAGCTAGTGATTCGTAACAAACCTGTTGGACTTTAACCTGGTGTTGTAAGACCTCTTATTGATCAATGGTGCCCAGAACTTTTCAGTCTTGTGACTGAGCTCGAAAGCAATTATTGATGGCATCTACAACATGTTTCAGGCAATAAAATGCTCGTTACATACACACTAATTGAAGATAATCAGAAACCACAATTGTATTAAAACATCTTAAACTATAAAATTAATGATAGTTATAGTAACGCAAAAAGCCACACAACAAAAAGTGGAATAAGCACAACACCACGCGGTGAAATGTAATTTATCCTTACCAATTATATCTTCTGAAAATCACTTGAGGGGTTATTTTCCATAACATACGCTTACTACATCTAATTAATCTTTTGTAAAGCACACAGGAAGGACAGCATTAAAATAAAAAGGGACAAATTACAAGTTTCTTTATTGTAGTACAATGATTCTACATTTAAAAATCTCTCTGCCAGTTACTAAAAGCTTTTGATCTCAATTATTACCTACAGTTCAGTAACACCAGAATCTTTGATGTGGAAATGCCGCCGCTGGACTTGGTTGGGCACAGTAAGAAGTCTAACAACACCAGGTTAAAGTCCAACAGGCTTATGTGAAATCATAAGCTTTTGGAGCGCTGCTCCTTCATCAGGTGAAGTGGAGGCAGGTTCACAATCACAGCATATATAGGAGAGACACAATTGCAGGGTGGCATGGTAGCACAGTGGTTAGCACTGTTGCTTCACAGAGCCAGGGACCCGGGTCCGATTCCTGGCTTGGGTCACTGTCTGTGAGGAGTCTGCACTTTCTCCCCATGTCTGCGTGGGTTTCCTCTGGGTGCTCCGGTTTCATCCCACAGTCCAAAGATCTGCAGGTTAGGTGGGTTGGTCATGCTAAATTGCCCCGTAGTGTCCAAAGGTTAGGTGGGGTTGCTGGGTTACAGGGATAGGGCAGATGTGTAGGCTTAGGTAGGGTGCTCTTTCAGCGGCTGGTGTAGACTTGACGGGCTGAATGGGCTCCTTCTGCACTGTAAATTCTATTCTATGATTCTAGGATCTTGGAATTCAAAACCAACTACTCAACTGCAGATGTCAGCACCACTGGAATCACGATTCTCAAATGGCTGATTTGAATATCTTTCTTTTACTTATTTTTGGAATCAGTTCTAATTTCTAACCTGTGTGAATGTATGTCCGTGTGTTTTATTATATATGTGGGATTAGTAGCTAATAAAAATTGGCTCCTTTTTAAACACTAATTGATTGGGATTGGGAAAAAGTATCTGCAAGGGAAAGATCATTTTTGAAGTCATCTTATTGAGATCAAACGTGGGGGTTGAATAAAGAAAGGGAGCCAGTTCATCCCTCCTCACCTAATGGCATAACAATTTGGGGATATCCAATTCAGAATTTTATAAAGTGCGGGATCTTGTCCAAGGTTAACAAATTAGGGAACCTCACCTGGGGTTCAGTTGTAACATCCTTAGTATCCAAAAACCTATCGATCTCAGACTGAATATACTCAATGACTGAGCACTCACTATTCATTGGAATAGAGAATTCAAATGCTTTTGAATGAAGAAAATTCTTCCTCATCTCAGTCCTAAATCACCATTCACCAGTCATACACCATTCTGAGTTTGCCTTTGACAAGGACCCTCCAAACAATACAACACAACCATTAAAAAATATTTCCATACAGTTCTCGACCAGATCTTCCCATCTTACCCAGCCTGAGACGATGGAGGATAAGACAAGTTCATAATTTGCATCCAGATACTCTGAAAAATTAATGAAGATAAAGCATTTAGAAACACATCCTTTATATTAGAACACCTGTCTTTTGTAAGGTATTTATCTTCTCTGTTGTCCATGTGTGGGGGCCGGTTAGCATAGTTGGCTAGACAGCTGGTTGTGCTGCAGAGGATGGCTAACAAGAGTGAGTTCAATGCCCATATCAGCTAAGATAATCCAACCTTGCCTCTTGCCTGAGGTGAGATGATCTGGGACTGTCAGTCTATGGTCGTCTGGGACTATGGTTACTTTACTTACTTTACAGTCCATGTGTGGTGAGGGAGGGGAGGCAGGAAGCAGGATCACCATTCCCTGGTTTAGCATACAGCATATTGCAGGAAGGTTGAACTCACTATGGCAAGTATGACTAACTCTTAATTCTCCTATTAGACTCTCTCTATTCCCCATTCAGTCGTAGGAGATGGTGAGATGTTATTGGGGGTAGGTGGGAATGTGGAGCTGACCCTCCAATCATATCAGCCTTGATCTTATTGAATAGTGGAACGGACATGAAGGGCTAAAAGGCCTACTCCTGCTTATTAGTATGTTTGCCATTGCTACGCAATTAGTCCACGTAACTTAAATTTTCCCCGTGTTCATTCATGTTCGCACTTTGGCAGGGACTTCAGATTTAAGCCCATCAGTCTCATTTTGACTTTATTATTTTTCCCCCTTCATGCTTCTTGTCTCCCTCCCCCTGTCAATTTGCCTCCTTTCATTTTTCCCTCCCAGATCCTCTATCTTCCCAAATCTCTACTCCAATCCTTCAGTACTCCTCGACCTTCCTGCTCTTCACCTCACGCTTGACTCCAACTTGGAAAGGTCTACAGCTTCCCACTGTGCCTCTCTTGGCAACTGACAAATGACCTATCAAGTCACTCGACATTGCAGCGGCACCAAATTCCCAATTCCACTCTCCCACTGGCATTCCCAGCCAGTTTGGGGAGGCCTGATCCTGCCAGATTCCTCCGTGTCCCAGCTCAAACTTTCCATGGCTGGTCATGTGGACCCTTCCATCCTGGCCACTCTCCGTATCTTCCTCCAGAATGTCCATTCACTTGTGATCCTGATTGAGGGTCTGTATTCTCCAGAGTTCAGAAGAATGAGAGGGGATCTATTGAAATTCTTACAGGGTCTGACTGGGTAGATGTAGGAAGGATGTTTCCCCTGCCTGTCGGTGGTTCAGAATTAGGGACCACATTATCATAATAAGGGGTAGGCCATTTAGGACTGAGATGAGGAGGAATCTCTTCACTCAGAGGGTAGTGAATCTCTGGAATTCCCCAATTTAGAGTCCTCTAGGAGCTCGGTCAATGAGTATATTCAAGACAGAGAATGCTAAATTTCTTGAGACATTGAGGGATATGGGGATAGTGCGGGAAAAGGATGTTGAGTTGGATTAGCCATGATCCAGTTGAATGCCAGAGGAAGCTCAATGGGCCAAATGGCCTACTTCTGTTCCTATTTCTTAAGGACCTTTCCAATCATGAGCCTGTTTTGATAATTTAATCAACATCATGGCCTTGAAGGAAAACTGACCTGGTTCACATTGACTGGAACGGGCAGTGAGGCTCTGCAAATCAAATTTGGCCTGTCCCATACTCCTCTGGTACCATTTCCTCCTTTGAGAACCTCACCATTTCCATTCCCTCACCTCTCATTAAAATCCTGGTTCCCGACAACCGCAGCACCCTCCCACCCCCCGTTCCTGCCACCTGTCCAACTCCCTCCAAGTGCTATACCAGTTATTGCTTGATGCGAAGATGCCGGCGTTGGACTGGGGTGAGCACAGTAAGAAGTCTTACAACACCAGGTTAAAGTCCAACAGGTTTGTTTCAAACACGAGCTTTCGGAGCACTGCTCCTTCCTCAGGTGGATTCACTCGGTTGAATTTCCACCAAGGTCCCCCCCCTCCCCCCCTCCCCATCCTCAGCCCTGCACTTTCATCTTTCTCTAGTTTGTCTCTTATCTCTCTTCAAAGCCTCTCTGAGGTACTGTTGTCCATGAGACTGACCTCTAGCTCCCTTAATCCTATTTGACCAAATGACTGACCAAATTCCCCAACTCCTTCCTAGCTCCCATTTGAGTTCACATTGTAAACAATTCCTTCTCTTCAGCTCCTGTCGCTCTCTCCTTCACGTTGGCATCATCGCCCCCTCTTCAAAAAAAAGTCTCTGACTCCTCTGTGCTTGAGAACACTGTCCCGCCTCCAACCTCCCAACGTAAAGATGTTATCACCTCCCAAATTCATTCTCATTTTTCCTGGAACTCCATTTTCGAATCCCTCCAATCAGGATTCTGCCCCATCCCACGCATGCACTTGTGAACACACATACACAACACTGATACTGAGATCCATGTTAGAATCTTGGGCCAGATAGATATGTGGAACTTACCTGGGTGCCTACCCCGGATATGCTACGCTGGTTCATACTGGGTCTAACTCAGAGACTAGCCACGTAACTGAACTGGACTCCACAACAGATATCCCCCTAATCAGCCCCCCCCCCCCCCCCCCCCCCCCCCCCCGACTTAGGTCGAATACCCTCTGACCTGATCCCAATACTTCCCAACCAAACCTAACTAACCCCACACAAAACTCAACTCCCACCCAAGCCAATTACCCACCCTGACCACCCGACAACTTCCAACCAACCAAACTACCTCCTTGACCACTTGACAATACCCACAACCTGACTGCCTATTCACTGACCTGTACACCAATCACCAATCCACTTACTGAAAGAACCGATACTTTTAAAAACTTACCTGAAACATTAACTCTGTTTCTCCCTCCCCAGAAGCTACCTGACCCTCTGAGTACTTCTGGCATTTTTTGTTTTTATTTTTGGGACAAGCCACCACTAATGGTGGTGGCATAGAAACAGTAAATGTACCACGCAGAAGGCCATTTGATCTATCATGTCTATGCTGGTATGGCTAAAAAGATTCCTTAAGAATGAACTGGTCCTGTTTGAGGATTGAAAGACCTCGGGTTTATTTACTTGTCCGTCATTATTCGTATATGAACTCCAAACGCCTCAAAACAATTTGATTCCACTGTGAGCTGTGTCTCAGGGTTTTATTGTGAATCCTCTATCTTCGGGATTTAAACTATGATTAAAGTTTGTATGGAAGACAATACTGACCTTCACAGATGCTCGTGATTTGCTGAGGTTTCACAGGGACTGGGAATGTGTGGATTCTCTGCCCAACACCATAGTCCCATCTAGTCAGAGGCTGATTCTCAACTCGACTGTGGCTAGAAGGAAAAAACAGACTGGAGCCAGCAACTTAAAAGCAAACGGTCACCATGGCAATGGCAGAATGTTCCCCATTCTTCGTAACCAGTGACCGTGAAACAAATAGGTAGAACTTTGACCGAAGGTCATTAAGGTGTTGACTGTTCTCACATGAGTCACAATGGAGTGTACCTGTTCTGAGGAAAAGAGAGAGAGGGAAGGAGCAAGAGAGAGAAGGGTGGGGGGGGGGGGGGGGGGGGGCGGGGAAGAGAGAGCAGAATTGAGGGACATTGAAAGACAGGTAGGTCACATTACAAGAGAGAGCTCAAATCCCTGGACATTATTTACAGTTCAACATAGAATCATAGAATTTATAGTATAGAAGGAGGCCATTCGGCCCATTGAATCTGCACCGGCTCTTGGAAAGAGCACCCTACCCAGGCCCACACCTCCACCCTATCCCCATAACCCAGTCACCCCACCCAATACTAAGGGCAATTTTGGACACTGAGGGCAATTTAGCAAGGCAAATCCACCTAACCTGCACATCTTTGGACTGTGGGAGGAAACCGGAGCACCCGGAGGAAACCCAGGCGCATACAGGGAGAATGTGCAGACTCTGCACAGACAGTGACTCAAGCCGCGAATCGAACCTCTGACCCTGGATTTGAAGCAACTGTGCTAACCACTATGCTACCTTGCTGCCCACTATGCTACCATGCTGCCCTGGTTTATTCAAGCTATATTGTTCTGAGTCATTTAGATGCCCCCCAACACCCACATCCCACCACCACTGCTGGAATCCCCTCCCCCAATCAACTACTAGGGCTCAGGTCACTCTGAATCAGTAACAATAGAAGAGTCAAAGGCTTCTCCCCAAGCCTGTCCACAATCTACAGGCACAAGTCAGGAATGTAATGAAATATTCTCTACTTGCCTGGATGGGTGCAGCTCCAACAACACTCAAGAAGCTTGAGACCATCCAGGACAAAGCAGCCCGCTTGATTGACACCCCATCCAACACCTTAAATTTTCACTCACTCCACCACCGACACACAGTGCAACAGTGTACACCACCTGCAAGATGCACTGCAGGAACACACCAAGGTTCCTTCAACAGCACTTTTCGAACCCACGTCTTCTACCAACTAGAAAGACAAGGACAGCAGATACCTGGGAACACCACCAACTGGAAGTTCCCCTCCAAGTCGCTCACCCTTCTGACTTGGAAATATATCGCCATTCCTTCAGTGTTGGTGGGTCAAAATCCTGAAACCCGCTCCCTATCAGCACAGTAGGTGTACATACACCACTTTGGACTGCAGCGGTGTAAGAAAGCAGCTCAGCCCCATCTCTGAGTGTAATTATGGATGGCCAACAAGCGCTGGTCTTATTATCGATGTCAAGAACCATGAGGAAAAAGCATTGCCAATTTCCATCTGCCCTCCACTCTATCTGGAAGAACCTTTGTCCAATTATGAGGGATTGCCATCGGTTTTTGGGTATGGGTTCCCAATTTGAGCTGGGTCCATCATTTCCAGACTCAATACCAACTCAGAAGCTGGATCTCCAAGAAATGCCATTTTCACACACGGTCACTTTGGACTGAAGGTGATGTCAAGTAGACAGATTATCCCTTGTTAAGAAAAGCTTCCATGTTTTCTAGTGAATTTTGTGACTAGCATCGCCCCCTGCCCACAAATGCCTTCATCTGGAAATTTCCCATCCCTGGAGATCTTTCCCTAGGCGAAGTCCCCCCTCCCCCAGTAAGTTTCCCTCCACCACCAAGAGAAGGTTTATCAATTTACTAGGCTCCTCTAGACTGTCCCCTTCGTATTAATGCCAGATTGAAATATTCCATTGAATTGTGCCCAATATTCCAATCCCCATTTTCTGTTTCGATTTCCCGTCTCAATTGCCTCCCCTCAATTACTTAATCCTATCCCAACCATGAGACCTGGAGAAATCTTGGCAGTCCAATAAAATATCTTTATGTTCAACACAGAAATCAAACATTTCCATTTGATCCCAGGCAGTAATATTTTGATTGCTTGTCCTTTGTCTTAAATTACATATTTTTATTTAACGTAGCTTGCTAAATTACATTTTCTGTCCACATCCCAGAATTGTCCCAAAATCAAACAACAATGTTGTTGGCTTTCAGATTTTAAAAAATGAATGTCCAGTTTATCGGTTCTTTGCCTTAAATTGTAGAAACAAACTCCAACTTCCTGAAAATTTTGTCCTGGCAAATTCACCCTGCCAAATATTTTTTCCCCCACGTAAACCTCCCTCTTGAAATTTATTTTCCCCCTATCGGCCACCCCCCCCCCCCCCCCCCCCCCCCACCTCAACATTTCACTGAGGTCATTTTCTCTCTCCAATTGATTTCCTTTCCTGCAAGTCTTCCCTCATGTGTGATTTACCACACTCCCCTCAAATATTACTCCCAGCATCTATCCGAACTACCCTTGAACAGCCTCCATGTTCCACCATGTAGATATCTTCTGATGTGTTATGTACTCTGGGATAATACAGGCTGAAACTCGATGCAGCTTTGAACAAAGATACTCCAGACTTTGAAGTAAGTTCAATGTGATTTATTGAACCATTAGCAGAGTTCTCTATGAGTTCGACTTTCCTGCTAATCTTGCTATAGTAACTAGTCTAACTAACCAGTCTGCTCTAAGCCACGTGGTGGGTGTGATGCTTCTGATCTGCCCCTGTCCTCTCTAAGTGTCTGTCTGTGGAAAGAGAAAGAGCATGTGTGCCCTGTCCTTTTATATATGGGTTGTGTAATGCCCCTTTGTGGTAGTATCACCTCTGGGTGTCTTGATTGCCCATTAGCCGTGTCCTATTCTATGTGTTCATTAACTGTATGTCTGCATATCATGACATCTCCGGTGCTCCCTCTAATGTTTACTTAGTTGTAGTGTATTTATATTAACCCTTTGTGTATTTACAGTGATGCACACCACCACAATGCCATCTAATATGCTCTCTCTGTCCCTCTCTCACACACACGCTGAACCTGCCTGGGAAGTTAACATTTCTGATGGGCTGGTTTGCACTGCTTGGGAGCCTCCATGAAAGTCTCCAACACTGAGCTCACTGTCAGAGTCTTGAGCCAGATAAGTGGCAGGATTTACCTGGATACTTACCCATGAAATGTTTCGCTGGCTGTCACAGTAGCACAGTAGTTAGCACAGTTGCTTCACAGCTCCAGGGTCCCAGGTTCGATTCCCGGATTCGTCACTGTCTGTGCGGAGTCTGCACGTTCTCCCCGTGTCTGCGTTGGTTTCCTCTGGGTGCTCCAGTTTCCTCACACAGTCCAAAGATGTGCAGATTAGGTGGATTGGCCATGCTAAATTGCCCTTAGATTAGGTGGAGTTACTGGGTTACAGAGATAGGGTGGAGGTGTGTGCTTAGGTGGGGTGCTCTTTCCAAGAGCCGGTGCAGACTCGATGGCCTCCTTCTGCACTGTGATAATAATATTTATTAGTGTCACAAGTAGGCTTACTTTAACACTGCAATGAAGTTACTGTGAAGATCCCCTAGTTGCCACACTCCTGCGCCTGTTCGGGTACATTGAGGGAGAATTCAGAGTGTCCAATTCACCTGACAAGCACGTGTTTTGGGACTAGTGGGAGGAAACTGGAGAACTCGGAGTAAGACCACGCAGACATTGGGAGAACGTGCAGACTCCACACAGACAGTGACCCAAGTTGGAATCGAACCCGGATCCCTGGCGCTGTGAAGCAACAGTGCTAACCACTGTGCCACCATAGTTAATGCTGGGTCTAACTGAACTGATCAACACAACCAACATTTTCCAAATCACCCCACCCCCCCATTCATGTCGACTGCCCTCGACCTGACCTGACTAGCACGCCCAACCCAATTTATCCACCCCCCTACCTAATTGACAATCTATCCATTCCCCCCCGAACAACTACACCCTTACCTGACCAGCCCCCCCAACAGAATCTAACCATCCCCCCCACCCGAACAGACTACCTCCTCCGCCCGACCACCCCCACTCTGGTCCAACTACCCCTCCAAACTACCCTACTACTAACCCCACCTACCTTCCCAACCACCTGATAACCAACCCCCTTGATCTGACTACCTAATCACAAACTCATCCACTGACGCACTTCTCATTCAGTGACTTGAGACCTTTAAAAAATAACCGGAAATGTTAACTCAGTTTCTCTCATCCCAGATGCTGTCTGATCTGCTGAATATTTCCAGCATTTTAGTTTTTATTTCCGGAACAGGATTACAAAGACAGAAGCAGTAAATGTCCCATGCATCTCTCCAGTTATTCTTCTTACACTCTCTCTCTCGCACTGCCCCTCTCTCGCACAGTTTCTCCCTCTCTGTGACCTTTTGCGCAAATTTACCCTCAAAAAAGTAAGTTCCTCATTTTAACCGCTCATGAATCAACTATGCGTTGGTCCCAGCTTGGGTCACTGTCTGTGCGGAGTTGCATGTTCTCTCCATGTTTGCGTGGGTTTCCTCCGGGTGCTCCGGTTTCCTCCCACAGTCCAAAGATGTGCAGGTTAGGTGGATTGGCTATGCTAAGTTGCCGTTAATGTCCAGAAATGGTTAGGTGGGGTTATGGGGATAGGGTGGAGGTGTGGGGATAAAGTGAAGGTGTGGGGATAGGATGGACGTATGGGCTTAGGTAGGGTTCTCTTTCTAAGGGCCGGTGCAGACCCGATGGGTCAAATGGCCTCCTTCTGCACTGTAAACTCCCCCATCCCCACTGTGAACGGACCCCACCTTCCCCCGATTCAATTAATGCCAAATCTCATTGGTGTCATTTAATTTATTAAATGAGTAAATATAGAAAGAAATGGCTGGGGGGAGAGAGAGAGAGAGAGAGATCTGGAGCGACAGACAGGGAAATCCCCCCTCCATATCTTAATAAACTGAATTTAATGGCTGATGCACCTTCCATTTAACCCTCAAATTCCTATCATCCTGTCAAAAACTCACACAACATGATTCTGGAATTAAAACAAACTTTTACACGGGCTCAGGGCTTTGGTTCCAAGGCCCTCCCGAGTGTTGTACAGTCAATGAATTTTTTTTAAATTGTGGATCCTGATGTAATGCAGGAACTGCTGCAGGATATTTGTTCACAGCAAGGTCGCACAAACAGCAATGCGATTGTGGTTGAATTTGTTGATACTTTTACTGTAGAAGTTGTTGTTCATCTTATTGGTGTTTTTTTGGTGCATTTCAATGTTAAAGTTGTAGATTTTTCTGGTATTTTGTCCTGCTGAAGTTGTTGGTAATTATCAATGTTGAAGCCGTTGAAACTTTGGGCGGGATTCTCCGACCCCCGCCAGGTCGGAGAATCCCGGGGGGGGGGGGGGGGGGGGGGGTGGCGTGAATCGCGCCCCGCCGCTCCGACGCCGGCTGCCGAATTCTCCGACGCTGGTTTGTGGGCGGGGGCGGGATTCTCCGGGCTCCGATGGGCCGAGCAGCCGTCGTTTCCTAGCCAGTCCTGCCGGTGTGAAATGGACATGGTTCATCATGGCGGGACCTGGCTTGTCAGACGTCTAGCGGGGTCCTCGGGGGGGGGGGGGGGGGGGTGCAGGGGGATCCGGCACCGTGGGGGTGGGGGGGCCACGATGGCCTGGCCCGCGATCGGGGCCCACTGATCTGCGGGCAGACCTGTGCCGTGGGGCATTCTTTCCCAGAACCCCCCTGCACATGCGCAGGAAACACGCTAGCTGGTCTGCGCATGTGCGGAACCATGCCGGCGGTTCTGCGCATGTGCCAACTCGCACTGGCCCACCCCCGCCGGTTGGGGCGGCGTCAACCCCTCCGGTGCCAGCCTAGCCCCCAGAAGCAGAGGATTCTGCAACTTCCGGGTGGCCCTATGCCAGAGTGCTTTGCGCCATTCTTGCCGCCGGTCGGGCCATCGTGCCAAGTGCGGGAGAATCCCACCCCTTGTGTTTGTTCCTTTTAAACTTGTTGGATTGGTTGGGGTTTTTTAATGTTCACGTTTTGTTTAGTAGTACAGAACTTGAGTATGGGTGAAAAAAAGAAACAATGTCAAAGCTTTTCATCTTGCACCCAACAGGACAATTCACAAGAATTCCAAATTCTAAAGAATACGCAACAATATATGCTGCATATTTATGCTGATTGTTTGGCAAGTGGACTCTGATTGGAAGAGGCATTGCCAGCTCTTAGTTTTGCTGCATCCTTTGCTGCTCTATTGTACTGCACGAGTGCAGGAAGAAAAGATTCAACAAGTGCTTTTTTGCATCAATGAAGTTTTGGTGAATGTCTTGGTCTTTTTCAATGTTGAAGTGGCTGAATTGTTTGGTGTTTGCGATAATAAAGTTGTTGTTAAATGTGTTGGTTATTTTAATTGAAGTTGTTGAATTTGTTGGTTTTTGAATATTGAAGTTGTTGTTTGTTCCTTATTCTTGAAGTTGCCATTGAACTGTTGATGCGTTTTATTGAAGTTTTGCGGTATTTTTATTGTTGAAGTTGTTGAATTTATTGGTGTTTTTCATTGAAGTTGTTGTTGAACTTGCTGGTGTGTTTCAATGTTAATGCTGAATTTGTTGGTGTGTTCATTTTAAAGCTGTTGTTGAATTTGTTGGTGTTTTTAAATGTTGAAATTGTGGATGAAGTTGTTGGATTTTCTGAGTCATAGACGTTTACAGCATGCAGGCATTTCGCCTCAGCTTGTCCATGCCACCCAATTTCTATCACTAAGCTGGTCCCACTTTCCTGCATATGGCCCATATCCCTCTGTACCCACCCTGCCCATGTAACTCAGGGGTGGGCAAACTATGGGCCGCATGCGGCCCGCGAAAGGTCTTTATGCGGCCCAAGTCATAGAAAAAAATAAAAATAATTTTTTTTTAAGGTTAATGGGGGGTGTGGGGGGGGGGGCTGTTGGGTTTCTTACTGGTATAGGGTGGATACGTTGACTTGAGTAGGGTGATCATTGCTCGGCACAACATCGAGGGCCAAAGGGCCTGTTCTGTGCTGTACTGTTCTATGTTCTATATGAGACGCCCAGAATCATAACCGGGTGAAGTAATTATTTTACTTAATATACTATGCGGCCCTTTAAAATTGTGAATTTCTGAATGTGGCCCTTGCACGGAAAAGTTTGCCCACCCCTGGTCTAACTGTTTTTTAAAGGAAAAAATTGTACCCACCTCTACACTGCCTCGTTCCAGATGCTCACCACCCCATGTGTGAAACCATTTCCCCTCTGGTCTCTTTTGTATCCCTCCCCACTCACCTTAAACCTATGCCCTCTAGTTCTAGACTCCTCTACGTTTGGGAAAAGAAAAATATTATTGAAAACCCGAACCTGAACTCTACACCAAAACTCTACTTTAATAATCCAGTGTCCTCTCCCCACTTCCAGAAGGACTGCACAGGGTTTGCTGAGAGGTCTTTCAGAGAGAGGGAAAAGGAAGCTTTTTATAAACTGTTTGTTGCTTTGTAAGCACAGTAGCACAATTGTTAGCCCTGTTGCTTCACAGCACCAGGGTCCCAGGTTCGATTCCCGGCTTGGGTCAGTGTGTGTGCGAAGTCTGCACATTCTCCCCGGGTGCCCGGTTTCCTCCCATAAGTCCCGAAAGATGTGCTGTTAGGTAATGTGGACAGTCTGAATTCTCTGTCTGTGTACCCGAACAGGTGCAGGAATGTGGCGACAAGGGGCTTTTCACAGTAACTTCAGTGCAGGATTGGTGCACAGTATTACTACTAGAATGGGAGGAGTGCAGTTTCTCTAGCCCCGCTTCTCCACAGGTAGCAAGCACCATAAGTGTAAATGTTTAATTCACTCATCAAAATGGCAAATCATTTCCTTCACGGCCGCTAGACCCAGGATAAAAGGGATTTAACCAGTCAATAAACTCAGAATAATTAATTTATTCTGCAACAAAACTTTTTAAAAACAAGTTGCAAAGCTGATTAATAATAATGATAATCTTTATTGTCACAAGTAGGCTTACATTAACACTGCAATGAAGTTACTGTGAAAAGCCCCTAGATGCCACACTCCGGAGCCTGCTCGGGTACACAGAGGGAGAATTCTGAACGTCCAAAGTACCCAACGGTACATCTTTTGGGACATGAGAGAGGAAACCGGGGAACCCGGAGGAAACCCACGCAGACACAGGGAGAACATGCAGACTCTGCACAGACAGTGACCCAAGCCGGGAATCAAACCTGGGACCCTAGCTTTGCGAAGCAACAGTGCTGCCCAACATACAATTCACGATTTATCCCTTTCATCATCACAACACACAGAAAACAATGGGCAAGATAAATAAGATTTCTGCAGAGGTTGCGATAAGGAAACACTTTATGAAAAAGGATAACATTTGAAAAGGTCTTGATGCTGTTGATTTGGTGTTCTGCATGCAAACACAGAGCGCTGGTTGCAGTAGTTGGATTTCCAAAGGATCTTCAGTGAAACACAGTCTTTGTTAACTCTCATTTGTCACAGCTTTGCAGGCTTTCAAATACACGGACACGAGGATTTTCAGGCTGACCGCCTTCCTGGACAGGTTTCATCTCTATTTTCATAAATTGCAAAAATAAATTGTTGGGAACTGGTATTCCAAATTTCCATTGTGGGATTTGGGATGCCCTCACATTGAATATCAGCAGGATTCATAAGTGTATCAATTGAAAGTGATGGGAAAGGCTAGGTGGGAAATCCCAGTGATCATGTTACCAAAAGAACAATGGTATTTATGTAATAGGAAGTGGTTACCCTGGTTCACACATACAGCACACAGGCCATTCAGCCCAACTGATTGTGCTCTGTTATCCGCAATGTAACACAATTCTTGCTGTCTCTCAAGGATGAATGTTTGTTGGGAGATTGTGTTTCCTAACCCTAACCCTAATTTGATTAAATACGCTCCCTCCTTTTTGTCTCAGCTCAGTCAGCATTCCCAGAATCAGTAGGATGCACAATGTGACAGGCCATGTACCCTATACCCGTAACCCAACAACCCCCCCTTAACCTTACTTTTATTAGGACACTACGGGCAATTTAGCATGGCCAATCCACCTAACCTGCACATCTTTGGACTGTGGGAGGAAACCGGAGCACCCGGAGGAAACCCACGCAAACAGGGGGAGGACGTGCAGACTCCACACAGACAGTGACCCAGCCGGGAATCGAACCTGGGACCCTGGAGCTGTGAAGCATTTATGCTAACCACCATGCTACCCTGCTGCCCCGTGTAGCAATATTCCACTTCATGGAGGTGGAGGCAGAAGACCAAGAGACAATAAATTTGGTGAGGTAATGATGAGTTGCTCATTTATCTTATCAAACATTCCATCTTGGAGGAATGTTTCAAGTGTTCCATCATTCAAGTGTTGAGGAACTGAGATATTAATACTCTAGCTCTTCGTAACTGCTCCAATGGCTAAACAGGATGTATAACATTAATTGCCAGTCCTGTGGGAGACATCCTTTGACAGTTGGAACTATATAATTCTGTTGGTAAATCCTATTATCTTTTTCTTTGGATCATGACTTAGCAGGGAAGGCTGGTCACATGACAGCAGCCACCTTATCTGCTGCCTGAGATGTGAGAATGGGTGTGTTTTTAAAAAATATTTCTGTGGAATATTGTTATTCTGTAAAGTTGATTCTGTGCCTACATGCAAATAGTTTAAGCTGGGGAAAGGCTAATGGAGACCATTTGTCTGGAAGAGTCGGGGGATGAAAACGAGTAGAGGAGCTAAATGCATTCATTTGTAATGAGGTTACTGTCAAGTTGTTTTATAAGTAATGTTTAGAGATTTGTATTAGGTGAGAGAGTGACTTTAGTTAAGTTTCAAAGGGGAGTACATTCTTTTGTAGCTTGCAAAGGTGTTATAAGTTAACAAGGGAAGGTTATTAAATTTTATTTGATCCCAAAAGTGGGGGCAATAGGCAAGACATGACATTTTATTATAATTTAGAAACGTTTAGTTCCGAGAAATGCTAAGAACGATGGAATGGAAGATGAAAGCTAAAAAGGAGCTGATTTTGTGTTGGCTTTGTGCGGAAGGCCTCCTAGAAACAGCTCTGGGCTGTGAGGGGGCGAGGTTTGAATCAGCCATCCATTCAAGCCAGTGAAGTCTTGATGCAAAAAGGAGTCTGAAATTTATTGCAAAGTGCAAGTGAGTTTGAGAGGTTGTGCGTTATAGCTTTATTAAATCAACAGCAATTTTGCCTTGGGTAACATTACGGGATTTTTATAGTTGAACATCTGCAAGGGAGCGTTGCCTGGAAGGTATTTACTTGTGGTTCTGGTCAAGTAGGGTGTCTTTTCAGAGGAATGTTTTGAAAGACTTTTTAACTGTATGTGTTACTGGACTTCTTGCTGCGGAGATCAGTACGATTTTCTTTCTCATTTTTAGAATACAAAAAAGGCGTATGGCCTCAGCCAAGCTTTCTTCTGGGAAAGGAACAGAAGATGCAGTACAGAATGTAACATCTCTCTCCGTGCTATTTTTAATTTTGGGACCCTATCTCTGTTAGATTTGGAATGCATCACAGGATAGAGAATTTCATTTCAAAGGGCCGTCAATTGAATTAGCATTCACTGTGGTAAAAGACAGATTACAGTTCAAAAGAGGGCGTTCTAAGGGTGGGCACGGTGGTGGTGTGGTTAGCACTGCTATCTCTCATCGCTGAGGACTTGAGTTACTGTCAAGTTGTTTTATAAGTAATGTTTAGAGATTTGCATTAGGTGAGAGAGGGACTTTAGTTAAGTTTCAAAGGGGAGTACATTCTTTTGTAGCTTGCAAAGGTGTTATAAGTTAACAAGGGAAGGTTATTAAATTTTATTTGATCCCAAAAGTGGGGGCAATAGGCAAGACATGACATTTTATTATAATTTAGAAAAGTTTAGTTCCGAGAAATGCTAAGAACGATGGAATGGAAGACGAAAGCTAAAAAGGCTAAAAAGCTAAAAGCCCTGGGTCACTATCCGTGTGGAGTTTGCAAATTCTCCGTGTGTCTGCATGGGTCTTACCCACACAACCCAAAGATGTGCAGGGTAGGTGGATTGGTCACATTAAATTGCCCCTTAACTGGAAATATTTTTTAAAAAGACAGTCTTCAGAAAATAACCAGCTTACATTTGTCAAACCCCCACTGGAATTTCAAGATCCCCAAAGGAACTTCAGAATGTATTTTTTTCTTATGGACTTTTAACTCTCATCAATTCAGTCTCCACCACTCTGTAACCTGCTCTGTTGCATGCAAGTGTGTGGTGGTGTTTGTGTGTGATGGGATTTGGGATGTGTTCACCCGAGTGAGTTTTCAAAACAACAGAACTCCTTCTTGTTAACTCAAGAAATCTGGCTGGCTTATTTCTGCAGATAGCTTTACAAGTGCATATAGAATTGAGGGGGAGGAAATTACAAAAAAATTCAAACTCTGTTATTGCCAATCTCAGGAGTTGGAAAAGAGAATGTATTTCATCACCGCCACCCCCCCCCCCCCCCCCCCCCCCCCCACCTTGGCAGAACAAGAAGCCCCACATTGAAAAATGAAGCAAAAGATGCATAATCACAAAAGGGGAAGTTACAAAATGTTTTTATTTGGGAATTGAAGCGACTCAGAAATCCCATGTAGCTTTGTAGTTACATCAATTGTTACAATAAATATCAAATAATGCATAACAAATAGTTGTCTTTGTACTTTTCAGAGTAGTTCCTGGAGATTAACCACAAACTGAGACATCAAACTAAATCCAGCCAGGTGCCAACACTGGGCCGAAATGTTTAATTTCTTGTCCACTGTCACTAGTACACAAGGGAGAAGCACATCAGAGTATAACAACTGTGAAGAAGCAAGCAAAGCAATTCATCTACTGGAACAAAATAAATGGCCCCTGCCCAAAACAAAACAATAGTGCAAGATTTTCCCTAGACTGTCAAATGAAATGAAATGGTGCAGGAGGCTGGAGATGGCATAGGTTCTGGAAAGAATAACCAGCCACATTGCACATTGCCCAAGACCCGAATTAATGAGGAACAAATACCCTTCTCTCTACATTGATTACTTCTGGGCAATCTGGTCCAGAGACTGGGCCCCGCAAAGTAGAGCAATGCGCTCGTCACGCTCTGCACCTCGCTCATACAGTTACAACACCATTATAATCTTTGGTCAGTCTACAAACTCAATCCTGCTTTATATATTTAAATATAAATATATATATAATTTCAATTATATATAAATGAGGCAAGTAGAAGTAATAATAGAAGTGTCTGAATACAGGTTCAACTGAATTCAGTACAAATGAATCTTTCCTTCTCACTCACCTCTTCCTAAACCAGTGGGGGCTGATTGGCATCAGTGGCCAGCTTGTATTTAAGGTAGAATCGTTAAGATTGAATTAGATCTCACCTCTTGTGAAGCAGATTGGATTCAATACTAGTCCCTCAAATGGCATTTGAACAAAAGGTCCCTCCTACTTTTCCCTGTGCTTCCCTCACAGGAGCGGTATCCTTACTGACATGTGAATGTAAATCGTCACTAATTCCCACATTGTCGAAGTGCTGTGTTTCAATATAATATATGCATATACAAACCTTGGGAAGGTTGAAATAGTCAAGTTTTCAATGTCTGGTCATTTAGAGTTTAACACGTACTCAGCTTGTCCTTCACTTTGGCTAAATCTTTCTTTTTAACACACTTGGTGTCAGTCAGTTAACCTGGAATCCGAGGAGCCCAACATGGCTGGTTTGCCTATAAATAGGTTCTGGGACAACCACACATGGCCCTGTCAATCACAAGCTTCATTGTAGGTTTAGTAGAAACTAGTCAATGTAAAATGGGGACTGGGCAAAGGGACTTGCTGCTCCACATGTGACTTGGTCATTTTTACACAGCCATAAGTGCCAACAGCTCAGTGTGGAGATGGCCCATTGCATCTACAGATAAAGGGGCTGTGGGCAGACACCACTACTGCATAGTAGGCAGACACTGTTGCAGTGGGAACACTTGAAGGTTAGAGCTGAAGGAATTCCACAATCCGTACTCAGCTCAGCTTTGGTGCCAGGTCCACTGTCATACGTTATCGTGTGGCCCCTCCTTCCAACATGCATCAAGCAACTTTTCCTCTTCTCTCCTGTCCAAACCACTTTACTTTCTGAATTTTGCAGCAATGTACCAACTGTACAACTGCCTTTCCGGGTTCCCAGATTGAGGGAGTTGCTCATTTCCACCTCACCAATCTGCAGATGCAGGCTGATGAAGACAAGACCAGACTCCCATCTAACCACTTCATGGAAGGAAATGGATTGCAACTTGTGAAGAGATAAGTGTTGCTTGAAACACAATAGGACATGGGGCCAACAGCTTGATACATTTCTAATCAAGCAATGACCAACAAATTAATAAATGTTAGTTATCTCCTGAGTAACATTTCCCATGTTCTAATGCAAGTCTTCTTTTGCATTTGGGAAAACGTGCTCTTGGGTTCCCAAAGTGATTTTCATTTTCTGCTCATTGCAACCACCTGATTACAAACAGCAAATAATGACGGTGTCCTTCTGCAATATACAATCGCAGGTGGCCAGGTGTCCCTGAACCTACATCGTCCAACCCAACTGCGGAGTATACAGAATGCAGTCTGAATCAGAGGTCTATGGACTTTACAACCCGCTCGTTAAATAATCAGCGAATTCTGCATCTGCAAGCCAGCAGCAGCAAAAAAGCCACAAATCTTTGAGAATTGGACAAATTTCAATGGGCAAAAAAAGATATGGAAGGTTAATCAGCAAATTTTCAATTGTATAGTTCCACAGATTTCTCTATCTTTATAGTATTTAAGCTTACCAGCGGAAATGTTTTTAAACAAAAAGTGCAATTTAAAAAAAAATGTTGTTTTAAAAAGTGCAAAACCATGACTTACGTCAAAAGGGTTCATGAAATTTATTTATTTCATTGCTATAGTTGACACAACGTGGGGGGGGGGGGGGGGGAAGAGTAGGAGAACGTGGGGGTGTTGGAGAACACGGGGGGGGGGGTGTTGGAGAACGCGGGGGGGTGTTGGAGGACGCTGGGGGGGGGGTTGGAGGACGCGGGGGGGTTGGAGGACGCGGGGGGGGTTGGAGGACGCGGGGGGGTTGGAGGACGCGGGGGGGTTGGAGGACGCGGGGGGGTTGGAGGACGCGGGGGGGTTGGAGGACGCGGGGGGGTTGGAGGACGCGGGGGGGTTGGAGGACGCGGGGGGGTTGGAGGACGCGGGGGGGTTGGAGGACGCGGGGGGGTTGGAGGAGAATATCGGGGGGGGACAAGGAGAACGTTGAGGGAGGGGGAAAACTTGGGGGCACGGGAGAGGATGAGAACGTAGGGAGGGGGTGTACGAAAGTGGGGAGGAGGAAGAGCCAGGCCGGGGGGGGGGGGGGGAGGAGGAGGAGGAGGAGGAGCCGGGGGGGAGGAGGAGGAGCCGGGCGGGGAGGGAGGAGGAGGAGCCGGGCGGGGAGGAGGAGGAGGAGGAGCCGGGCGGGGAGGAGGAGGAGGAGGAGCCGGGCGGGGAGGAGGAGGAGGAGCCGGGCGGGGAGGAGGAGGAGGAGGAGCCGGGCGGGGAGGAGGAGGAGGAGGAGCCGGGCGGGGAGGAGGAGGAGGAGGAGCCGGGCGGGGAGGAGGAGGAGCCGGGCGGGGAGGAGGAGAAGGAGGAGGAGCCGGGCGGGGAGGAGGAGAAGGAGGAGGAGGAGGAGGGCGGGGAAGAGGAGGAGGAGCTGGGCGGGGAAGAGGAGGAGGAGACGGGCGGGGAGGAGGAGGAGGAGGAGGAGGAGGAGGAGGAGCTGGGCGGGGAAGAGGAGGAGGAGCTGGGCGGGGAAGAGGAGCAGGGGTGGGAAGGGGGCGGAGCAGGAGCAGGGGCGGGGGAGGAGCAGGGGCGTGGAGGAGAAGGAGCAGGGGCGGGGGAGGAGAAGGAGCAGGGGCGGGGGAGGAGAAGGAGCAGGGGCGGGGGAGGAGAAGGAGCAGGGGCGGGGGAGGAGAAGGAGCAGGGGCGGGGAGGAGAAGGAGCAGGGGCGGGGAGGAGAAGGAGCAGGGGCGGGGAGGAGAAGGAGCAGGGGCGGGGAGGAGAAGGAGCAGGGGCGGGGAGGAGAAGGAGCAGGGGCGGGGAGGAGGAGGAGCAGGGGCGGGGAGGAGGAGGAGTAAGTGCGGGGAGGGGGAGGAGCAGGGGCGGGGAGGGGGAGGAGCAGGGGCGGGGAGGGGGAGGAGCAGGGGCGGGGAGGGGGAGGAGCAGGGGCGGGGGAGGAGCAGGGGCGGGGAGGGGGAAGAGCAGGGCCGGGGAGGGGGAGGAGCAGGGCCGGGGAGGGGGAGGAGCAGGGCCGGGGAGGGGGAGGAGCAGGGCCGGGGAGGGGGAGGAGCAGGGCCGGGGAGGGGGAGGAGCAGGGGCGGGGAGGGGGAGGAGCAGGGGCGGGGAGGGGGAGGAGCAGGGGCGGGGAGGGGGAGGAGCAGGGGCGGGGAGGGGGAGGAGCAGAGGCGGGGAGGGGGAGGAGCAGGGGCGGGGAGGGGGAGGAGCAGGGGCGGGGAGGGGGAGGAGCAGGGGCGGGGAGGGGGAGGAGCAGGGGCGGGGAGGGGGAGGGGGAGGGGGAGGAGCAGGGGCGGGGAGGGGGAGGAGCAGGGACGGGGAGGGGGAGGGGGAGGAGCAGGGGCGGGGAGGGGGAGGAGCAGGGGCGGGGAGGGGGCGGAGCAGGGGGAGGAGCAGGGGCGGAGCAGGGGGAGGAGCAGGGGCGGGGAGGGGGAGGAGCAGGGAGCAGAGAAGCGGGGGAGAAGAGCAGAAGGTGGAGGAGATTTATAATTGTAGGGGTTGTTGCTGTTGAGATTCTATAAAATTACAACAAAGCAACCAAAACCCAATGATATTTTCTTGAAAGAAAATGAGAACTTGCGTGTATGTACACATGAAATATAGCAGAAGCAATCAGCACCGTGCCAGTAATAACATCCAGAAATCTATTACGTGTCAACATTCAAAGCTACAACACCAAGCACCATAATTCGATTTATAAGTCAGCTCGGACAAGCTAAAGTTTTCCCCACATCCCATTCACTGTCATGAAGGTTTATTTTGTTATTGAAACTACATAAAATTGAACAAAAGCACATGCTTTTTATTCGTGGTGAGTTTCTCTCCAATTTCACTTCATTTTGTAGATTTTCATGGTTCTTTTTGTCTTGATCTACACCTCAAAGACACAACAGACGGATTTATCACTCCATCACCCAGACTGTCCCTTCCACTGCATTCAAAACGGAGGCCAAATGCGCCCAGTACGAGGAAAAAACAATAAAGTTGTGGCAAACCAAAGTATAACCAGCTGACATTTACTTGCATTGCTAGCAATTCCACTTGTCTTTTGCTGGCTTTGGCAGATTTTTACCTAAATTTAGCTGCTTGTCCCATATTACATTATAATAGACTAGAATGCACTCCAAATAATGGATGCCGTAGGAATTTATATAAAGCAATGAATTAACTGAAACAGCTCACATATATATATTATATATATATCACACCTTGATAGTCAAGCTTAGCGACCTGCACCACCAGCCCAAACAGCTCCCACTATATAGTCCCCAAGTCACCCCGAGATAACACATTATTTAATACACTTGGTTTTAACTTGAATGGCCCTCAGTCCCTTGTCACTAAGACTGTGCAGTCTGGTGCTCACAGGGCAGCAATGCTGGGAGCTCGCAATTTCCAGTCAAGAGTACATAATGTATTTGAATAGCACAGTTCTGACATTTGTGAGGGTTCTAGAAACAATGAATGAGAGTACTGTCAAAAGAAATGCATGCAATAGATGAGGGCTGCAAGCTTCCCTAATCTCAGGCACCCCCCTCCCAAAAATGCACAAATGTTTTGCTAAACAGGGTTCCAGAAAATCTAACCTCATAACCTTCTTAAATGCTCTGGGGTGGGTTTATGTTACAAACACAAAAATATGGTACGAAAGAAGAAAAAGGTTAATATTTCTCTGCAAAATAGGATCTGATGTGGTGACTGACTTAAGAAGTGTCAAAGTACTTGTGATTTAAAACTGCTAGTCAGTTCAAAAGATGGTGGCACAATGCAAGGTGCTGACAACAAAAAAATCCAGCAGGACTCTTCCTGTGTCAGTGCCATCAGGGATTCTCAATTGGTGCACTCACTCATCGTTGCTTGACAGCATTGCAAGTGGCTGCTAAAACTGTGCTTTTCCCAGATCAGGTTTTCTGGACTGTGCTTTAATGTTGTGCTCTGTTGTGGAATTCCTGAAGCAAATAGCAAAATAACTTCCTGGGAAAGAGAATGAGTATTCAGGAATTGTGCTGAACTCGCAAAGTTACCTCAATCAATCAGTGTTGAGCTGCCACAGCCAGCATCTGTACCTGTACCTCATTTTCATCACTCCTTTTGCAAACCCTCAAAACCTCCACAGCCTTTCCATTTTACCTTACCTCTCTACCCATACCTCATCATTAATCAGTTCCCTTCATTTACCCTCTCTGGAAACCATCACCATTTCCTTCTCCAACTCGACCTCCTTTTTTGCTCACTCACTTACGCTCACCATCTTCAGACTTTCAGGGGCCTCGCAACAAAAACAAAACAAAACATCCTTTTTCCAGTTAGTATTGCTCAGGGGGAGTATTGCTCAGGGGGGTTGGGGGAGTGGGGAAAAAGGAAGGGGGATGTAGAGAGAACCAGACATTTGCGCCAGTGATACCTCATGGCCATCACTTTGCAGGTAAATCCAACTTGGCTTCAGTCTTCCCTTCATTTAAACTATCCATTGTTGGTGCTGGTACGCCAAGTCCACCAATCACACTGGGGAGACTCTGGTTCCGCCTTAGGCCCCCCAGAAGGCTGCTGCCGGTCCCCATTAATACTGCCGATTCCGGCCTGCGTTGCCTACTTTTACACTCTGGGCGTTCGGCGTGTTCTGGAACGTTCCAGGGGTTGACCATTTGGGCAATTCCCATTCTTTGCAGCTTCTTGACCAAGTTCAGATTGATGGGAGTGGAATCTGCACGGCTTCGTCCAGGCTTCAGACAATAAACCTCCTGGAGAAGTGTCTCGGCGGGCCGTGAAGCCAGGAAATTGTCGATGGCTCCCCTCGTATCGAAGGGCAAGGGCGATGGGCATGGAGAGCTGGAGGGAGAGTTTGGTGGGGTACATGGTATGGCTAACGTCTTGGGGCGAACCACAGGGGGACACTTCAACAGGGGACAACGATAAATACCAGCGGAGATCCCACGGTCGAGCAGGAGTTTTGTTAGACTGCTGGTAGTGCTCAAAGTGGTAGTCGAATCCCTCCTGTTCATGAAGGATTCACCAATGCTTGGGCGGCAAGAAGCTATTGGGGTGCTTGGATTGGTGATCATGTTGACGGATGATCCCCCTGTAGTTGGCACTGGAGCATATGTGAGGCTAAAACAAAAAACAGAGAGATAAATCAAACAAGCTTTCACCATCAAATATGCTGCAGAAATATTTTACTAAGCAGAATCGCATTTTTCTGGAGATTAAATTACAAGATGAATAAAAAACTGTGGAATTCTCTATTGCACAGCACTGTACAATAACATATGAAAATGTTCGCCACAAAACTATCCACGGGCAGTCTGAACAATATGTGACAGTGCTATCAGTGAATGTTTGGAGGAATCCTGGGGATCCAAGTTATAGGCTTGATGCTTTCTATTTCCCATAAGCTTATTTGGATATTATAGTGTATTCAAGTTGACATACACTGGCACTTGAATTGGATGAAGTCATATTGCAAAAACAAAGAAATAAAATGTGAAAATCTGAGAGGAGAAGTTAGAGAGAGAGAAAAAAGGAGAGATAGAGAGAGAGACAGACAGGCAGAGGGAGAGAGAGAGAGAGAGAGAGAGAGAGAGAGAGAGAGAGAGAGAAAGGAGCGAGAGAGAGAGAGAAAGGAGAGAGAGAGAGAGAGAGAGAGAGAGAAAAGGAGCGAGAGACAGGGAGAGAAAAGGAGGGAGAGACAGGGAGAGAAAAGGTGCGAGAGACAGGGAGAGGAAAGGAGTGAGAGACAGGGAGCGAGAGAAAAGGAGCGCGAGAGAGAGAGAGAGAGAGAGAGCGCGAGAGCGAGAGCGAGAGCCAGAGCCAGAGACAGAGAGAGAGAGAGAGAGAGAGAGAGACCCGGGTCACTGTCCATGTGGAGTTTGCACATTCTCCCTGTGACTGCGTGGGTCTCGCCCTCACAACCCAAAAAGATGTTCCGGGTAGGTGGATTGGCCACGCTAAATTGCCCCGTAATTTAAAAATGAATAATTGGGTACTCTAAATGTATTTTAAAAAATAAATTTAATGTATTGAACAGGACAGCTGATCAATGGGGATGACGGGAAAACAATACAATGCAGACCAACATCTCACCTTGTTGTGACTTGAGCAACATCTGTAGGATGGAGGATCCGGCAGGTGGTGAAGGTGAACGTAGAATTAGTCTGTGACAGACATTTCCCAGGATTCCGCACTAAGAGAGAGAGAAAATTTCCACGTGCTCATTTCAAATACAAATAACGGTCTGAACAATTCAAAGGCTCCTGTTTCAAGACACATTCTTTCTTTATCTCCCATCTGTGCCACACACCCACTTGTAACCCAAAAGGTTGGCAGAGTCTGCCAACACCATGAATAGGCAGCCGTGAGGAGGGACAAAAATGGCCCAGGCCAAACAACCACAGATGTTTCTTTTTGCCGGAGTTATCTCACCATGTCACTACGTCCTTCTGGCAATCCCAGTGTGCAATTAAGAACATCGATAGCAGAATCATTGGCTCAATCTTGCATTACATCTCTGCATAGCACAACAGGACATTATATTATTGGAATGCTGGACAGGACATGAGCACATCCAAACCTCAAGTTAGGGCCCTTATGCATCACTTCTGTTGGGAGCCATCTCATCCTCTTTTAAGGAAAGAGTTACTCTACACAGGGCCGGCTCCGCCCCCTCTCGGGTCCGCCCCCCCTCGGCCCCGCCCCGCCCCCCCCAAGGGCGCCGAAGTTCAGCTTGCCCGGGGCGCCAGCAACCCTAGGGCCGGCGCTGACTCTACATATTGTAATAACATCAGCCTTTGTTTGTTGAATGGGGACATTTTGATTCTTCAGGCAGAAAAGCTCCATTTGTTCCTCCATTAAAAGGAGATTTTGAAATCAAGGACCTGCATGAGGACGACCACAGCCTTGATCTGGAAAGTTAGGGACCGTGGTAAAGTTAAGAGAGCATACTTCAAGGTCAGAACATAATGAAATCAGTATTGGATGATACATAATATGAAGCATGGTACAAAACATAGGTTTGGAACAAAATGTTGAATTTGATTCGGGTCTGATCTGCTGCACAGTGAGCTTGGAACTGTAACACATTTGAACTCTGGTCAAAACATGCAGGTAGGTGCTGCTAAGTACATGTTTATGTATTGCATACTTAATAAATTGTTGATTCTGACATAAAACGTGCATGGATGGCTGAACACGCATCCTAAATGAGGCAGTACACTTACAACATGAATTAATGGCCAGTTCAATTTTGTATGTACTGTAGTGATATCTGGAGGTTGTCATAACGATTTATATAAATCCTTACTTTTAAAAATAAGAAAAATCTCATTGCATTCTTCCAAGGTGGGGGGGGAGGTGATGAGAAGTACATGACCTATAACCTCCTTAAAACGGTGATGCTCATTACTGTCCAATACAACTCTTAAAGATCATTTGCTCACTGATTCTCATTCGACAAGGTTCCAGTTTATTAATCCACTGACTATCTACATGCAGTGTAACTCACCAGCGCTCATGTCATGAGTGGAGAAGCTAGTCATTGGCAGAAAAATATTCGGTGGTGGCGCCTGCCCCTTTGGTTGCTGCTTCTCGTCCTCTTCTTTCTCCTTCTCGTCCTCTTCTTTCTCCTTCTTACTCTCGGGGGTAGATGTGCGCTGGGCTTTGAAGGTGATGCCCTCCTCGCTATCCTCCTCCAGATCAGCCAAGTGATATATGTCATCGTCTGGCAGCAGCTCAAAGCCTTTAGTGAGTACCCCGGGTCGTGGGTCTAAAATCGTGCCCAGGTTGGGCTGCGCTAATTGCTGCCACTGGTGCAAAGTCATAGAACCTATCGAATGACAGGAAAAGACACAAACAAAATACAAATCAGGAATTTGTAGGATTGATAAATGTATCATCAACACAAGCATCAAGTCTCAGATGGTGAGAATACAGACATGTTTTAAATATAAAAACTGAACAGCTCAAATAGCAATTAAGTTTAAATTACATGTAAGCAGAATTAGCTTATAAGGTATGCTGACAAAGATTTCAATAACACTAATAACATTGGAGCAGGAAACATCTTTAGATAACGGAACAGGATATTGACCAGGATATGCACCAAGCCATTAAAAACAAAGCTAAACTTGGCAAGAATTAGAATGTATAAACTGGAGAAAGCAAAGTTTAATTTGAACCTCTGGTTACCTTCAGGGAGAGGTACCATGACCTGTAGGGATAGGCATTACTGCTGATTTCAAGGTAGTTCTGTATCTGAGTTTCTAGATGCAGGATTACTGTGCAGCCTTACGAGGAAGGATTTGAAACAAGGAGTTGATTATCTAACATTTTACTGTCTCTAACTTTATGAATCAATTGCTTAAATGATAACGATTATTTATCCCAGATCATGTCATTTTCCATTTGGCAGATTTCTTGATTAAGGCTACAGAGACAATACAATGAATCTTATTTATTTCTGCACAACTGAATGGTGTAATTGGGCCATTGATAACATAGATAACACTGAAATAAAGGGTTGGCCAAAGACCAACTTTCACCAAATCTCTCTCCATCCCCAATACACCTCATGACTGCTAATGTGATAAAAGGTCCTCAGTGCTGGACTTGTTATTTATTTCTTAAACCAATTACAATCATTCAGGATAGACTACCCACAAGACTCGCTCCTCCTTACCTTCTATTGGCTTGACTATCTGTAGCTTCTCAGGTAAGAATGTGCGGAAACAGCTGGATACCCCAGACAAGCAGGACATCTCTGATAGGTTGGTCCCTGTGGACAGGACACTCTCTGCCGGCGTACTACAACTGCTTTCATCTTCTGTTGCCAGGGCCAACAGTTTCCGGTCTCGCTCATCATCGAAGAACATTTTCTCACTCAGGTAATTCTCCTGCCGCAGGGAGAGCCGGCGCAGGGCAGTGGCCAGGTCTTTCCCGCCAGGAGTACCAGGCTTCCCAATCCTAGAGAGGTGGCTGAGTGTGAAAACAAGAGTGTGAGAAACGTCTGAAAGGTTTTCCAAGTTAAGGTGGCACAGACTGAATTAACCACAATGAGTTGCGAGTGACCAATTAACATGCAATTGTGAATCAGCAGTTCCAACTCAACTCTATGCATACGGATGCTGGGTTACAGTGAATGCACAACTTTTATTCAACTGAAACAATTGCACAGGTTATCAGATGAGAAAAAGCATGTTGGTTTAATAAATCCACTGCTGTCCGATGGATACAGTAATAGATTGTCAGTTGAGAATTAGCAGTCTTGTAATGGGGAGGCCGTGACATAGGCTAGTAATCCAGAGATACAGGATAATGATCTGGGGACACGGGTTAGAATCCCACCATGGAAGGTGATGGAATTTAAACTCAATAAATGATCTGGAATTAAAAGTCCAGTGATGCCCATGAAACCATTGTAGGTTGTAGTAAAAACCCATCTGGTTCACCAATATCCTTACCTGGTCTGCCCTACATGTGACTCCAGACCCACAGCAATGTGGTTGACTCTTAAATGTCCTCTGATACGGCCTATTCAACTGCTACGAAAACTGGACGGACCACCCGACATCGAACCAGGCACCGGAAACAACAATGGCAAACCCAGCCCTGTCGACCCTGCAAAGTCCTCCTTACTGACATCTGGGGCTTGTGCCAAAGTTGGGAGAGCTGGCTGACAGACTAGTTAAACAACCTGACATAGTCATACTCACAGAATCATACTGTACAATGTCCCAGACACCACTATCACCATTCCTGGGTATGTCCTGTATCATCAGCAGGACAGACCCAGCAGAGGTGAGGCACAATGGTATAGAGTCAGGAGGGAGTTGCCCTGAGAGTTCTCAGCATTACTCTGGACCCCATGAATCTCATGGCTTCAGGTTAAACATGGGCAAGGAAACCTCCTGCTGATTATCACGTACCTGCCACCGTCAGCTGATGAATCAATACTCCTCTATGTTGAACACCACTTGGAGGAAACACTGAGGGTGGCAAGGGCACAGAATATGCTCTGGGTGCATCACCAAGAGTGGCTCGGTTGTTCCACCACAGACTGAGCTGGCTGGGTCTTAAAGGACATAGCTCCTAGACTGGGACTGCAGCCCGATGGTGAAGGAACCAACAAGAGGGAAGAACATATTTGACCTCATCCTCACCAATCTGCCTGCTGTAGATGCCAGTATCTGTCATGCCAGTATCAGTATCAATAGAAGTGACCACCACACAGCCCTTGTGGAGACAATGCCCCATCTTTACATTGATTCATAGTGTTGTGTGGCACTACCACCGTGTTAAATGGGATAGACTTCGAACAGATCTAGCAACTAAAGACTGGGCAGCCACGAGGCACTGTGGGCCATCAGCAGCAGCAGAATTGTATTCAACCACAATCTGCAACCTCATGGCCCGGCATATCCCCCACTCTACCATTACCACCAAGCCAGGAGATCAATCCTGGTTCAATGAAGAGTGCAGAAGAGCATGCCAGGAGAAACACCAGGCATACCGAAAAGTGAGATGTCAACCTGGGGAAGCTACAACACAGGACTACTTAAGCTAAGCGATTCCACAACAAATGCAACAGATCTAAGCTATGTAGTCCTGCCACATCCAGCTGTGAAAGGTGGTTGACAATTAAACAACTTACTGGAGGAGGAGGCTCCACAAATATCCCCATCCTCAATGATGGAGGAGCCCAGCACATCTGTGCAAAAGATAAGGCCTAGGCATTTGCAAAAATCTTGAGCCAGAAGTGCTGAGTGGATGATCCACCTCGGTCTCCTTCAGAAGTCCCCAGCATCACAGATGTCTTCAGCCAATACGATTCACTCCATGTGATATCAAGAAACGGCTGAAGGTGCCGGACACTGCAAAGGCTATGGGTCCTGACAATATCCCGGCAATAGTACTGAAGACTTGTGCTCCAGAACTTTGGGGCCTCACGGTAGCATGGTGGTTAGCATCAATGCTTCACAGCTCCAGGGTCCCAGGTTCGATTCCCGGCTGGGTCACTGTCTGTGTGGAGTCTGCACGTCCTCCCCGTGTGCGCGTGGGTTTCCTCCGGGTGCTCCGGTTTCCTCCCACAGTCCAAAGATGTGCGGGTTAGGTGGATTGGCCATGCTAAATTGCCCGTAGTGTAAGGTTAATGGGGGGATTGTTGGGTTACGGGTATACGGGTTACGTGGGTTTAAGTGGGGTGATCATTGTTCGGCACAACATCGAGGGCCGAAGGGCCTGTTCTGTGCTGTACTGTTCTATGTTCTATGTTCTAACTTGTCGCACTCCCAGCCAAGCTGTTCCAGTACAGCTACAACACTGGCAGCAATGTGGAAAATTGCCACGGTGTGTTCTGTTCCCAAGAAACAGGACAAATCCAACCCACCCTATCAGTCTACTCTCCATCTTCAGCAAAATGATGGAAGGAGTCATCAACAGTGCTATCAAGTGTCGCTTACTCATCAATAACCTGCTCACGGAGGCTCAGTTTAGGTTTCGCCAGGGTCACTCAGCTCCTGACCTCATTACAGCCTTGGTTCAAACATGGACACAAGAGCTGAATGCCAGAGGTGAGGTGAGACCAAGGCAGCATTTGACCATGTATGGCATCAAGTAGCCCTAGCTAAACTGGAGTCAAAGGGACTCAGGGGGAAAACTCTCCGGTGGTTGGAGTCATACCTGGCACAAAGGAAGATGGTTGTGGTGGGTGGAGGTCATTCATCTCAGCTCCAGGACATCACTTCAGGAGTCCCTCAGGGTAGTGTCCTAGGCCCAAACATCTTCAGCTGCTTCCATCACAAGGTCAGAAGTGGGGATGTTTGTGGATGACTGCACAATGTTGAGCACCATTCGCGATTACTCAGATAATGAAGCAGACCATTGTCAAATGCAGCAAGACCTGGACAATATCCAAACTTGGGCTTACAAGTGGCAAGTTACATTCACGCCACACAAGTGCCAGGCAATGACCACCAAGAGAGGATCTAACCACCTCCCCTTGATATCAATGGCATTACCATCACTCAGTCCCCCACAATCAACATCCTGGGGTTTACCATTGATCAGAAACTGAACTAGATTAGCCGTATTAATACTGTGGCTACCAGGGCAGGTCAAAGTCTAGGAATCCTACAGGGAGTAACTCACCTCCTAATTCCCCCCCAAAAAGCTTGTCCACCATCTACAAGGCACAAGTCAAGAGTCTAATGGAATTATCTCCACTTGCCTGGATGAGTGCAGCTCCAACAACACTCAAGAAGCTCGACACCATCCAGGACAACAAGGACTCCTACATCACACTCCTATTTTATTGACTACAGCTCCGCCTTCAACACCATAATCCCAGCCAAGCTCATATCAAAGCTCCAAAACCTAGGACTTCGTTCCTCACTCTGCAACTGGATCCTCGACTTTCTAACCCACAGACCACAATCAGTAAGAATAAACAACACCTCCTCCACAATAATCCTCAATACTGGGGCCCCACAAGGCTGCATACTTAGCCCCCTACTGTACTCCCTGTACACACACGACTGCGTGGCAAAATTTGGTTCCAACTCCATCTACAAGTTTGCTGACAATACGACCATAGTGGGCCGGATTTCGAATAACGATGAGTCAGAATACAGGAGGGAGATTGAGAATCTAGTGGGGTGGTGCAGCGACAACAATCTATCCCTCAATGCCAGCAAAACTAAAGAGCTGGTCATGGACTTCAGAAAGGTACACCCCCCTGTCAGCATCAACAGGGCCAAGGTGGAGATGGTTAGCTGTTTCAAATTCCAAGGGGCACACATCTCCAAAAATCTGTCCTGGTCCACCCATGCGACACCACCAAGAAAGCACAACAGCACCTATACTTCCTCAGGAAACTAAGGAAATTCGGCATGTCCACATTAACCCTTATCATCTTTTACAGATGCACCACAGAAAGTATCCTATCTGGCTGCATCACAGCCTGGTATTGCAACTGCTCGGCCCAAGAAACTTCAGAGAGTTGTGAACATAGCCCAGTCCATCACACGAACCTGCCTCCCATCCATTGACTCCATCTACACCTCCCACTGCCTGGGGAAAGCGAGCAGCATAATCAAAGACCCCTCCCACCCAGCTTACTCACTCTTCCAACTTCTCCCATCGGGCAGGAGATACAAAAGTCTGAGAACATGCACGAACAGACTCAAAAACAGCTTCTTCCCCACTGTTACCAGACTCCTAAACGACCCTCTTATGGACTGACCTGATTAACACTACACCCCTGTATGCTTCACCCGATGCCAGTGTTTATGTAGTTACATTGTGTACCCTATTATGTATTTTCTTTTATTTCCTTTTCTTTTATGTACTTGATGATCTGTTGAGCTGCTCGCAAAAAAATACTTTCCACTGTACCTTGCTGTACGTGATAATAAACAAATCCAATCCAATCCAAGAAACTCAATACCATGCAGGATAAAGAAGCCCGCTTGATTGATCCCCCTTCCACAAACATTCAAACCCTCCAGCACTGACTAACATCAGCAGCCATGTGTGCCATCCAAGATACACTGCAGTAACTCACCAGGGCTCTTTAGACAGCACCTTCCAAACCCACAACCACTATCATCAAGAAGGGCAGGAGCAGCAGATACCTGGGATCCCCACAACCTGGAGGTTGCCCTCCAAGTCACTCACCACCTGACTTGGAAATATATCGCCGCTCCTAGACGGTCGTTGGAACAACATCCTGGAACTCCCTCCCTAACAGCACAGTGGGTCTACCGACACCTCAAGGACTGCAGCAGTTCAAAAAGGCAACTCGCCAGTACCTTCTGAAGGGCAACGAGCAGCGCCGGCCCTAGGGTTGCTGGCGCCCCGGGCAAGCTGAACTTCGGCGCCCTTGGGGGGGGGGGGGGGGGGGGGGGGGGGGGGACGGACGAGGGGGGGGGGGTGCGGGGCCGAGGGGGCGGACCCGAGGGGGGTGGGCGGGGGGAGCGGACCGAGGTGGGGAGCGGACCGAGCGGGGGGGGCGGACCAAGGGGGAGGGCGGCCACCGCACATGCGCTGGTTGGCACCGGCCCAACTGCGCATGCGCGGGACCAGAGTCTCTGGCGCCCCCTAGCACATGGCGCCCCGGGCGACTGCCCGAGTTGCCGGTGCCTTGAGCCGGCCCTGGCAACGAGGGATGGGCAATAAATGCTGGCGTAACCAGCGATGGCCACATCCAGTAAATGAATAAAGAAATAGCCTGATCCAAAAAACCTTACCTACAGTTTTAAAAAAAAGGAAACACCTTAGGATAAATAAAGTTAGTCATCCACCTGAACTAGCTACAAATAATAGAACTAAGGTCTCCTCAACTCATTGCCATCATTATTCATTTCGATACCTCAAACAATTATGGAAAGGTTGGATTGGGAAAATGTAGAGAGAATGTTACCACTTGCTGAAGAAGCCAAGACTGAAGGTCATAAACACAGAGATAATCACACATCAATAGGAAATTTGGGAGAAAGTTTGTTTCCTGGTGATGGGTTAGAATATAGAATTCCCCAACACACGGAGCAGTTCAGTGAAGACCATTGATGTACTTTAGAGGAAGTTACTTAAGTACATGAGGAAGAAAGAAATACTAAGATGTGCTGATAGAGAATAAACTCTGGCAAAAGCCAATTGGACGGAATTCACCTGTACATTCCATGTAAAATAATAATAATAGTTATTGTCACAAATAGGCTTACGTTAACACTGCAATGAAGTTACTGTGAAAAGCACCTGGTCGCCACATTCCAGCGCCTGTTCGGGTCCACAGAGGGAGGATTCAGAATATTCAATTCACCCAACAGCAGGTCCTTCGGGACCCGCGAGAGGAAACCGGAGCACCCAGAGGAAACCCATGCAGACTCAGGGAGAATGCGCAGACTCCACAGAGACAGTGACCCAAGCCGTGAATAGAACCCGGGACCCTGGACCTGTGAAACAACAGTGCTACCCACTGTGCTACCGTGTTGCCCTCAAGTGGATGCTGTAGACAATGCCATATGGATTGTTGAGTACATGACTTCACATAAGCCTCTTACTGCTCCAACTGGGATAGAAATGGCCATGACAGAAATGTTGACACACAGCTCATAGTCTCTCTTCTCCAGGGTGTCATTATCCAGAAACTTGCCATCAACGCTCATGGTAATCCTATATTGGTGGGGTATACCAGAGGAGCCAAAATCCTTGGTGTGGGCCAAATGAGCTTGTCATCTTCCAAGATGACAAGACTTTGAGTGTGATTTACCAGCCACGTCGCGCCAGAACCCATCTATGTGGCACTGACAGGCTGGCAATTAGCCCACGCCAGGATCAGCCATGGGGATGCCCTGCCGGAATAAGGTGGGAGGGTGAGGGTGCTCGAGGACCCCCCCCCCCCCCCCCCCCAAACAGGTAAGTTGGGGGAGGCTGGGAGGGGTCGATCAGGGTGCCATTTTAAAATGGCAACCTAATCTCTACCTGCACTGAAGAGCTCTACTCGTTAGCAATCTTCAGTGTAGGAAATTAATTACACTGTGCGGCCTTTTGGGGGGGGGGGGGGGGGGGGGGGGGGGGGGGAGAGAGAGAGAGAGAGATATACCATATCTGGTATACTGTGCACTGTTTTAGTCTCCTTATTTAAAAAAAAACATATAACTGTGTTAGCACTTCATTCACTTGACTCATTTCTGGAATGAGGAACTTATCTCAAAGTTCCCGCCAGGGTACAAAATAGCAACAGAATGCCATTAGATAGCGGGGTTGTCCCGGCGCTGCAATTCCTGCCTAGAATGCACTGATTTTTGTTTTGGTTATATCACACCCTTCCACTCAAATGGCACATTTCTAGTTAGAGGTTATTAACCCACTGACAAAGCTCTGGCAACGTGCATGTATATTGTTTTATGTTCGAGTGAACTAGTAATTGCATCCCTTGCAAGAGTTAACCCTTTCCTGCAGATTTCACCCATCATGCAGAAGCCATTACTTTATCAGAAATTAATCCACACTGTCTGCCACTGCCCGCCACACTGGGCCAGTTGGGTCATATTGGTGTCAACAGTGCAGGGTTCAATTCCTGTTCTGGCTGGGGTAGATTCGGGACCTGCCTCCTTGCCATATTCATGGCGGAGACTGCGGCACTGTGGGTCAGACCTCACTTCAGGGGTAACTGAAGAAGAGAGAGCCTGCTTAGGTTATCTTTGTTTTACTGCAGATGTACAGGATCTTGGCGAGACCATATCTGGAATACTGTGCACTGTTTTAGTCTCCTTATTTAAAAAAAAACATATAATTGTGTTCGCAGTTCATTCACTTGACTCATTTCTGGAATGAGGAACTTATCTCAAAGAAAGGAAGAATAGGTCAGGTCTATAACCATTGGAATTCAGAAGTATGAGAGGTGATCTTATTGAAACATTCAAGGTCCTGTGGGAACTTGACAGCGTAGGGCGGCATAGTGGCACGGTGGTTAACACTGTTGCTTCACAGGGCCAGGCACCCGGGTTTGATTCCGGCTCGTCTGTGCGGAGTCTGCACGTTCTCCCAGTGCCTGCAAGTGTTTCCTCCGGGTGCTCCGGTTTCCTCCCACAGTCCACAGATGTGCAGGTTAGGTGGAATGGCCATGCTAAATTACCCCTTATGTGTCCAGGAATGTGCAGATGGGATTTTGGGAACAGGGCAGGGTGGACAGAGGAGTGAACCTACTTAAGAGTGCTCTTTCGGAGATTCGGTGCAGATCAATGGATTGGATTGGATTGGATTTGTTTATTGTCACGCGTACCGAGGTACAGTGAAAAGTATTTTTCTGCAAGCAGCTCACAGATCATTAGAAAAGGGAATTAAACAAAATTCAAGAAAATACATGAGAATACATAATAGGGCAACACAAGATATACAATGTAACTACATAAGCATTGGCATCGGATGAAGCATACAGGGTGTAGTGTTAATGAGGTTAGTCAATAAGTGGGTCATTTAGGAGTCTGGTGACAGTGGGGGAGAAGCTGTTTTTGAGTCTGTCCGTGCGTGTTCTCAAGACTTCTGAATCTCCTGCCCGATGGAAGAAGTTGGAAAAGTGAGTAAGACGGGTGGGAGGGATCCTTGATTATGCTGCCCGCTTTCCCCCGGCAGCGGGAGGTGTAGATGGAATCAATGGATGGGAGGCAGGTTCGTGTGATGGACTGGGCGGTATTCACGACTCTCTGAAGTTCCTTGCGGTCCTGGGCCGAGCAGTTGCCATACCAGGCTGTGATGCAGCCGATAGGATGCTTTCTATAGTGCATCTGTAAAAGTTGGTAAGGGTTAATGTGGAGATGCCGAATTTCCTTAGTTTCCTGAGGAGAGGAAGTATAGGCGCTGTTGTGCTTTCTTGGTGATAGCGTCGACGTGAGTGGACCAGGATAGATTTTTGGTGATGTGCACCCTTAGGAATTTGAAACTGCTAACCATCTCCACCTCGGCTCCGTTGATGCTGACAGGGGTGTGTACAGTACTTTGCTTCCTGAAGTCGATGACCACCTCTTTAGTTTTGCTGGCATTGAGGGAGAGATTGTTGTTGTTACACCACTCCACTAGGTTCTCTATCTCCCTCCTGTATTCGGACTCGTCGTTATTCGAGATACGGCCCACTATGGTCGTATCGTCAGCAAACTTGTAGATGGAGTTGGAACCAAGTTTTGCCACGCAGTCGTGTGTGTACAGGGAGTAGAGTAGGGGGCTAAGTACGCAGTCTTGCGGGGCACCGGTATTGAGGACTATTGTGGAGGAGGTGTTGGTGTTCATTCTTACTGACTGTGGTCTGTTGGTCAGAAATTCAAGGATCCAGTTGCAGAGTGGAGAGCCAAGTCCTAGGTTTTGGAGCTTTGATATGAGCTTGGCTGGGATTATGGTGTTGTAGGCGGAGCTGTAGTCAATAAATAGGAGTCTGATGTAGGAGTCCTTGTTTTCGAGATGCTCTAGGGATGAGTGTAGGGCCAGGGAAATGGCGTCTGATGTGGACCGGTTGCGACGGTATGCGAATTGAAGTGGGTCAAGGCATTCCAGGAGTATGGAGGTGATGCGCTTCATGATCAGCCTCTCGAAGCACTTCATTACAACTGACGTCAGGGCCACCGGGCGGTAGTCATTGAGGCATGTTGCCTGGTTCTTCTTTGGTACCGGTATGATGGTGGTCTTCTTGAAGCAGGTGGGGACCTCGGAGTGGAGTAGGGATAGGTTAAAGATGTCTGTGAATACCTCTGCCAGCTGGTATGCGCAGACTCTGAGTGCACGACCAGGGATCCCGTCTGGGCCCATCGCCCATGGACCAAATAGCCTCCTTCTGTGCTGTAGGGATTCTATGATACTGGGAGGATGATGCTTCCACTTGTCGGAGAGAGTAAAACAAGGGTACACAGACGTCTCCCTTTTAAGGTGGTGAAGAAGATAAAGTCTTTCAGAGGGTCATTCGTCTGTGGAATTCTCTTTCCCAGAAAGCATTGGAGGATGGGTCATTTAATTTGCTCATGACAGAGTTAGGCAGATTTTTGACTGACAAGGGAGACCAGCGTTGGTGGTGGGGCAGCAGACAGGAAAGTGCTGAAGCATAAAATACACAGAATATATAAAAAGTCAATTGTGTACATTTCCCCTTTTTCTGTCCTGCTCATTAACTTCGGCCAGTCAGAGAGCAAGCAGTGCTATCTGCTACTTACCAGTGTGCATTCCGTTCACTCACAGAGTTATTCATTACTTTCATATCAGTAGGTCCCATGACAGATTGATGGGGTTTCACGGTCATGACAACAGATGAGCAACCAGATCCCGGGATAGATCCTGGGGGGGATCCGAGTTTGTAGGATTGTATAGTTTCATTGATGTTTCTGACTGTATGGAAAACCCGTTTGTGTTGATTCCTGAGGAGAAAATAAAATAAAGGGGAATGCATTAGAGCATTGGACAGGGAGGGGGCAAGATAATTGTGTTCCATTTGAAAATTAACGCTAGACATTCAGAGTGATTTCAGGAAGCAGTTCTTCTGACAAAAGATAGTGGAAATCAGGAAGCAGTTTTTCTGATGCTGGAAGTCACCTGCATATTTTAAATCTTAAATTAACAGACTTTTAAAATGAGGATATTAAAGAAAGTGGAACTAAGGATGGAGTTAAGATCTGCCATTATCTAATTGAATGGTGGAACATGCTCAAAGGGATGAATGGCCTAATCATTCTCTCCGATTTGGGAAGCCAACATTTCCCAGTCAGACAAAGTTTTTGCTTTTCAAAGCACAGCAGGAATAAAAATGAAAGTGCCGAGAGGAGATAAGTCACTTCCGTTTACCTTTGGTCTTGAACGGTAGACTCTTCCAGATTTAGCTCCCTGCGCATGCTTCCCTCAATCTCAGCTGCCAAGGAATCCTGCAAACAGGTTGCATTTTATTCTCAGTTTCAAAAAATTAATGCAAAATTTAAAAAGTTATACTAGCAGCAGGAACAGTAGATGTGTAAATAGACTCATCACTAATATCAAAATCTCATAATAATGTATGGAGCCTGTGGTGATTGGCCCTTTAAGGGCAACACAGGGTCATCCTGGCTTGAGATACCAATTGGGACAGAGCGTGGGTAATCACCTCAGGGGGTGGAATCCTCTCTCGGGCAGAAGACATGCAGCGGTTTGGGGCAGCTGGGTGCGGGCTGTTCTTGTGCAGCCATGCGGCTGCTGACCTCTACACAGTTTTTTTGTTTTAAAGATACCGATGATGTTTCTAAAGAAGCCTGTGAATGTGCACCATTATTACCAAGTCAGTCATCACAGTAACAGGGAATTCTGGCCAACTTGCTGCAAAATTGTTGACCTGATAATTAATTGATAAAATACAAAAGAACAATTTCAACCAAAATGACTGGGTTGGCATCTTTTGTTTTAGAGTGAATCAACTGTGAAACAGGCTACCATTACAGCAAGACTATTTGCCAATTCTCATCTCTAATGATCCTGCCCTTTCCCATCTTTAACCTCTTCCAACTACAAATCTCAGATCTCTGCACATCTCCAATTTTCTTTGCTTCACCCTTGGCAGTCATGTCTTCAGCCCCCTCGATACGAAGCTCTAGAATTCCCTCACAATAACTTGCTGACCCTCCCTCTCGCCTCTTATAAGACGCCTATAAACCTAATTCCTGACCACGTTTGTGTCCCAATTGCTCATGAAATGACGTACTAATGCCTTGGGGTGATTTTAATTTGTGTGAGGAGTCAAGATTTCACCTTTCATATTTTTATAAAATATATAGAGATATTCTCATTGCTATTTCATACTATTTAAAACAGAACAAAAACCTTCAAAAAGGCTGAACGTATGTCTGCATTGCAGTTTCAGGGAAGCTTGTACCCCGTTAACTGTGAGGATCCACTAATGACCACCTGTGAACTGCGCAGCCCATCTTTAAAGAGAGCTTTCCAAAGGCTATCTGCGTTTAGTAAACCAGGCTGGCCAGAAGGAGGCTGATGGCCAGCTGAGGTGAAAAGACCCCACAATATTTCTTTCAATTCCAACAGTTGAGACATTTAGAAATCTTAAAAACCCAGCCCCGCAGTCCCAACGACGGAGACACATCCTTTGCTGGAGTCCATGTGGAGGGGTGAGGGACATGTGTCAAAGGCCTCTGGCTGTTGAACAAGTTGCTATTGCTTTGCGAAGCTGAATAGCTCAGTCTACTCTACCATCTGAACACAGTAAGAAGTCTTACAACACCAGGTTAAAGTCCAACAGGTTTGTTTCAAACACAAGCTATCGGAGCACTGTTCCTTCCTCAGGTGAATGGAGAGGTATGTTCCAGAAACATTTATATAGACAAAGTCAGAGATGCTGGACAATGCTTGGAATGCGAGCATTTGCAGGTAACCAAATCATTACAGATCCAGAGAGAGGGATAATCACAGGTTAAAGAGGTGTGAATTGTCTCAAGCCAGAACAGTTGGTAGGATTTTGCAAGTCCAGGCCAGATGGTGGGGGGTGGATGTAATGCGACATGAATCCAAGATCCCGGTTGAGGCCGCACTCATGCGTGCGGAACTTAGCTATAAGTTTTTGCTCAGCAATTCTGCGTTGTCGCGTGTCCTGAAGACCGCCTTGGAGAACGCTTACCCGGAGATCAGAGGCTGAATGCCCTTGACTGCTGAAGTGTTCCCCGACTGGAAGGGAACATTCCTGCCTGGTGATTGTCGCACGATGCCCGTTCATTCGTTGTCGCTGTCTCTGCATGGTCTCGCCAATGTACCATGCTACGGGACATCCTTTCCTGCAGCGTATGAGGTAGACTACATTGGTCGAGTCGCACGAGTATGTGCCGCGTACCTGGTGGGTGGTGTTTCCACGTGTAATGGTGGTATCCAAGTCGATGATCTGGCATGTCTTGCAGAGATTGCCCTGGCAGGGTTGTGTGGTGTCGTGGTCGCTGTTCTGAAGGCTGGGTAATTTGCTGCAAACAATGGTTTGTTTGAGGTTGCGCGGTTGTTTGAAGGCAAGTAGTGGGGGCGTGGGGATGACCTTGGCAAGATGTTCATCTTCATTGATGATGTGTTGAAGGCTGCGAAGAAGATGTCGTAGTTTCTCCGCCCCAAGAAAGTACTGGACGACGAAGGGTACTCTGTCAGTGGTGTCTCGTGTTTGTCTTCGGAGGAGGTCGGTGCGGTTTTTTGCTGTGGCGCACTGGAACTGTCGATCGATGAGTCGAGCGCCATATCCTGTTCGTACAAGAGCATCTTTCAGCATCTGTAGGTATTGTAAGACTTCCTACTGTGCTCACCCCAGTCATACGCCGGCATCTCCACATCATATCATCTGAACAGCAGCCTCAGAGATGAGGTGCTCTGCCAGGTGGAACACCTGGCCCCATCTACACTGCTTCTGCTGGATATTCTGTACCATCACCCATAAGACTGATTCATCGGTGTGTGTCTGTCATCTTGTGAAATCAGCACCAACAGAAAAGTGAATTATACAACACTGGTTTCAATCCACCAACCTCCATGAAAATATACCATGAGTTTGACTCTCTGTGGAACAATGTTTATACCGAGTATATTCAAAACTGAAATTAAGACAGAATTTTGAACTCTGCTCAAAACGCTAGCTGAGGCGAGACAACCGGCGTGCAGCTCTCCAGGTGTACAGCCGAGTTTTTTCTCCAGATTCTCTGGCACACTGCACAAAAAAATCTGAGGACGTGGTTTTCACCGTGAGACTGGCGGGGCAGGGCCTGATGAGTGGCGTGATGAAACAGAGAAAGGAGCGCTATATTTAAAGGGCCAGGTTGGAACTGCAGAGGGCCAGCGGGCAGTAACAGAGCACTGCCGTATGGCGGCAAAGTCCTTTAAATATATATGCAAATGTATTTAAATGAGGTACCCATCCAGACTGGGGACAGGCAGGGAAAATCTGAAAGAGATCTGACCACCGAGATTCTCATTTCACCAATCGGGGAAATTTTCCGGCGGCATTATAATTTTCGGCCATGGTGAATGCGAGCAGAAAATCTCAGCCATAGGAATCAAGGAATATAGGGAGAAAATGGAGTTGAGCCATGATTTTACTGAATGGTGGAGGAGGCTTGATGAGATAGATGGCTTACTCTTGGATGACACAGCCTGCACTCTGTGCTGGTTATAAGGATTTTGGATGAAATTAGTTGGCAAAGCCTCAATCGATTGCCCGCCAATTTAAAATTCCAATGAACTGAAGTAACCTAAATAACAACAGTGTCATAAATGTTTTCAGTCAACATAGAGCTGGCAGAATAATCTAATTAATTTTTGCAAGAGTGCATGTAAAACACAGAAATGATTAGAAGCAAAAAAGGTGTTGAAAATTGAGGTACCATACTTAAAATAGAGGTTTACAGGACTTTGTTGGAGCACTAAGTCAACACCAAGTTGCAAGAGCACAAGTTCAATCAATCAATTCTTGACTGCAGCCACTTGGCTTTGGAAACGTGGCCGGAAGGGAATCATACAGCATAGGTGGTTGTCTTATCACATCTATACTGGTTCTCAATTATCCAATTTGTCTCATCTTTTACCCACAACTGGACAATTTCTTTTCTTTTTCAAGTTTCATTCCAAATCTCCTTTAAAAGTTGCTGCCATACTTACCTCCACAACCCTTTCAGGCACTGAAAACCAGATAACAATTCGCTGCACAAAAACGCTGCTCCTGATTTCCCCCAAGAACCTTTTCTTTGTGTTAATTGTCTTTAACCTCTGTGCTTGCTGAGTATATTCAAAACTGAAATTAAGACTTGCTCCAGATCCAGCAATGCTTCCATTTTAAAATTGACATCCTTCTTCTCAAATTCCTCCATGGCGGTCTGCTCTCTCACACAGAGGCAGATCCAGGTACAGAAGTCTCTGAATTCCCTGCGCTCCTTCAATTCTGGCTTCTTTAGCATTCTTGGGTTTAATAACTTGATTCTTGGCTGCAGTTCCTTCAGCCACCTCAACTCTTAAGCTGTGCAATTTCCTTCCTGAACCTCTCCATAACTCTAACTCTATTTCTCCTTTAAGATACTCCTCCTTGTTTAAGCTTTTATCAACTCTCTGAATACTTCACGTGAGTTGTGTAAATTTTGTTTGATAATGCTCTTGTGGAATGCCATGAGATGTTTGCGCTATGCTAAAGGCACCAACAGGCAAGCTGTTGTTATTATACATGTCCTCTGGCTATCAAACCTCCTGCCCATGGAAACAGTGACCTCCTACCTACTCTATCAAAGTCACTCATTTTACCTTCTCATCCTAAGGAGAACAATTCCAGCTTCTCTGGTCACTCTGCATAAGGAATGCCCCTCACCCTGATACCATTTTATTAAATCGCTTTGGCATCCATTCCAAGACAGATGCTTCATTTGTTTCTGATGGGAAGGAGGAAAAAGAATGGAGATGGAGTAGAGGGGAAGAGGAGGAGCGAAAACACAAATGGAGAATCAATTTGAGATAACTGCTATACACCTAGGATTGGTGCGAAAGCCATTCGTGGCGAGCTGGAAAGCTTGCCCAACCCCCTTGCTCTTCAGTCGTCAATGCCCCCAAGGGTTGAACAGTGGGATTGAAAGCCTGTGATAGAAAGGGAAAAAGACTGGATTTAATATCATGTCTCCATACCATTGGGAACATGCTGTAGGACTGGGGCCGCTGAAGTGAGGACGATGTTGATTTGTTCCGCAATTCTTTTACTTCCTCCTGGGATTCATGCAACATTCCCAAACACTCAGCATTCCGGTCTTGTACTTCCAGCAGCTGCAGTGAACAGGAAAAAAAATTGAAATGGTCAGAAAAGCACAGATTATCCCTCCCCCAATCAAACTGGGGAATTAACACAATCCTTCACCACACAACACCACCTACCTTCCTTTTCCTGCACACGATTGCATGGAAGGTTGTGACTGATAGGGTACAATACTTGTGACATGGTAGCCTACCCATTCCCAGTCTAACTCAACTGCGGCAATGAAGGCAAGAGGATCAAGAGAGAAAAACAGCAGCACATCAATGACACATCTTTAGCGTTTAGGCATTTTGTGACTTGGCTGTTTTATTCAAAGGCCTCTTATGGTGCAAGACCAAAAATCAGTTAAGTTGGAATTGGTGTTAGGAGAAGCAAACAATTTGATTCTTTAACAATAATTATTAACAAAAAAGGTTCTGCTACTGGATACCTTCTCTAAATAATTTCTAGCCAGTTTCCCTATTTACTGGGAGGGACGTTATTTTCCTAGCTGAGTCAGTCATGCTTCAGTGGGTAGCACTCTTGCCTCAGAGTCAGAACTTGTGAGGTCAAGTCCAACACCAGAAACTTGAGGTCCAGACCCATACTTGCAGCGTTGTATGAGGCATTAAACTGTTTTCCCTAATGCTTTGGCGGGAATGGACTGAGTCGAGACACCTATGCTCAGTCTATAGCACCTTTAATCCACCACCAGACAGCTTTCATGCTTGTTCACTTCAACCCATAAGGAGCAACAACGGGTGTCAAGAGCAGGGCATGTGTCAAATTCAGCTAGCACTTTACACAATAACTCAAAGCTGTAATAAACATTGCAATGTTAACGTAAGCCTACTTGTGACAATAAAGATTACTATTATTAAAAGAGAAAACACACTAAACTAAAAGTCCTAAAGAATTTGATCAGGAGACAGTATTCTTGGCATTGAGTCAGAAGCTTGTGTGGTTAAAGCCCCACCACAGAGACTGGAACAAAAAATTGAGGCTGAAGCTCAAGTATAGTGCCAAGGGAGGGCTGCACTGTTGGGGGTGCCATCTTTCAGGTGAGCTGTTACAAAAGCCCCAGACTGTCGTCTCGATTGGGTGGAAAAGATCCCATGGCACTATTTTGAAGCAAAACGGGAGTGGCCAATATTTATCTCTTAATTATCATCAAAACAGATTATCTGGTCCCTGTTCCTGTGGTGTACATTTCTTTATTCTTTATTGCATTGCTGTTTGTGCAAAGTGACCAAAACGTGCTTAGTTGTCTTCAAGGAATTTTAGATGTCCTGAGGTTGTAAAAGGTGCTACAGGAACAAAAATCTTTCTTGCAATGAACTCCAGAGGTCTCCTATATACTATACTAGAAGGTACTCAATTAAGACAGTGCAATCGAAGTAGGGACTGCATCAATTTACTGTGAGGCGATAAAAGGTGTGGTTCATACCTTTTAATAAAGATAGAATAATGTACACTGGATGAGCCACAGTACATTAGGTTGGTGCAGTGAGATACTTGCCTTTCATTCATGGTTATGTCTCTATTTCATGCTGCACTTGAGGCATGGAAGGTTGGTTTCTGAGCCTTATGCCAATGCTGCTCTGATTTGGCAGCTTTGTAGTGGGCAAGAGCTGGCTAGAAATGGCAGAAAGGGGCTGTTTAGCACAGGGCTAAATTGCTGGCTTTGAAAGCAGACCAAGCAGGCCAGCAGCACGGTTCGATTCCCGTAACAGCCTCCCCGAACAGGCGCCGGAATGTGGCGACTAGGGGCTTTTCACAGTAACTTAATTTGAAGCCTACTCGTGACAATAAGCGATTTTTTCATTTCATTGCTTCCTTTTTAAAGAAACACTTATCAGCATCTCTTTCTCTTCCTTTAGCCTTGTGTGTTTATTTAGCCTCCCCTTAAAAGCACCCGTCTTATTTACTTCAACTACTCACTGTGATAGAAAGTTCCACATTCTAGCACACTCAGGGTCAAGAACTAGAACATAACAGCATAGTACAGGCCCTTCGGCCCTCGATGTTGCGCTGACCTGTGAAATCACTCTAAAGCCCATCTACACTATTCCCTTAGCATCCATATGATTATCCAATGACCATTTAAATGCCCTTAATATTGGCGAGTCCACTACTGTTGCAGGCAGGGCATTCCACGCCCTTACTACTCTCCGAGTAAAAAACCTACCTCTGACATCTGTCCTATATCTATCTCCCCTCAATTTAAAGCTATGTCTCCTCGTGCTAGCCATCACCATCTGAGGAAAAAGGCTCTCACTGTCCACCCTATCTAACCCTCTGATCATCTTGTATGCCTCAATTAAATCCCCTCTTAACCTTCTTCTCGCCAACGAAAACAGCCTCAAGTCCTTCAGCCTTTCCTCATAAGATTTTCCCTCCATACCAGGCAACATCCTGGTAAATCTCCTCTGTACCCTTTCCAATGCTTCCACATCCTTCCTATAATGCGGCAACCAGAACTGCACGCAATACTCCAAATGCGGCCGCACCAGTTTTGTACAGCTGCAACATGACCTCATGGCTCCGAAACTCAATCCCTCTACCAATAAAAGCTAACACACTGTACGCCTTCTTAACAACCCTATCAACCTGGGTGGCAACTTTCAGGGATCTTTGTACATGGACACCGAGATCTCTCTGCTCATCCACTCTACCAAGAATCTTACCATTAGCCCAGTACTCTGTCTTCCTGTTACTCCTTCCAAAATGAATCACCTCACACTTTTCTGAATTAAACTCCATTTACCACCTCTCAGCCCAGCTCTATGTCTCCTGAATTCTTTATTGGATTTGTTAGTGACTATTTTAGCCCTTTATGCCCATAGATCTGGACTCCCCAACAAATTCAAATATCTTTGAACATATATCCTGTCAACTCTCAGTTTTAAAAACCCCTCAACCTTCTCTTTAGGAAAGAGCCTCAGCCTGTTCAGTCTTTCGTGATGCACCTTCTTGGCTCTGGTCTCATCCATGTGAATCATTCTCGCATTATTGGCACTGTCTGCATATCCATTCTGCAATATGAAGTTATAAAATCTATCTTTGGCTGGACAAAACTTGAAATATAACTAACAGCATTCTTTAAATGCCTAACTAAGTGGTTAGCTAGCTAGGTCGGATAGCAATAGTGTTTTCCTACCTTAACTGAATCCTAGTGTGCACAAGTATAAGCAAAATCTGCCCATAATGGAGCACCAAATGGACACTGTCACTTAAGATGGACATGAGAAGTGGAAAGGTTCCATTGCATATAGGTTCCACTGCACACAAAATTGCCCATCTGAGATTAGAGCAGAGTATGCGCAGATCTTAATGAGCACACGAAACACACTATTGTAAGAATGAAAGCTCACACAGGGTTAAAAAGTAGAATACTCACCTCTGCCGTAAGCTGTCTTTGGGCATCTTTGGAGGCCTGCAGATGTTGTTTAAGTTCCTCTTTTTCAATAGCACACTAGGAAAAGAAATACCAAGACAGCCCATGATGTGTTTTGAAGAAAAAGGAAACACCAGCAGCAGTCAGGTTGGCTTCTACATTAGCCTCGGTTATGTATTTTGACAGGAATTTTGTGTCACATATCATGGCTTTTTCACACTTACCTCTTTGACTTTAAGCTGAAGCTCCACGATTTGACTGAGTAAGTTAGTGATCTCCTCCTGGTGACGTGCAATGTCATTGTTCTTTTTGGAAAGTTCATCTGCCATGTTAGAAATCTGTATATTTGTTTCTTCTTCAAAAAAAAAGAGAAATGGGAGGGCGAGGCGAGTTTGGAGGAGAAAGAAATAGTGAATGCAGGATCATGGCAGATAATTTGAATTGACATGAATTCTGTGGTGATACTGCAGATATTGTCACAGCCTTCCACCAGCACATCCCAAATCTGTGACTCCTGCCACCTAGGATAGGTGTAGTAGATGCATAAGAACACTACCTCCTTCAAGTCACACACAATCCTGACTTGGACATATGTCGCCATTTCTTCACTGCCGATGGATCAAATTCCAGAAGCAGGTAACCTAACAGCACTATGAAAGTGCTTTCACCACACCAACTCCAGAGGTTCAAGGTGCCCCCTTTGAGGGGCAATTGGGGTGGGCAATAAATGATGGCCACAGCAAAAGAACAAAAAAAATTAGGTATCATATAATTTCAAGTTTCATGATGGGAGAAAATGAACGGCACAACCATTGCACCTCTGGGACCATGGTCTAAATGCAACCCAAAAGTGGATCACTGTTAACTGATATCAACTCCGAAAGGCAGCACAGAACAAAAGCTTGCGTATAATGCCACAATGTTGTCACTCATGTCCACACTAGTACCAAGTTCTGAATTTGGAATCTATCTCACTAAGGGTACTCAGGATTCACACTGAACTCCATCTTCCCTTTGTGAATTACCATGTTGTGTGTGTGTAAAATAGCAAGGAACGCACAGCTCAAGTAAATGGATAAAGCTCCATTGCATTTTGCTGAATCTTGGCACTGGGATTTAGCAGGAACATGCTTGAAATGCAAACTCCCAATAAGTATTTTGACATGGACAACTCCCATGTTCAAAAATTAGCGCAAGCACAAAACGAGACTCTCACTTGTACACAAAAGGAAATCTGCCTGTTGAAGATATGGGTGGCACGAGCAAGACCATCCCTAATTTCCATCAATAAGGTAATGGGCCTCCTTCTGGAACTCTAGTCCATGGTGAATGTGCTTCTACAGCACGGTTAGGTAGGGAGCTCCATAATTTTCACCCAGTGATGAAGGAGCAACGACAGCTGATACATGTCAAAGTCAGTGTGTTGTTCCTCGTGTCTTAATAAAGCTCGTAGTCTCAAAGTTGGAGAAGATGCTTTATTGTGAATTTGTTCTGTCTTCAGAGCTTAACTTATGGCTACCTCAAATGCTGCCTGCTTGTCCTGCTCCCAGTTCTCCCTTCCGTGAAGTTTGTCCTCACTTCCTGTCCCTGTGTATTTATAGCTCTCCCGTGCTCCCTCTAGTGCTTGCTCAGTTGTATTGCATCTACGCAGATCTACAATCACCACATCCCACCTTTTTTCTTTACATATTTTCTGTACATCGTTAAGGAAAATTGTACAAAACAGTTAAGACTACTTACGGTATGTGTATCTATACAAGAGATGGTGCTATTGCATATTTTACAAAGCCAATTTATATTTATGAGTCGAATCGTAATAAAAACATTTATGAGTCCAAACTTGATGAATTTGTTCATTGAGTTTTTTTCTTTTTCGTTGTTGACGTGGTGAATGTTGTCAGTGTTCTTGTTATTTTAAGTAACCAATGCGTCATCCCGAGGTGTTTGCATGGTCGAACCACTGATGTTGACTGACATGGACTTTTTTCTGTGCTTGTGGTATCGATTTAGTATGTCATCTGCCTTGAAAGCTGGTGTGCTTGCTTGTTCTGGAGCAGATGTGAGTTTGTGCGCTTCGTTGTCATCCCATGGCATGTTTGTAGTCTTGTCATTGTTTTGCAGTGTGCTGTGGCATTATCCTTCACGTGCAGAGTTGTACCATTTTGTACAAGTCGTTGTTTCATTGCTGTTGTTTCTGTCGTTCCTGTCTTTGTTGTTTTCGTTGCCGTTCTTGTCGTTTCTGTCTTTGTTGTTGTCGCTATCTTTGTTATGCTTCTTGTTGGTTTTGTTGTTCTTCTTGTAGTTTTTGTCATTGTGCTTGTAGTTTTTGTTGGTGCTGTTGTCCTGGTTTCTGCAGTGCTTCTTGCGATTTTTGTTGTTCTTGTCGCGCTTCATGTTGCTTTTGTTGTTGCTGTTGTTGTTCTCGTTTCTGCTGTGCTTCTTGTGGCTTTTGTTTTTCTTGTTATGCTCAATGAGTGTCCCGTGTGGATAATTTGAGTCATTGTCACAGTTATTGGTGCGAGTGTCCTTTGTAGAATCTGTTACATCGAACGTTTCGTCTCGAGAATGGTGAGAATGATCTGATGTTGCATTGATGCTGGTGACGTCAGTCATTTGTGGTGAATTTGATTCGTCGTCTTTGCTTTCTTGGTGCTCTTCTTCTGGAGTCAAATTCTTCACGATTTCATTTGACGCGGTCTCTCTGGACTCTTGGTGCTCCTCTTATGGAGTCAAAATCTGGATGGTTTCTATTGGCGTGGTCTCTCTGGACACTTGGGTGGCCCTACTCTGTGCTTCTGTACAGACAAGCTGAGAACTGTCAGTCTCGCTGTGATCCTGTACCTCCTGTATGTCGAGTGTGATCACCTTGTCACTGTTTTCGCATGCAGTGGGTAGATGTACATTGTCTTCTTCTTGATTATGTGAGCTTGGTAGACTTTCATAGTCTGCTTGCGGTGGCTCAGATACGGCGGGTTGACCTTCATGGTCTTGTTCATGCATGGTGTTCGCCAGGGAGTGTTTGCTTGCTTCCCTTTTGGAGTCTTTCATCACTCTCACTGTGGAGCCTGTCATCGCTCTCTCTGTGGAATCTCTGTGCTATCTGTGTGGCGTCGTCTTCGTCTTGGGTATTGCTGTCATCCAATGTATCGACGATCCGCCATGGCACCATGGTATTGGATTCATCTACCACGAGTAGATTAGTGTTGAGCTTTGCGACCGTGTCGCTGATGCTGTGATCAGCATATCCGAATAACTCAGCCATATCTGAGTAGCATTGTTCGAAAAACAAATTATCTTTTTTTGTTTCGGATTTCTTTTTGTTCTCTTCACTTTGGGTGGTGCAGACTGCTTTTTCCTGGGTGTTGTGAGAGTTATTTTCAACTGCTGGTTTAAGTTCAGGCGTTTTTCTGTGTTCTGAGGCAAGAAAATTTGGTTTTACAGCTTTAAGTATCTTGTTTTCAATTTTCGGGCATTTCCCTTTTAGGTAGGCGTGGTCCGGATGCTCAGACGTCATGACGCTCGTGACGTCATGCGTAGGACTCAATTGCGCATGCGCAAATCGGCCTTCCTTTACTGTGCGGTTTTGTGTCCACTGCGCATGCGCGGCGTGCGCATAATGATCCGCGACCAAAACGTTTTGAGACTGCGCATGCGTGCAAAACGGGCGATTGTAACTGTGCATGTGCGGCTTCTGTTTCCTGCGCATGCGCAGACGCAGATTTTAGTTCTTTGTCTGCCAGAGACTGTAAGATGTGCTCCAACGCCATTTTATCGCGGATTTCAGTGTTTTTTCTTTCTGAAAGTTGTAAGTTACCTTTTCCTTTCGATCTGGACTGGATTTCAGCGTTTTGGCTTTGTGAAAAATTCAAGTTATTTCTTCTTTTTGATCTGTACTTTTCACTCGCGATTTCTTGACTGAAACCTTTCTGTTTTGATAGTGATTGTTTGAGTTTTGCATCACTCAGTCTCTGTGCAGTTTGGCCTCTGAGCATACCGTGCTGTTCAAATTCCATACAGTACTCTTCAAATTATTTTAGTATTATTTGTAAGTTGTTGCTGTCTTCATCTTTTGAGTATTTAAATCCATTATATACTTTCCTAGCTTCATGTCCTGCGATGTGCATTGCTATTTTAATTTCGTCTGAGGCTGCTGCTACATCATTAGCTATGATATAAAAATCGAACATTTGTTTAAATATTTTCCAGACATTTCTTACATTGCAGGTCATGTCCAGCTGAGGTGGGGTTCCAAGCCACGTCCTCGAATAAGCGATGTCGAATGTCCAGTAGGAGTGTTTCTTGCCATTTTGGTCTTTCTGTGTCTGCAGCTGAGTTGTCTTGTAGTAAGCGTCTGAAGTCACTCCTTGGTACCATGTGTTGTTCCTCGTGTCTTAATAAAGCTCGTAGTCTCAAAGTTGGAGAAGATGCTTTATTGTGAATTTGTTCTGTCTTCAGAGCTTAAACTTACGGCTACCTCAAATGCTGCCTGCTTGTCCTGCTCCCAGTTCTCCCTTCCGTGAAGTGTGTCCTCACTTCCTGTCCCTGTGTATTTATAGCTCTCCCGTGCTCCCTCTAGTGCTTGCTCAGTTGTATTGCATCTACTCAGATCTACAATCACCACAGTCAGGATGCAATGTGACTTGAAGGGGCACTTGGACGTGATGGTATTCCCGTGTGTCTGTTGCCCTTGTTCTTCTAGGTGAGAGTGCTCGCACGCTTGGGAAGATGCAAGCACAAAATCCTGGGGGACATTCCAGTGCAATACCAAATGTTCGCTGCCCTGTCAGATGGGATGTTAAACCAAAGCACCCATCTGTATTCTCAGGTGGACAAACAGATCTCACGGTATTGACTATCCTGCTCAGTACTTCACTGACTGATACTGGATGTATTGAGGTAGTGAAAGTCATTATATAAATGTAAGTGTTTTGTTCCTTTATTTATTATACGTACTTAACTCCTTCACACAGTCATTGACCAGCTGCTGTTCTTTCTCTTCATAGCTGATAGTTTCTGTCTTCAGGTGGCAAGCCTTTGGAATGAAGGGACAGAGACACAATCAGACCAAGTAAGGATATTTAGATTCTTTCTGTACATCACATTGCATTTGCTGCTTCAGGTCCTTGCCAGCTCGCACTGCATTTAAGTGAGAAATGGCACATACAAAATCACAATTCACTGAGAGCAAATTGTAATCTGGATGTTGGAATGAAACAAATGCAAAGGCCACACTAAACAGAAATTCCATTCATTTGTATGAAACGGAGGACAGGACTGACACCTGTCACTTAACCACAGGTAAAGCTCCTACTTAATTTCAATAACGTGCTTTTACAGTCTCCCTTGCAAAAGCAAATCCATGCCCAGTACACTGGTGTGGAATTGACCATTTCCCTCCCCAATTATGCTTGAGGCCTGAATGAAATTGCCAACCAGTAGCATTTTTCCCCCTGAAGTCTCATGCCTGCTTCAAAAGAAGGCAGGACTTTCCATGTACATTTCCCAGCAGTATTATCAAAGGGAATTTTTACTGCATTAAATTAGATGGACTTTAAACCCAAGTCAACATGTTAATCTGTGCGTCACTTTGTCCCACCCTGATCCTTAACCTTACCGTTTAAGAGATGTACTGTACCACCTTGTACAGTCAATGATAAGTTTAGTGTTTGGCACTTTGATCTGATGTATTAACTAGATAAACCTAATTGTTTATTTGCAGAATAGCAAATCAAAATATAGTTTTATGATTTGTTTTCAATTAACAGTTTCAGGAATACAGATTAATAATTATAGATGTAATATGGAGCAGCCATTAACCTTGAACAGAACTTCAGTCACTATCAGGTGTGTTGTTAAAAATTACATTGAGGAACCCACAGACTGGCTCCAAGTAAAATCTCAAGAAGAGCATTGAGGTGGGTGTCATGAGAAAAGATTGATGTGAACAGATGTAAAAGGCTTTGAAATTTTGTCCCAGTTTCATAACTGTGAGGTCACGCTATCTAGCGCCAAGCTGCTCATCTAGGTCATGCTATGGGTGCACAACGCTGCTAATCCAGGTCATGCTAACTAGTGCCTACACCGTTCTGAAAGGTTATGTTATCTGGCATCCAGACTGTTAATCTAATTAATCCACTGTGGCATGGAATAAGCAATACACTGACGTCACTATTTAAACAGCATTACAACACTCCACTGAATGAAGCCATAACTTCAAATGAAGACAGAAGTAAAATAATGGGAAAGTTGAAAACCAGAAATAAAAACAGAAAAGACTGGAAATACTCAGCATGCATACATGGAGAGGTAAACAGAGTTAACATTCCAGGTTAATGGCCCTTCATCGGAATTTCAATACACGTGGAATAGGAAAAGAGAAACCAAAGTCACTAACAAGTACAATTATGATTGTATCTTCAAAGCTACCCAAGGCTTATTGAGATACAAATGATTGTGTAACCACTTCAGATTCATTAACCTCAGACAGTCATAGCCTCATTGCATACACGTAAAACTGTTTATCCTCCAACAGGACATGTTTAGGGGCTGGTTTGGCACAGTGGGCTAAACGCTGGCTTATAATGCAGAACAAGACCAGCAGCACGGGTTCAATTCCCGTACCGGCCTCTCTGAACAGGCGCCAGAATGTGGCAACTAGGGGCTTTTCACAGTAACTTCATTGAAGCCTACTTGTGACAATAAGCAATTTTTATTATTATTACTACATGCTATTTAGTTCACAGATGGGAATCCAAGAATGAGTCATGGGTATTTTCATACAGCCACCAAACCAATTGGCACTGCCCAATTGTTAGGGAGGTCCAACCAGTCTTAGCTTCCTATTCCAACTTTTGCAATGCTTCTCACAGCTGGAAGGCTGTTGGACATTTATACAAACATTATGAGGTGTTTGTTGCATCATTCACACTAAACTTTGGTGTTAAAAACAAAACTGCACGTTGTGCAAATTTTTTTTTTTTTACTGTGAACTGATAACCATTACCTCACGGTAAGTGGAACACAAGGTCGAGTCCCAAATCTGCTCTGAGTTCCCAGTTTTAGTGGTGTAGCGTTAAGGGGATGCTGAGCAGAAGCCAAGCTCCTCTTGCAAGAATAAATTAGAGCAGGAATAGGTTATTCAGCCCTTTTGACCCTTTTCTGCAGTTCAACACAATCATAGCTCATTTTCTACCTCAACCCTACTTCCTGCACTATCCCCATTCTTCAATTCCCCATGTAACCAAAAATATAATCTCTGTCACAAATTCACTCAACAACTGAGCAACTACAGTTCTGTGGGGTAGGAAATTCCAACGATTCACAACTTATTGAGCAAAGAAATGTTCTCCTTGCTTCAGTCCTAAATGGGTGACCTTTTATTCTTAGACTATGATCCCCAAGTTCTATAGACCTCAGCCAGGGAAAAGAGCCTCTCAGCACCTACCGTTTTGTGTTCACTTCTCATTCTTCTAACCTCTAGGGAATAGAGGTCTAATCTGTGACTGTTTCAACAAGTGCTCTGTTGGCTGAGAAGCACTTTGCAACTTCCTGAAGTTATGAAAGGTGCTACAGAAATGCAATTTTCTCTCTTTATAAACTTCGCTAATCAAATGGCCAGTGACATGCTGCCTGTTTGGAATTGTGATATTGTTACGACCCCCTCAGGGACCAAACCCTATATTGTCTACGGTTGCCCTCCTACACCTTGGAGTACAAACTCATCAGGTGGTGGTGGTGGTGGTGGGGGGGGGGGGGGGGGGGAGAGAGAAAGAAGGGGGCAGAGCCACCCCCTCATTGGGAGGAACGTCACAGGATATAAACCCTGACCTGGGAGCAGGTCGGGGAGGGTGACCCTGCGGGGTGAAGAGTAGTGTAATTGACAAATTGTGCACGGTAGCATAGTGGTTAGCACTGTTGCGTCACACATCAGGGTCCCAGGATTTGATTCCTGCTTGGGTCACTGTCTGTGTGGAGTTTTCATGTTTTCCCTGTGTCTGCGTGGCTTTCCTCAGAGTGCTCCGGTTTCCTCCCACAAATCCCGAAAGGTGTGCTTATTAGCTCAATTGGACATTTTGAATTATCCCTCTGTATACCCGAACAGGCGCCGGAATGTGGTGACGAAGGGCCTTTCACAGTAACTTCATTGCAGTGTTAATGTAAGCCTACTTATGATAATAAAGATCATTATTATTATTATTATTATTATTATTAAAGCAAATAGGCCTAGTTGTTATCCTGCCTATCTTGTGCTGTGTAAAGTCCTTATCTTTGGCTATCACAGGTATTATGTTGTCTATCACTCTTCCCAGGAGGAAAAAAAAATGTTGCAATTAAGGTAGGACTTGGCTGATGCTGCAAATTTACCTTGCTGGCAAAATATAATTCTGCACAAGAGGTGTGAGCTGAAATGCAATGTGAAAGTGCTAAACCCTGTGTGTCAACAGAAAACCTTCCATCAATGCCAAGGCACATTTGGTAATTTCACATTGGTACACTCCCACCAGCCGATTCCTCCTCAACTGCCCATGTCTTTGGGGTTTGAATGCAGCCATCTACCTTGTGTACGCCACTGTAGCTTCCAAGATACAGTACAACATGGTAATAGAAGTGGAAGTCTCCTAATCCATCCCTGTCACTCCCAAGGGAACACTGCTGTGGACAAGTACTTTCATCTTCCCATACCTCTTTTCTGATGATCAGATTGAAAATGGTAATTAAACTCAACAACTGCAAGATAGAGAAGAGAATCTCCTTCATTTAAAACCATTTTTAAAAAATGGCCTCCTCATAGACTGAGCACATACCAGCAACAAAATTTGAACTTGGGGTTGTTAGCTTGGGTTTTAAGAAGTCTAAATTGCTCATGGCCACCTGAATTTTTTTTTATAAATGTTTTTTATTCAGTTTTCATGTTTTACATTGAACAAATTACAAATTTTAGAGAGAGAGAAAAAACAAAAGAACACACAAAAATTAACATATATATTTACAGGTAAGCATCTTCGTAATAATAACTGTGGCCTCCCCCCTTTAGCCAGCATACATATTTTACATTCCCCAATATGGCCGAGGCACATGTTTATTGGCATTTATTTACAGTTTGGTTTTGGGCCTTAGCTAGCCATCAAACCCCCGTAACGAACACGTAGCCCTCCACCACCCCCCCGATTCCCGTCCATTTTCCCCCTGATTCTTGGCCACCCGACTATTCTTCCTCTTGTACGTTGGCCAAAAACAGGTCCCGGAACAGTTGCATGAATGGCTCCCACGTTCTGTGGAAGCCGTCGTCCGACCCTCGGCTGGCGAATTTGATTTTCTCCATTTGGAGAGATTCCGAGAGGTCGGATAGCCAGTCTGCAGCTCTGGGCGGTGCTGCTGACCGCCAGCCAAACAGGATTCTACGGCGGGCGATCAGAGAGGCAAAGGCAAGGGCGTCCGCCCTCCTCCCCAGGAATAGATCTGGCTGGTCTGAAACGCCGAAGACCGCCACTATCGGGCATGGCTCCACCCTCACCCCCACCACTTTGGACATAGCCTCGAAGAAGGCTGTCCAGCACTCCACAAGTCTGGGGCAAGACCAGAACATGTGGGAGTGGTTGGCCGGGCCTCTTTGGCACCGTTCACATCTGTCCTCCACCTCCGGGAAGAACCTACTCATACGGTTTCTTGTTAAGTGGGCTCTATGTACCACTTTTAGTTGCGTCAGGCTGAGCCTTGCGCACGTGGAGGTGGAGTTGACCCTATGCAGTGCTTCGCTCCAGAGTCCCCACCCTATCTCCATCCCCAGGTCGTCCTCCCATTTCCTTCTTGTTGCGTCCAGTACGGTGTCGTCCCTTTCTACCAGTCGGTCATACATGTCGCTACAGTTCCCTTTCTCTAGGATACTTGCGTCCAGTAGGTCTTCCAGTAGTGTCTGTCGTGGCGGTTGTGGGTACGTCCTGGTCTCCTTTCGTAGGAAGTTTTTGAGCTGCAGGTACCGTAGCTCGTTCCCCCCAGCTAGCCGAAATTTCTCTGTCAGTTCGTCCAGTGTTGCGATCCTGTCGTCCGTGTATAGGTCCTTGACTGTCAGTGTCCCCCCGTCCTGCCTCCACCTTTTGAAGGTGGCGTCAGTCAGTGCTGGTTTGAACCTATGGTTGTTGCAGATGGGAGCCTTGTCCGACATCTTGTTCAGGCCAAATTGCTGCCGCAGTTGGTTCCAGGATTGGAGGGTGGCTGTCACCACTGGGCTGCTGGAGTGTTTTTTGGGTGGGGATGGGAGTGCTGCCATGGCGAGGGCCCGGAGGGAGGTCCCCATGCAGGAGGCCTCCTCCGCACGCACCCACTCGGCTTCTGGATCCATCCCCTTACTCACTCGGCTGTTGCCGCCCAGTGGTAGAATTGTAGATTCGGGAGGGCTAGCCCCCCCCTGGATTTTGTTTTTTGTAGGACCTACTTTGGGATCCTAGCATTTTTACCCCCCCATACGAACGCCATGATAAGTTTGTCCAGCGCTTTGAAGAAGGCCTTGGGGATGTAGATCGGAATGGATCTAAACAGGAAGAGGAACCTGGGCAATACGTTCATTTTGATCGTCTGGACTCTCCCCGCGAGGGAGAGTGGGAGTGTGTTCCATCTTTGCAGGTCCTTTTTTACTTCCTCCGCCAGGCTGGTGAGGTTCCATTTGTGGATCCCTTTCCAGTCATGGGCTATTTGGATCCCCAGGTAGCGGAATTTATGTCAGGCTTGTTTGAACGGCAGCCCCTTCAGTGCTGCCCCCCCCCCCCCTGCTGGTGTACTGGGAAGATCTCGCTTTTGCTCACGTTGAGTTTGTAGCCCAAGGCTCCAAACTCTTTCAGGAGCGCGATGATTCCGTCCATGCTGCTTTGTGGGTCCGAGATGTAGAGGAGCAGATCATCTGCATAGAGTGAGACTCTGTGCTCTCTGCCTCCCCTTCGGATCCCCCTCCAATTTTTTGCTGCCCTGAGCGCGATTGCTAGCGGTTCGATTGCTAGTGCGAACAGCAGCGAGGACAGTGGGCATCCTTGTCTGGTGCCCCTGTGCAGCTGGAAGTATTGGGAGTTGGTATTGTTGGTCCGTACACTCGCCATGGGGGCGTTGTATAGGAGCTTTATCCAAGCGGTGAACCCTGTTCCAAGCCCGAACCGCTCCAGTACCTCTATGAGGTATTTCCATTCGACTCTGTCGAAGGCCTTTTCTGCGTCCAGGGAGACGATCACCTCTTGTGTTCTCTCCCCGGAGGGGGTCATTATCACGTTCAGCAGGCGCCTGATGTTCGAGGTGAGCTGTCTACCTTTGACGAAGCCCGTCTGGTCCTCTGTGACCACCTCAGGTACACAGTCTTCTAGCCTTTTGGCCAGTATTTTGGCGTCTGCGTTCAGCAGAGATGTGGGTCTGTATGACCCATATTCCGTTGGGTCTTTGTCTTTCTTAGGTCATGGTCACCTGAATGACGTAAACCATTGCAAAACAGAATTACATTGAACGTAAAGCATAGGAAGAGGCCATTCAGGATAATTGGTCAATGCCACACGAGCTTCCGCCCAACCCTACCAGCAAATATGACCATGTGTATGTCAAAAGCTGTTGTGTATTGTACTTGCAGAATAAAAAGCCCGCACTTGCTAAGCACATGGATTGAACAAAATAATCACAAGAGGTTTATTAGATGGCTGTGAACTGTACAAAGGCTTAGTCTAGGCTGACTCCAATCCCGCACCATGGACTATCATGTGACTCATCTCTTAAAGGGGCCATGCAATATCAGAATAGCAACCCACATCTTTTTTAAAAAGAATTTTTTCCCCAAATTTTCAAAATTTTTACAATTTACAACACACACAAAACCCACCCAACACATCAAATACTTCATCCGCACATATCTCCCCCTCCCTCCCTCCTACTGCCCCTCCCTCAGCACTCAATAGTATCAACTCCCCAAAATGAACAAACCCCAACTATTGGAGAGCCAGTCATTCACCCCCCTCCCCGAGCAAATTTCACTTTCTCCATGGCCAAAAACTCCAGCAGGTTCCCCTGCCATGCCAAGGCAGAGGGAGAGATGCTGACCCCCACCCCAACAAGACCCACCTGCAAGCAATCAGCGAGGCGAAGGCTAAGACATCTGCCCTCGCACCCGCCTGCAGCTCCAGCCGGTCAATACTCCGAATATGGCTTCTGGGGACTGGGCTCCACAGCAACATGCAAAACCCCCAAAATGGTGCTGAAAATTGTCCTCCAAAACCTTTCCAAACCATATGCACATGGTTCACAGGGCCCTCCCACATCGCTCACAGGCATCCTCCACCCATTTGAATAACTGGCTCATCCTTGACTGTGAGGTGCGGCCTGTACACCACCTTCGACTTTATCAGCCCCAGCCTCGCACACGAGGTGGAGGCATTCACCCTCTGCAGCACCTCACATCACAATCCCTCCTCCAGCATCGCCCCCAGCTCTTCCACCCATCTCCCTTTAATGCCTTCCAAGGACACCTTATCCTCCTCCAAAATCCTCCCGTAAATCACAGAGACGACTGCCCCTTTCCAATCCCCCCCGCTGACAGCACCGTCACCAGCAACGAGGAGGCGTATGCTATCGGGAAGCCCTCCCTCACAAATTACCGGAAACTTTCACCCTGCGCCAGCCCAAACTTCTCATTCAGCTCCTCCAAGCTCGCAAACCGCCCTCCCAGAAACAGACCCTTCATCTCTCTAACCCCCTTTGCCTCCCATCCCCGGAACCTCGCATCCAACCTCCCCACGGGCTCAAACCCGTGATTTTCCCGGATCAGCAACCCCCCCCCCCCCCAAAAAAACCTAAAATGCTGCATAAAATGCCTCCAAATCCTCAGAGTGCCACTATCACCAGACTCACTGAATACATCCCTTGGGCCATCAGGAACGGAGCTGTTGCCAGCAACCCCATTCATGAACCAGCCTCCAACCTCACCCATAAAACCCCCACCTCCATATTCCATCCCTGAACCTTCTCTGCTTTCGCCACTAATAATAATACATCAAATTCGGGAAGCCGAACCGCAACTCCCTCCCCCCACCCCAGCTGCCTGCCATCCCCTTTGCAATATCACCTTCCTTATCCTTGCCACCTTCCCCACCAAGCCAAACAAGGAGATCAGGTAATTCAACTCCTCTAAAAACGCTTTGGGAAAAAAGACCGGCAGGCATTGAAACAAAAACAAGAATGGCGGCAAAATATTCATTGTTGCTGCCTGTAACCGGCCTGCCCACGTCAGAGGAAGATTATCCCACCTCAATAAATCAGCCTTCACCCACCCCACCATGTTAGTGAAAATGAACTTCCGAAGATCTGCTCAGTCCCGGGCCACCTGCACCCCAGATACCTAAAGTAAGAGATGCTGCCAGACAGAATGGCAGCCCCCCCAACCTAGCTCCCGCCCCTGTAGAGGAAAGGACAAAGTACTCACTTTACCCCAAATTCAACTTACACCCAGAGAACATCCCAAATCTCTGAAGCAAGCTCTTTACGTCCACCACTGAAGAGCCCGACTCCGTAATATAGAACAAGTCATCCACATACAAGAACACCCTATGCTCCACCACAACCCCTCCCCCACTATCCCCTTCCACAACTCTGAGCTCCTCAGTGTAATGGCCAAGGGCTCTTTAATCAATGCAAACAGAAACATGGGGCACCCCTGCCTCGTTCCCTGGTGCAATGCAAATTACCCTGAATTCATATTATTTGTTCGTACACTCGCCATCGGCTACTTATACAGCAACTGCACCCATGCCACAAACTTCGGCCCAATCCCAAATTCCTCCAACACAGCAATCAAATAACCACACTCCACCCGATCAAATGCCTTTCCGCATCGAATGCCACTACCACCTCCAACTCCCTTCCCTCTGCCGGAGGAAGCACTACATTCAGCAACCTCCGCACATTCGATGACAGATGTCTGCCCTTGACGAACCTCGTCTAATCCTCCAAAATCACCCTTGGCAGTTCACCTCCAACCTCAACACCAGTGCCTTTGACAATATCTTGCCGCCCACATTCAGCAGAGATATGGCCCTATGGGATCCACACTCCACCGGATCCTTATCCTTCTTAAGCAGCAACGAGATTAAGGCCTGTCCCATCATTTTCGGCAAGACCCCCCTGTCCATTGTGTTCTCGCTCGAACATTTCCACAAACAATGGCGCCAGCTTATCCGGAAATCTTTTATAAAATTTAACCGGGAACCCATCAGCGCCGATGCCTTCCCGATTTTCACCTTCACTTCCTCTAACCCCATCGGCTCCTTCAGCCTTTCCCTCACCACCTCACCCAACCTCAGGGACTCTAGCGCTCCGCAGGAACTCCCTCATCTCCCACTCATCCTCTGGTGGCTCAGCAAACACTTTGTTAGTCTGTTCCGGAGGTACCACCAACTCCCCAGTCTTATCCCAAACCATCTCCCTCGCCGTGACCTCCCTACAGAGCTGCCCTGCCAACATACATCCTACCATTTACCCGTACTCAGACAGCCCCCCTCGCCTTTCTCAGCTGACGCATCACTTTCCCTGTGGACAGTAGGTTGAACCACGCCTGCAACTCCTTCCTCTTTGCTAGGAGCCCCAGATCCAGGTCCGCTGCATACTCCCACCCACCTCCAAAATCTCTTTTTAAAAAAAAATATTTTATTCAGGCATTTGTACAAACTAATCCCTCCCGAACTCCTTTACCACCGTCGACACGTAATCCAATCTCAGGCTCGACCGATCCAAACTTGGCTTAGTGACCATGTTAAAATCCCCCCACACCCCCTCCCATGATCAACCGGTGCGAGTCCAGGTCAGAGTTCTTCCCCAGTACCCACCTCATAAACGCCACATTATCCCAATATGGGGCATAAACATTTACCAGGACCACCAGCAACCCCTCTAGCTTCCCACTAACCATCACAACCCTCGATCCCCGAATCTGCCACAATGCTCCCCAGCTCAAATGCCAACGCTTATTCGCCAACACCACCACTCCCCTCACATTAATGTCCTGTCCCTAGTGAAACACCTGCCCTATCCATCCTTTCCTCAACCTGTCTGATCTCCTATCTTTAAATGCGTCTCTTGCAGAAAAGCCACGTCCACCTTCAGACTCCTCATGTCCAGATGACTGTTTGACCGGCCCAATCAGCCCCCTCACGTTCCAGGTGACCAGCCTGGTTGGGGGGGGGGGGGGGGGGGGGGGGGGGGGGGGGGGGGGGGGGCTCCCCCCCCCCCCCCCTCCCCTGCTGATCAACCATATCTCTTTTTGGGCCAGCCCAGGCCTGTGTCATGTGACCCACCCTTTGATGTCCGCCATCATCAATCCCTGTCCAGCTGCGCCACCACAACCACATCCTTGTCAGCAACCACTCCCACCCACCTCCCAAACAACCGATCCCCCTCCCCTGCACCAACTACCTGACCGCCCACCACTGTGCTCCCATCAATTAGCCCACCCAGCTAGCTTGACAGCCCCCACCCGAGGCCTCCAAACCCCCTAGCCCACTGAATCCCCATCCCCTCACCGTCCACACTCCCCAAGAAACAAAAACAGAAAGAGTTGCACTCAGCTTGATGTTCCCCAAGCACCCCTCCATCAAACCAAACAAAACATTTCAAAAGAGAAAAAGCTCTCCACAAACAAAATAAACAAAATAAACCTCACACCTCCTCAAAAGTTAAAGGCCTTCTTCTCCTGCCAGTCCAATGTCCCTTAAAAACTCTGTCGCCTCTTCTGGCGCATCAAAATAGTATTCTCGATTCTGAAAAGTCACCCAGCGCGGGCCGAGTATGGCACCCCAAACGTCAACCCCTTCTAGAAGAGGACAGCCTTGACCCGATTAAATGCGGCCCTCCTCTTTGCCAGTTCTTTACCCAGGTCTTGGTACACCCACAGCTCATTCCCTTCCCAGGTGCACTTCCTCGTCTGCCTCGCCCACTGTAGGATCTTCTCTTTATCCAAGAAGTGGTGCAACCACACCACCATTGCCCTCGGCGGCTCGCCTGCCTGTGGCCTCCTCATCAGTGTCCTGTGCTCTTGGTCGACCTCCAGAGGCCGATCAAAGGCCCCCTTCCCCAAAGCTTTTCCAGCATTTTGGCAACACATGTGCTGACCTCCCAAACTCCCTTCGGGCAGCCTCAGAATCCTCAAATGTTTCCGTCTGGAACCGTTCTCCAGATCCTTCACCTTCTCCTTCAGCCTCTATTGGTCTCCCGCATCACCCCCACCTCAGCCACCAATGAGGCGAGCTGATTCTCATGCTCCCCCAACGCCTCCTTCACTTTCTGGATCACCTGGCCCTGGGACTCCAGCCTCTGCTCTACTCGGTCAATCCCTGCTTTGAGCGGCTCTACATCTTGCCATGTCTACCAGGGCTTCCCTTCTCTGCTGGCTGAACTTCTCATTTAATAACTCCATCAGCTGCTCCGTTGACCACTGGGCGGCCAGAACAGGCCCTTTGCCTTACACCATTTTAACCTGTGGCACACAGTCGCTCCTGCTCCACCAGCTCCCTTCTCTAGACCCACTCTTACTTTGTGGATCCATCCACCAGCCACACCAGAGAAGTTGCATTCTCTGCTGGCACTTCCACATCTCTTTCCACCCTAAATTCAACCCTTCAGACAGGGAAAGGTCTGGAAAAGTTCACTTTGAGCAGGAGCTACGAAGTGTGCAATCGCTCACTCCATGGCCACCACCAGTTCCCCAAAACCCCTTCTATCAACTGCAGGCATTCCTCCCTCTCCACCTTTACCTTAACTGAGATCACCATCCCCTCATCACTGTCTTCACAGCCTCCCAAACCACTGATTGAGAGACCTCCTCAGTGCAATTGAACCCCTCATACACCTCAATCACCTTCCCTATCTTGTCACAGAAGCTCCGATCCGGCAATAACCCCACATCCATCCTCCACCCCGGTTTCTGGGCCACCCCTTTCTCCAGTACCATGCTCATTCAATGCAGAACGTGATCAGAGATGACAATTGCCAAATACAAAGTCCTCTTATCTCCAGACAACACAAAAAGGTCAATCCTTAAGAATACCTTGTGCACCGTGGAAAAAAGTGAATACCCCCAGTCCCTCGGATGTAAAAATCGCCCTGAGCCATCCTCTCCACTCCGACGGGGTCAGCTCAGACCGATCCACCCTCGGCTCCAGCACTGTGTTCCAATCGCCCTCCCCTCCATTATCAACCCATGGGTATCCAGATTCGGAATGGTAGTCAATGTTCTCTTCACGAACCCTGCGTTATTCCAATGAGGGGTCATATATCCAAGCTAACGTCACCAACCTCTCCTCCAGTACACCCATTACAACCACATCAGACCTACTATCAAACCCCGAATGAAACACCAGGGTCATCCAACCCTTCCTTAAGCCTCATCTGGTCCTTCACACTCAGATGGGTCTCTTGCATTGCAGCATCACCACATCAACTTTAAACTCTTTAACTGAGCAAAAATACTCACTCTATTTACCGGTCACCCCAAACCCTCTCACATTCCATGTCAACATTCTAACCGGGGGTCTCTCACTCTTCTTTCCCCCAAGTCCCTTCTGTCCGTTAAAACCATTACCCCAGACCCCGCCCATCCAGCCGGACCTGCCTTATCCTTTTGTTACCGTCGACCCCCTCCTTCCACTTGCAAACACCTCACCCAGTATTGAACATTTCCCCCACCATTCACACCGCCGAGATCCATCGAGACCTGTTCTAACAATCTTGGCCCCTCCCGCCCCACCACACTCCCGTTCACTAGCCAACCTTCGTTTGCTAGCGCAGAGACCACTGCCAGATCCCCCCCTCATCCCCACCCCATCCTCAGTAATGCAGCGCCTCATGCCCAAAACCCCACCACTCCCAAACCAAGAAACATAGAAGAACCGCACCCATAAATAAAAACAAGAACACTTGTAATCCCCCCGAAAACAAAACCGTAATCCAAAAAAAAAATCAACAAGTAAAACATTCCCAGACCCCACCAATGAAGTCCAGATCCCAATTCTTATCTCAGTCCCAGTCCTTCAGCCTTAACAAACGTCTCCACCTCAAAATAAAACTCCTTCGATTTGTGAGTCCCTCTCAGCTTCACTGGGCAGACCACTCCGAACCTCACTCCGCTGTCGTACAGTGCCGCCATCTCGCCAACCCCGTTGTCAGATCTTGGCATATGCAGATACCAACACCTTCCCACTTCACATCTCGTCTCTGCTTCGCCCAGCTCAAAACCTTCCTTCATGTGGCAGCTGTGGAAGCAGACTATGACCGCCCTTGGTGGCTCATTTGCTTTAGCCTGAGTGACTGATGTGCCCTGTCCAACTCAGAGGGAGGGCTCTACCCCCCCGCCCCCCATCAACTCGGCAATTATCTTTGCCAAATACTCGGCTGGCCTCGGGCCCGCTACCCCTTGAGCAGGCCCACGATCCTCAAATTTTGCCTCCTTGACTTGTTGCCCAGGTCCTCCACCTCGGCTCTGAGCCCTTTATTGACCTCCGCACTCTTCACCAATTGAGATGAACTGGCTGTGTTTTGCCACAGTGCCTCCTCCACCCCCTTCAACTTCTCTTTTTGCTCCCGCACCTCGACCGATGACTTCATCACTGCTGCTTTACTGGGCAATTGCCTCCTTAACCCACTCTTTAAGTGAAGTCGCCATCTCCCTCCGAAACACCTCCAAATGTTTTGCAAACAGCCGTTCAAACTTCACCATCACCACCTCGGCCAGAGTTTCAACCATGATGAGAGCAGCTCCACCCAACGCCCCAGCCCCCGCCCTATTTCCTCCTATTGGACTCACAGCAACACTCGCAGGTGGATATTCGCTCACTCTCCTCTTCCCAAGACCTTTCTTCTGGGATTTTGACATTCCCTAATGTCTGTTGCTGGGCGGTAGCCATTTTATGGATTCTTGTGCTTGCTCCAAGCCGAGAAGTCGCTTTAGCAGCAAGCTCCACTGAAATGGCAATATTAATGCTGTTTTCAAACTTAGATTTTGTTCCGTTAATAATTCTCTCTGAATAGCCTCATTTCTGAACCCACAAACTAAGCGGTCTCGGTTGTTATCATCCAGCGAGTAACCAAATTCGCAAAGCTCCACTAGGTGCTCGAGGTTTGCAATGAACTGTGCGATGCTTTCCCCTTCTAGCTCATTCCTTTGGTGAAATCGAAACCTCTGCGATAATTAATGGCTTTCGCGTTTGATAGTCTTCTAATATTTGAACCAATTTTTGATAAGTTTTATTACAGGGTTTCTCAGGTTGGATCAAACTTCTGAGCAAATTACAAGTTTTGCTTCCAAGTGTACTAAGAAAAACAGGCCATGATGTGGAGATGCCGGCGTTGGACTGGGGTGAGCACAGTAAGAAGTCTTACAACACCAGGTTAAAGTCCAACAGGTTTGTTTCAAACACGAGCTTTCGGAGCACGGCTCCTTCTTCACCTGAAGAAGGAGCCGTGCTCCGAAAGCTCGTGTTTGAAACAAACCTGTTGGACTTTAACCTGGTGTTGTAAGACTTCTTACTGTGCCCAAGAAAAACAGGGACCTGAATAACTTCCACAATTTTATTGGCCAGGATATAATAGTGGAATCTCTCTGCATATGATTTCCAGTTTTCTGAGTCTTCCTTTAATAAGCCCAAGGCAGCAAATTTGCCCATAATTTTCAGTGATATCGGAATGCTCTCACAACTTCCCTTAATGGTCTATCTAAAATATGGTGAATAAGCTAATTGTATCAGCTAACTATATTCATTTTTTTACTCTTTGCATCTTACTCTACTGCATGTGATGAGCTCTGCAGCCTAACTTCGTCAGATTGCCTGATTAACCTGATCAACAACCGTATCAGTCCGATGTCAGATGCAATATGTGAGGTGTGATCGTTGAACCACTGTTGATTTGCCTCAATGTTGATCATCGACAGCTTTGATTTACTTTTCACTTCAAAAAAGGTTTCTTCTGATCCGTTCCTCATCACCCTTTTTCTTTTTATCCTGTTGTGTACTATGCTTGCAGGATAAAAAGACCGGATTTGCTAAGCAGGTGTGTTGAAAGCAGTAACCAACAGGGGTTTATTAGATAGTTAACTGTACAGAGGCTCAGTCTAGACTGACTCTCAGCCAGTGAAGTAACCAATGATGTCACGGTCTATCATGTGACAAAAAGGCCCATGCAAAAGCACAACCATATCAACCCACATATAATTCAAAAGTCATACACAAGCAAGATATTGACATGTACAACTAAGCCAGTTGCTTGTCTCGGGTATGTGGTACACCAATATATTAGTTATTCTAAATGGAATCCTACCACCATGACCTACCTCAGAACGGAGAGAGAAGTTTTCATCCTCCAGTTCTCGTAATTTAATCTGTAAAGCATCCAGCTGCATCAAGCTGTGGGACAGATGAAAGGACTCATTGTGGCGGAGGGGTGTGGAGCAGCTGGAGTCGGATTCGCTCTCCTCCGAAGCATTGGCCACCACTCGCAGGAGGTCATCCTTCTTAGACAGCTCATGCTGCAGTTGATTAACCTAATGGAAAGAACATGGACGGAATAGTGGCTAATTGGAAAATATAGAATACAAATGAACCCAAAACGCAATGTGCAAGGACAAGAGTAAGAAGAACAGTGGGAGGTCTTGCTAGAATTCTGGCTTCTGATTACTCTCAACCTGTATCACTAACACAGATTACAAAGTAATTATCACATTGCTGCTGTGGGATCTTGCTAAGTAAAAATTGGCTGCTGGGTTTCCTACATTATGACAGTGACTAGACCACATGACTAGTTCCTTGGCTATAAAGTGCTTTGGAATATATTTTAGAGAATATGGAAGGTGCTTTATAAATGCCAAGTTATCAGTTGCCTGGGTCCCACAGTCCCTAAATCGCTCCTACTCCTCCTTTCAGCCCCTTCCTTCAACAAACCTCTTTTGCGAAGTTTCAAGTCACCCTTTGTAATATTTCTCTTTCCAATAGCAGCATGGCAGTACAGTGGTTAGCACTTTGGCTTCACAGCGCCAGGGTCCCAGGTTTGATTCCCGGCTTGGGTCACTGTCTGTGAGGATTCTGCACGTCCTCCCCATGTCTGCACGGGTTTCCTCTGGTTGATCCGGTTTCCTCCCGCAAGTCCCAAAAGACGTGCTGTTAGGTAATTTGGACATTCTGAATTCTTCCTCTGCATACCCGAACAGGTGCCGGAATGTGGCGGCGAGAGCATTTTCACAGTAACTTCATTGCAGTGTTAATGTAAGACTACTTGTGACAATAAAGATTATTAAATCCATGTCCTCAGTTACACCTCAATGAAGGGTTCAGGGACACTTTTATCTTATATTACAGTTGCTGAAAAAATAGAAGCTACTATGGTGTCTTCAAACAGGATGCAGTGACATCCATATGCTAAGATGGCTTTAAAAAATTGTAAGTTTCTACTTAATGCACAAAATGAACAACTTGAGCACAAAAGAAAAATACTGCAAGAACTTGGAAATCTGAACCAAAAAATAGAAAATACTGAAATACTCAGCAGGTCAGGCAACATCTATGGAGAAAGTTAAAGGTCAATAACCTAGCTCTGATGAAAGATTACTGAACTGAAATATTAACTTTGTTGTTCTCCCGATAGCGTAGGCTCACTGCTGAGTATTTTAAGCATTTTCTATTTTTATTTGTATTTATTTACCACCTTTAACATAGTAAAATGTTCACATTGCTTTACAGAAACATTATTAGAAAAAAAACTGACACCAAGCCTGTAACCCAAAGGTCAGTTTTAAACAGCATCTCAAAGGAAGAGAGAAAGCTCGAAAGGCAGAGAGGTTTAGAGGGGAATTCCAGAGCTGAGTGCCAAGACAGCTGAAGGCACTTCCACAAATGGCGATCAAAATCAGGAATATGAAAAGGGCCAGGATTGAATGGGTGCAGGGATCTCAGAGGACTTCAATATGTTACAGAGATAGGGAGAAAGGAGGCCTATGGCGGGATGTAAATACTCGGAACGTGAATTTTAAATGGGAGGCAGTGCTGCACTGGAAGCTAATCCAGATTAATGAGCATGGGGGTGATAGGCGAATGAGGTTTGGCACTTTATGAATTTTATGAAAGCACATGTGAATAGAGTATACTTGAGATGAACCAAACTGATTGGTGGGTTTGATTTTTTTTGCTGCAAATTAAATTATCTCCTCTAGTCAGCAAACTCTTCCGGTGTCGGTGGAACAAGACGATTAAGCAATAGTACAGTGCATTGGAGAATCCATCAGCTGTGAGGTGGTAATTCCCCACAGGGTGTACATTTAATGATATAACACCCATTGGAAAGACCTATGAGCAGATATCAAATCAACGTCTACAGGAGCTACCACAAATTTCTGCCATCCCAACATGCCATGGATTTCAATGGTATATATTTAGATTATATAAACCCTATGCAACACTTTGATTCAGATTGGTTTGTGACAACAGATTTTTATCCTGATCTATTCATTCTTGGGATCTGGCAACACTGTAATTTATTACATGTTTTATCTGAAGGGCTGGTTATACCATTTTGCAGGGCATTGGCATGGGATTGGAGACACTTACAGGTTAGATTGGAAAAAGACATGTTTCCTTCCCCAAAAGAAGTGAACCGGTTGAGTTTGATTTGATAGTTCAGTATCTCTTTACTTTGAAAGTGATTACTCACTTGATCAAAAGCCTGAGCCAACTGTTCTTCCAAGAGCTCATTCCTCTCCGTCAGTACCCGGTTCCGTTGCAATAATGACTGTCCTATCCGGGCAGCCAATTCCAAATCGCGATCTCTCTGCCAAAAAAAAACACAAGTAACCCGAGTCCGTTGGCTGCAACCAACCAAAATTCTCATATCTATTGAGTTTATATGTTGAAGCATTGTGATCCTATTGTTTTTTCAACTTCATCTGCTGTGACTGTACACAGAACAATACTTTTCACCATACCTTGGGTACACGTGACAATAAATAAATAAAATAAAATCCACCATCTGCGCAAACGGATACATCAGATCATTTTGTGTAAAACACTTTTGTTTCCCTTCCCCTACTCTGTGGATAAAGAACAGCAACTGACCGTACCATTTATAGCAGCTTGAAAATCTGATGAAATTCACAAATATGATCAATTAATATTTGTTTTGGGAATCCGGAACAAGCCAGAGCAATATTCCCCTTAAGCTGCGCTGGTATGCAACCACACTGCAGTCTAGAACTTACCACAAAGAGGATAAACAGGTTCCACATAAGTGGTCCTTTAAGATATGTGCCTGCATGGCCGTGCAGCAAGGTAAAAGGGACCGCAGAGCGCAAACGTGCTACGCAAAGCAAAAGGAAATTAGGAGGAACAAGAGTTGGTGTGCGCATCTTTGTGAGCTTTTTGAACAATATATACTCAGGTTCATCATGCATTAGCCCAAGGAGGATCATTGCAGTCAACTAACCCATAACGGAGTTCACAACATTTTGAGGGCACAGGCACCTTGTTGACTTGGAAGAATATATCCACCTTCAGGTAATAAATTAAGTGGGCATTTGTAAAAAGAACAGGTTTTGATTGATTAAATAGGAAGAAACGGTTTTGTACTGGCAAAAGGGCCTGTAAAGTAACCAGGACACAATTTTGGATGACCGACAAATAAAACAAAGTAGAAAATAAGTTAGAAGTCTGGAAGGTGTTCCTGAAAGTGCGACTGAAGCAAATTGAGTAACTCTCAAAAAGGGAATCGGATAAATACTGGAAGGTGAAAGATTTGTAGGGCGATGGAGAAAGAGCAGAGGAATGGGACTATTTATAGCTCTTTCAAAGAGTGGACCAAATGGCCTTCGGTGCAGAGTGATTCGATTTGGAGTGTTACTGTGAACTTTTCATTTTCTACAGTCAATATTTGAAAAGTGTTAAATGTGCATCAGTCTCTTGCTGGTCTGCCAGGGGTTGTTACTTCTTTCTGATTTGTAACTGAAACTGGTTTTGATGGCAGACACTTGGCAAATGCAGCTTAAATAAAGCTCACCTCAGCCAGCAGGTGTGTAAGCATTTCGGTGTCATTGTAAGTCCTGGTCATCTGATCCACCCTGTCGGAACTGAGAACTGGGGAAACAGTAAGAAATTAGAAAGACAAACTTTTTACTTTGCTTGGGTTGAAACATACAAGAACAAAAAAGATCATCAGTACAATTTTCTTTCATTTACGACAGCTCCAATTAGAAGACAGAGCTATACAACATTCTTAATAATTAATTTAAGGGATGTGGACATCCCTGGCTGAGGCAACATTTATTGCCCAATCCTAGTTGCTCTTGAAAAGGTGGTGATGAACTGCCTTCTTGAACTGCTGCAGTCAGAGGTGTAGGTGCATCAACAGTACTGCTAGGGAGGGAGTTCCTGGATCATGACCTAGCAACAGCCAAGGAACAGTCATATATTTTCAAGTCAGAGTGGTGAGTGACTTGCAGGCAAACTTCCAGATGTCCTTCGAGATGATAGTTGTCTTAAGGTTTGGAAGGTGTTGCCTCGGTGAGAAACCTCGGTGAGTTCCTGAAGTGCATCTTGTAGATGGTATACGCTGCTGCCACTGCTCATCAGCGGAGGACGGAGTGAATATTTGTGGAAGGGGTACTAATCAAGGGGGCAGCTTTGCCCTGGATGGTGTAGTTGGTGCTGCACTCATCAAGTCAAATGGAGAATATTCCTGATGTGTGCATTGTAGACAGTGGACAGACTTTGGGGAATCAGGTGGTGAGTTACTCGCCACAGGAATCCTAGCCTCTGACATGTTCTTGTAGGCAGTATATTTGCATGGCTAGTCCAGCTCAGTTTCTGGTTAAGGATATCCCCAGGATGTAGCGAGTGGAGGATTCAGTGGTGGTAATGCCTTTGAATATCAAACGGTGATGATTAGATCCTCTCTTGTTGGAGATGATCATTGCCTGGCACTTGTATGGTGCGAGTGTTACTTGCCACTAGTCAGCCAAGTCCAGTGATGTGTTGGGTATTCTGGATCTGTGGAGACTGCGATTACCTTAGCAGTAACACATACAGGCTACCAACACTAGAAATAGTACAACACTATTTTATTAAGCTAGGAACTGTTGAACATGCTTTCACAGTGGGTCGACACTATGTTAGATTAAACTGAAGACCTATGCCTATCCTAACCAGTCTATAATATCAGCACATGGTAAAGATCTGTGCTACAAGCTGTGAGCTCTGTCCTTCTCAGAAGCTGCATCCCGAATGAGCGGGAAAACTAGTGCCATCTGGCTTTATAGTGAGTGTGTTCTAACTGATGATTGGCTGCTGTGTTGTGTGTGTTGATTGGTCTTGCACTGTGTCAATCAGTGTGTGTCTGCACCATTATATACTGATGTGTATATTATGACATCCAGGTCTTGCTGCATTTGGGCATGGACTGTTTCAGTATAAGCAGAGTTGTGAATGATGCTGAACATTGTACAATCATCAGGGAACATCCCCACCTCGAACCTCATGATGGAAGGAAGGTGATTGATAAAGCAGCTGAAGATAGTTGGACCTAGGACATGCCCTGAGGAATTCCTGCAGTGATGTCCTGGAACTGAGATCATTGACCACTGACCACCAAAGCCATCTTCCTTTGTGCTGGGTATGACTCCAACCAGCTGTTACATTAGTACCAAAAACACACGTCAACTGAAAGAAATAACCAACCAAGTTCTTAAATCGGTGTCATCCTTTGGTAATCGACCCTCTTGCCAGTAGAGATATTTACTCCCCATCTAGCTACCCTCTCAGAACTCCTCCTGTTGTGCCAAACAGCCATTAGGAACTGGTCACATTAAGAAAATATCACTATGGTCCTGAGTTTTCTATATCTATCATTCATTTATACACTGCTCCGATACTTACACATTGCTCTGTTCCAACTCTTGAGAGACTGTCTATGTGGACAATTCTAGCCTCTAAACAGGTGCTGAGCCCTAATGCGTTGAACGTGGTACAGCATTAACCGTAGAGAATGGGTGCAATGGGAATGAGCAGCGCCATTGCAACATGGAAAGAAATTTATTTCAGAACGTTCATCCCAAAGGCCTTCACTCTCCCAAGATAAATAAGTGATATTGTCCAGAGATGCAGGTTAATGCTCTGGGCCCCCGTGTTTCAATCCAACAATGACAGATGATGAAATTCGAATTCAATAAAAATATGAAATTAAAAGCTTATTGATGACCAAGAAACCATTGTCAGTGTCATAAAAAACTTATCTGGTTCACTAATGTCCTTCAGGGAAGGAAATCTGCTATTCTTACCTGGTCTGGCCTACATGTGACTTTAGACCCACAGCAATGTGGTTGACTCTTAAATCCTAGCAAGTCTCTCAGTTCAAGGACAATTAGGGATGAGCAATAAATGCTGTCCAGCGAACGACACCCACATCCCATGAATGAATTTTTAAAAATTTGATCTTGAAGCATCGGATGCTGCTGTCTGAGGTAAAATGTTAAATTACACCCAAAATTAAAAACCTTCAGTTTAATGATCTACGCCAAACCGCAATCAACTCATGAAAAGGTAGCCACATCATGAAAAGGTAGCCACAGCATGAAAATGTTTCTGATGTGAACAGGAGGCTTGTGAATAGAACCAGGGAGAACCTTGGATGAATGAAAGGCAAAACAAGGTAGGGCAGGTTTATGAATAAATTGTCCATTTTTATGTAGAATCACCTCAACTTTGTACTTATGACCCTAACAGTGCTGTGCTTCCAAATACTGAAAGAATGTAGGGATAAACCCATTGATATATCCAAGGCGGCAGTTTACCACCAACTTCTCAGGGGCAATTAAGGATGGCAAATAACCCAAAACCCACATCCCATGAATGAATACAAAATATGTTGCTTGCAAGCTGCTTATTGATTTCACGCGGTTCCACAAAGTTGGCATCAATCCAGCAAAAATTTCACGGCTCTGCTTTAAACACATACGCAGTTACAGTCAACTTCAAGAGGCAGAATACTGGCCAAGTCACCAGGGAAAATTCCCCCATTCTTCAAAATAACGACACAAATTATTTTGCATAAACAAGTGGTTGCCTTGGTTTAGCGTCCCACCTGAAAAACGGCACCTCTGAACATGCAGTTCCCCCTCAGTTCTGGGTGCAGTATCAACCTGGTCAATGTGCTCAAGTCTCTGGAATGGGACTTCAGCCCACAACTTTCAGGCTGTTGTCAAACGAGATGCACATTCCAAACCACTCCATTTGATTTTCAAATCGACGGCGCCCTTTGTGCTAATTATTCTTAAACGTTAGATTCCAGAGCAATCTTTTTTGAATAAATGCACTTTACTTTTAAATATTCATTCAAGGGATCAGTGAGCCCTTTCAGCAGTAGGCTATTACTGTGTGCATTTAAAGCAAGGCTATCTCATTTATGATTCCCTAATTGGCCACAACCTCCTTTTGACTCTCCTTTCTATTGTTCCCAGTTGATCAGTAACACTGAACTTGCAAACATCAGTGTCGGGTGCAAGATTTTAGCAGGCTGAATTCAGGCAGTGTCTGTCCAACTTTTCGCAAGGGATGGTGGAGTGGTGAACACAGTGGAGGGGGTTAATTAATTTATGGCTTTGCTAGCTTGTATGCCAACACTGTAGGTTTAGACAAGTGGATGCGTCTTTATGGGATGAAAGCAGTTAATAGCAGGGAAACACACTTAGAGTTCTCAGTAGCTTTACTTGGAAAATGTTAAATATGGTAGGCGTTGGCTGTGGCTTCGTCAGTAACAGCCAGAAGATAGTGAGTTCAATTACTCACTCAGGTCATGATCACAAAGTCTATGCCGTCAGCCCAGTGCACTCCTGAGAGTGTGTGCACTGCGCTGTTGGGCAATCCACATTTTTGAATGAAACATCAGGAGGACCTAAAAGATTCCACAATACAACTTTTCGAAGAGGAGCTGGGGTGCTCTCTCTCTCTTGGCCAACCTTTAACAGACATCACAAAAGAAAAAAAAACATTTTTACCTGTACTCATTTATCTCAGTGCTATTTGTGGGGTCTTGCTGCGTGCAAATTAACTACAGCAGTTCGCAAAGCACTTTTGGACGGCCCAAGGTCATGAAAGGCACTATATAAATGCACATCTATCGCTTCTCGGCCTTTTAGCTAAAATCAAGCGTCATATCAAGCCCAAGATGAGGCGTAATGCATTTTTGTGTCAGCTTGGATCTTGTACCTTTCTCTTGTGGAGACATGAATTAACTTCAATTTGAACTGTTTTTTGGAGCAAGCAATGATATGGATTAAGGATTTGCCTTGTTCACTCTGCACATTGGCTTTGTAACTTTAATTAATGGAGCAAAAAAAAAATAAAATAAATAAATATACATCTTTGTTGCTTGCAACTAAGTAAAAAGGGTGGAATGGTGGCATAGCAGTTAGCACTGTTGCCTCAGAGTACCAGGGACCCGGGTTCAATTCCAACCACGGGGTGGCTGTGTGTGTGGAGTTTGCACATTCTCCCAATGTCTGCATGGGTTTTCTCCAGGATGCAGGTTAGGTGGGGTTGCGGTATTAGGGCGGGAGAGTGGGCTCTTACAGAGGGTCTTTGCAGCCTTGATGGGCCGAATTACCTATTCTGCACTGTATTAATTCTATTCTATGTTCTGAGAGGCGATTCTGAACATTTTGATCCCTTGAATTTACAAGCCGGGATGTTCTAAAATCTGAAAACAGAACTCGGGGCTCAAATGGAGGTTAGAAGGGCCATAGTAAACGCCAGGCTTTAGACTTTCTAAAGCAATCAGCCTCTAAATTTGAAACAATCAGTTGCAACAATCTCTGTTGCTCTTTTAGAAAGAGACCGACAATAACTCCTATTTATACACAGTCTTCAATGAAGAAATATAGTGCAACGTTGTCTCAGGCAGCAATCGACAATTAAACATCAAACCAAAGAAGGAATCAACAATTGTACACCAAGCCAAAGGCAAATGAATTAAGGTGGGATTACCAGAATCAAGTGCTGGGGTTTAGGGTGGACCTGCAAACAGCTCTTGGAAGGTATGGATTACAGTAGTGGAGAGGCACAAGGTCAGAGAAAGGAAACAGAAAGGTAACAGAGAATTTGGATGGAACTGAAGTTGTGCAGGGGTCTACAGAAATAGAGAAGGATGGGATCAAAGAAATAATTTGAACACAAGGATAGGAATTTAAAATGTGAGGGACTGTGAGTCAACATAGGTCAGAAATGATGAGTGAGCAGAGGATTTGGGTACAATTCCAATCATTATGGATTAGGGGGAGAGGGGGGAGAAGGAGGAAGAAAACAGACCTGGTCTATTTGGACAACCTGGGATGCAAACTGAAAGGGCCAACTTACATTACAGTGCATTACCTGATAACCTGACTCAAGTACTAGACAAATTACTTTATCTAACACTTGAATATTATGACATTATGAAGCAAGGCACTTTACATGGTCTCTGACCTCGCCTTGTAAACAAATTCCACCTTGGTATCAAGTGTATTCACACATTTGTTGTTGCCAAACCAGTAGGACTCTGAACAGAGGTTAAACGTTAAACAACCATTTGTGTACTCTGTACCTGACTCAACGCCTACATGGATTGAATGTTGAAAAATGCTCGATGATCCCAAATTAAAATACAATTTTTTCAGTAACTGGATAATTCACCTACCTCAAAACCGCACCAAGCAGCACAGATGAACCAGAATAGGACACATACATCAATGTATTACTACGGCATAGCACTGCACTTCGACAGGTACATTGCAACTCTGATTATTCCCAACCATGGTGGTAATTTAATAAAAGACTGCACAATCTTCATTTTAAATGTATGTCTGTCAATTACAGGCAAGGTCAATACATTTGGGAAGTCTCAATTATTTGGAATGACAGATAAGTGATTTTCAAAGAAGCAAATGTGATATGGGAAAGACTTTGTTCGCTCAGCAAGTGGTGCAGGTCTGGAATGCACAGCCTGTGGAGGCAGGTTCAATCGAGGCATTCAAGAGGACATCAGTTCAGGGTTTTTCCAAAGTGTGGATCACGACCCACGAGTGGGTGTCAGAAGGGTCGTGAAGCCAAGGCTGTTTGTGTCTGGTCTCAGCGCCAGGTTTGCGGGTCCTTTTTGTTTCCTGTCATACGATCCCTGCTGCTCCCCTGCTCAGGCCTCAAGAGAGAATTTAAGGTAAAGTTTTAGCTGAAGAATTTTGTTTTGTAGATACCTCCCTAGCTTTCCTCATGGTCAAGCAGGAATTTCAACTGCTGCGTTTTCATGCAATCGACAGCTTTATTTGAAAAGTAATTGTGACAGGAATTTGGGTTTGAATCCAGTGACAAGTCCACTCTCTCATTCTGTCGTAAGTGATCCCATTGCACTGTGCTGAAGACTCACAAGCAATGAGGTTATCACCCAGAGCACTGGTAGATATTTACCTGGGAATTGGAAAGGATATTTTAATCGTTCTCAGCACTTACTGGGAGCCTAGTGGTGTGTGGACTTCTTGTTCCGGACAAGAGATTGTCATTAGTGAGAGAATGATGGTCTCAACAAAAGGAGAGCACATCGTTTCCATTCCCTCCCAATTTAGTTTTTACTTCTGAAGAGGGGGTGGAAGAATTAGCTTTAACAGGCAACATGTACAGATAGCGAGAATTTGAAAATCTGTCCAGGATTAGGAAAATTAGAATGGAGGAACAGAAATAAACTATTCTTCCTCATGTCAACTCTGCCATTTAATCAGATCATGACTGATCTGTATTTTAACTCCACTTACTCACATTTTTATAATCCTTAAAACATTTACTAAACAAAAGCCATCAGTTGGCACCACTCTGGGGGTGTTGGCAACTGCGCCTCTGCCGCTCCTGCCGGCATGTTACTCCACCAGCCCTGTGGTGGTGGCGGCCCTGAGAGTTTGGGCCAGTGGAGGTGGCATGTGGGAGCAGTGGGTCTGGGCCCCAATTTGTGATAACCACTGGTTTGCCCCGGGGAGTATGGATTGGGGTGGGGGGGGGGGGTTTCCAGGTATGACGGAGAGCGGGAATTGAGAGGATGGGGGGTGTGTTCATAGAGGGGAGCTTTCCAAGTATGAGGGCGCTGGAAGAAAAGTTTGGGCTGGTGAGGGGAAACAAATTCAGATACTTGCAGGTGCGGGACTTCCTTCGTAAACAGGTGGCAACCTTCCCGCTCCTATCGCTGAGGGGGATTCAGGACAGGGTAATTTCCAGAGGGTGGGTAGGGGAGGGAGCGTTTCGGACATCTATAAAGGAGTTTATGGGGTCAGGTGAGACGCAGACCGAGGAGCTGAAGCGTAAGTGGGAGGAGGAGCTGGGAGGCGAGATAGAGGATGGTTTATGGGCAGACGCCTTGAGTAGCGTCAACACGTCTGCAACATGTGCCAGGCTCAGCCTGATACTATTTAAGGTTGTGCACCGGGCTCACATGACAGTGGCCCGGATGAGCAGATTCTTTGGGGTGGAGGACAGGTGCACAAAATGCACGGAGGACCAGCAAACCATGCCCATGTGTTTTGGACATGTCCAAAGCTTTGGAGATTTTGGCAGGGGTTTGCGGATGTCATGTCCAAGATTTTAAAAACAAGAATGGTGCTGGGTCCAGAGGTGGCAATTTTCGGGGTGTCGGAAGATCCGGGAATCCAGGAGGAGAAAGAGGCAGATGTTCTGGCCTTTGCTTCCCTGGTAGCCCGGATACAGATACTATCGGCACGGAGGGTCCCAAATCCTCCAAAGTCGGAGACCTGGCTATCGGACATGGCTGGCATCCTCTGTATTGAGAAAATTAAGTTTGTCTTGAGAGGGTCACTGTTGGGGTTCACCTGGAGGTGCAACCATTCGTCAACTTGCTTGCGGAGAATTAATCGTCAGCAGACAGTGGGGGTGGGGGTGGGTAGTTTAAGTCAGAGTAGGGTTGTAATAAGGGTGGGACCTGTACGAAAGGTAAATGTTTTTTGCACTATGTTTATGGTGTCATGTACCTTGTCTACTTTGTTGTTGTTTTGATACCAAAAATACCTCAATAAAATGTTTATTAAAAAAAAAGCCATCAGTTTCAGTTTTGAAATTTCCTATTAACCCCCAGCTTTCACATTTGTTTGTTTGTGGGAGTTCAATATTTTCACTATCCCACAAGAATGGCAAGGGCCCGCAGAGTGAAAAGGCTAAGAGAAACATGGGCATTAATAAAAAAGTAAAATGCAGAACAGTCGACAGGGTAATCGAGGGTGAGAGGCACATATGGCCACAGTACAAGGAAATGTTAGAATGATTAAAAATGGCAAAAAGGCAAGTTTTGTATCTTAATGCATGAAGCATTCGGAATAAGGTGAGTCCCTAAGGTTGGTCGGCATGGGTCCCGAAGATCTGCCAGTTGGCAAGATTGGGTCCCAGCAAAAAAAGTTTAAAAACACTGCATTAGATGATTATGTGAATAGAAGAAACAAAGTGCCTCCCTGCACTAAGCAATGATGCTCTTCTGCAGACATGAGAGGCCAAATGGCCTCCTTCTGCATTGTAACAATTCTGTGATGACCAGAATGCCAATTGAAAACACTTTACAGCAAGGGCAGCACGGTGCCACAGTGGTTAGCACTGCTGCCTCACGCCACCGAGGTTCCAGGTTCGATTCCGGCCCGAGGTCACTGTCCGTGTGGAGTTTGCACATTCGCCCCGAGTTTGCGTGGATTTCACCCCCACAACCCAAAGATGGGTGGATTGGTCACACTAAATTGCCCCTTAATTAGAAAAAATGAATTGGGTACTCAATTTAAAAAAAGAAAAAGAAAATACTTGCAGCAAAATTTATATAGGTTTTCTGAAAGGTTTGGGCAGTCATTCTGTGCACAACAAATCCCACAAACCTGTTGGACGCTCAACAGAAAAACTTAATACGAAGCAAATATTAATGTATGCTGTACACAAATAGTTTACCAGAAACCGTGTTTAGTGATATTAAGGAGAAAGAATTTGACAGGGCATCAAGGGGAATTCATACATTGCATCATTGACCAGAATGATATTCTAAGGTGTGCTGGTGGGATTGTTTGCTTCAAGTGTGCGTACTAATATAGTCTGGAGATTATTATTCAGCTCCTAAACTTTACTGGATAATTTATCGGGTATCATTAACTTTCTCCAATCTATTTTATTCCCAGCCAATAGGTGTTTTTTTGATTGGCTTTGGTCTTCACATCATTAATGTTTTGTTCATCAAATCCCAGTGCAATGTAAATGCATCTATCAGATGCACAAATAAGATTTAGCCATTTTGCACGCAACACAACCATTGAAATGACATGATCACATATTCAGTATCTTCCCCATCTTTAATGCAAGTAAATGTCAAAACTCTGCTGCCCGTGGTTTAACTCGTACCAAGCCCCACTTTCCCCACATTAGCCCTGTACTTGCTGATCTACAGCACCTCTCTGGATTTCAAAATTCTCATCCTTGTTCTTAAATTTTTCCATATCCTCATCCTTCCCTATCTCTGTAATCTCCTTGAACTGCACAACTCTGAGTACTTTCGTTCCAAGAATTTTAGTTTCTTGGGCAACCACAATTTTAATAGCTCCACTATTGGAGCTTTCAGCTGCCTCAGTGCAGAGCTCTGGAACCCACCCTGCACCTCACCAACCCCCGATCATACTTTCCTCTGACAAGATCCTCCTTAAAACCTATCTCTTTGATCACAAGGGGGTGGAAGTGCAATCTTATTAAACAAGAACAGTTCTGATCAGAAGAATACATTCCCATAATCTGGTTCTAAAGCTTATTGTGCAGCAGGAAAGTCTTGAACTAATTAAGAGTAACCTTCAAAGCAATGCACGACAAAACGAGTTTCATAACAAGAGCCAACCAATAACAACATCACGCTACTGGGCTAAACGAGTTGAAAGTCACCAAGGTCACCTTAGAAGTTGAAGAGTTTAAAGCTCAACTCTCAAACGGAAGACTGTTCTTAATCCAGCATATTGTCCAAATGAAGTATCAAAATGTTAACCACTCATCCCCTTGACTGCTAGTTTCTTAGCCACAATTACAAACAGCATACAGGCATAGAAATTATATTAGCTATCGATATCTAGGACAGAACTAATTGTTTCGCCTCACCTGCCTTTAACCAATATTTCTAGATATTCTTCATTGTAATTCTCATCTGCATCAATCTGATCTTGCTGGCATTCCATGATAATAAAATCCCATACATCACTAACCTTTACAGACCATGAGATTATCAATATTGCTAATAACCAATACTGCCCCATGTGTCGCAATCATTTCACAGACTCATCTGTAGTGTGTACACGCTGTTAAATATTGCAACAATGAAGGACAAAAAGCATCTAAAAAAAAATCATAAAACTACCTGCAGCCAATCAAATTGTGTCGTATTTATATACCACAGAGTATTTATGGTGTGCTTCCAGATGGGGGCAGGAAGCAGCACATAATCTAAGAATTGGGAGTTAAAAATTGACTAAATACAGTGGTTACTGTTCATTCAACTTAAAATTTAAAAAATCCTGCTGTATTGGAAGTGAACATGATTGCATCAAATTACGGATGCACCACTGTTAGACAGAAGTTCTTTGTGTTGCTCTCTCTGCCATACCCCCATGCAGCATTTTTTTTTTTAAAGTGCCACATCTGGGAGGGAGATCAAAAATGGTTACACCATTATGATTGAATAATTATTAACACAACAGATTAAATAAAGTACTTGATCACTGTTGAGAAATCTTTAAGCAAAGCTTGAACCGTGTAAAGGTCAACTCTTTCTAAATTTCAGCGGCACGGTAGCAGAGTGACTAGCACTGTTGCTTCACAGCTCCAGGGACCTGGGTTTGATTCCTGCTTGGGTCACTGTCTGTGCGGTGTCTCCCCGTGTCTGTGTGGGTTTCCTCCGGGTGCTCTGGTTTCCTCCCACAAGTCCTGATAGATGTTGGGTGAATTGGACATTCTGAATTCTCCCTGTGTACCCAAACAGGTGCCAGAGTGTGGCGACTAGGGGCTTTTCACATTAACTTCATTGCAGTGTTAACGGAAGCCTACTTGTGTGACTAATAAAGATTATTATTTAAGAAAGCTCTTTGTGTATCACCGGGCTGTATAACCCACCTTAAAATGGAATGAAACCCCCAAATTTCTCCATTATTATCGTACTATTTTGTGGTAGGGAATAAATTGGGATATGGTGTTGCTGTTGTTGGGAAGCCAAAAGCTATTTCTACCTTGAGAACCTATTGAACCAAGTGCAACCAATCTCTTTGTAATAGCTATGGTTCAGTGGGTAGCCTCAGAGTCAGACGGTTGTGCATGAACCCCATGCCAATGGCTTACACTTCACAGCAGGTCTGTAGCAGTTCAGCACCATTGGAGGTCTTTCAGGTGAAAGCTTAATCCAAGACACTATCTGCCCTCTCCGATGGATATAAAAGAATCCAGGCATCATTGAAAAAGAATAGCTGGAAAGGTCTCCTCGGTATCCTGGCTAGGTACTTCTCAATAAAGCAATATCACTGCAACAGATTTTAACAGTCACTATACAGAAGTGTTTATGGGATCTTGCCATGTGCAAATTGGCTTCCAAATTTCCGACAGAACAAGGCCAGCAGCTCAATTCCCGTACCAGCTGAGAATTCTGAATTCTCCCTGTGTACCCGAACAGGCGCTGGAATGTGGCAACTAGGGGCATTTCACAGTAACTTCATTGCAGTGTTAATGCAAGCCTACTTGCGACAATAAAGGTTAGTTATTTATTTATTGAGACAGTGACTGCACTTTAAAAAATAGTACTGCTTTGGCTATAAAATACTTTGGGACAGATTGTGACAGGTGATATATGCACGTGGAAGTCTTTATTTCTCTACAAGATAAAACCATTGATAACAGGTCTATAGAAACAGCATCAGAAAGAACTGGTAAATAAGAAGGGCAAATCAATATTATTGTCACAGTAGATAGCAGAGCTAGTGATAGTATCATGAATGTGCAGCAACCAAATACTGAGGCAGAATGTTCCCAGCCTAGTGAAGGCAGGTTCTGAAAGGTGCAGGGTGGAAACATCCCAGAAAACAATGATTGGTTTGAAACATAATGTGATCACACTCTCTCCCAGCTTCCTCTGTGGCAGGATACAAATCCAGTGGTGGAACCATTGAGGGTCTGACAGCAATTGAGCTGGTTAAAAATGCAAATCCGCTTTTTCAATCATGAACTCATTCTTTCACACAGTGCACATTGTGTCTGCACCTTGCCAGTATTACTGAGGTGAGTGTGTACCAGGAAGAGCTTTAGCGAAACTGACAAGCTGAGAAAGCTTTGATCAGTCACACTGAAGATTTCCTGGCATGGCCATTGAGAAAATGCTTCTCTTAGAGTGCACTTTCACTGCTGACAGGCGACTGGAAATTTCTTGGAAGAGACTTTATCTGTCCAACATTTCACTCACCCTCAGCTGTACTTCTCTCAATCCAGCCTTCACAATGGCAAGGGAATAACTTTACAGTTCCACCTTTCACCTCTGCTGAGGGGCTGAGACTACACCACCACCAGCTATAAAATGTGCTGACCAGCAGTACAGGAGAACATCAAGCCAGTGTGGGGTTCAGCATCTCAATTCGTCATGCCCCTCACTGATTATGCCCAACCGATGTCCTCATCCTCACAGAGCACAGTCTCCAAGCTGCAGGGCTGTCATTCGCACTGTTGACTTCCTCAGTTTCCATCCTGTCCTCTTTCTTCCGTCCTTTAGAGGGCTCACCTCACTGCAGCCCCTCCATTCCCACAGGTAAGAGTGCGACCCGGGGGGAGGGGTTAGTTTTTCCAGGTCTCCTCTCCATCCCTATGGTTGCTGTAGCCTCTAAGATCCAATTGTTGGTGTAGCCCTGTCACCCATGCAGTGGCTCCTTCAATGGAAAGTATTTCCTTTGACAGAATGGACCATCAAAAAACATAAATCAAAAATTATAAAACTACCTGCTGGGCTAGTCGATAGTCTACTGCATAAGGGGCTTGCTTGGTGTACAATCTCAACTCAGCCTGCCCTCCAGGATGATAAATAGTTTGGTTAGGAAAAGAGCAGCTGCCAGGCTTGTAAGTTAGTGAATTAGGTTCACGATCGGACAATGATCTGGCTATTCTGGCAAGGACTGAGGTGAGAAGATTCCACCTATTGCTTCCCCGCAAACCCCCAACCCCATCCCCAGCAAACTGCCTCACCTCACCCCATGGATAGAATGCCTAAAAGCAGACTGTTCCTCAGAGTAATGCCCAGAGTACGTTAAGGAGAGCGTGGGTAAGAAACATCAAAGATGGGAACAATGTTCCGCTACATAATGGAGAGGTGCATCCTGAGAAATCTCTACTATTCTGAAGTCTTGCAGAGGACCACCAGTTATTCTGCAGTTTTCATGAATTGTCATTTCCCGAGAAGTAGCATGTGCAGATAAATATGGAAGGCTGGATGAGTGGAAGCCAGTCACAATAAGGCTGCAGCCAAACGTGGAACAATCTCCAGAAATCTGCAATAGGGCTTTCTGAACATTTACTTACCACTTGAGGTCACTAGATTCCACATGATTGTAAAAGCTGTTTAATATGCAACTTTAAAAAGTACTTCCAAATTCAATTGCACTGATGCAAATTATGCACCTACTCTGTTACCAGCAGCTAAATATTTTTTTAATTCAACCAGTTGTCGGTAAATTTCAGCAGGTAAAGATGTTTCATTGCACTATGAATCAACCTTTGTACAAAAATAGACCAATAGTATGGGAAAACAAAATTCCAGGTTAAAAGACTATTTATGTTGCAAATGGAGGAGTCAACAAAAGAGAATGTGGGAGAGATGAAGGCAAAGTGGTAGCTACGCTGAGGTAGTAATCCAGAGGCTAGGCTAGTTCGCTGGGGACATGGGTTAAAATCCCACAGCAGCTAGTGGAATTTAAACTAAATTAATAAAAACTAGTCGCAGACCACGGAACGATCACCCATTATCGTAAAAACGCATCTGGTTCACTGATGTCTTTTAAAGAAAGAAATCTGCCGTCCTTACCTGGTATGGTCTACATGCGACTCGAGAGGTGTGGTTGACTAATTTCCTTCTGAAACTACTTTCAATTAAGGGAAATTAGGGTAATCCCATGAAAGAAGAAAAAAATGCAAGTAAGGATCCTGGAGGTGGTGAGAAAGACGATCTAAATCTTCCATCATAAAGGATTTATGATTGAAAGAAATTGAAGCTTATAGAAAAGATTGAAAATTTCAAGTCGGTGGGTGCGCACACATAGACGCACACAAGCACACACATTCGTCTAACACATGGCATTTACCCCAAACACATTCCATGATCTTCATAACTCTGAAAACTCCACCTTCTGACATTTTGTTCCAGTCACATTCATGCAGCCAGTCTAGAAGGAACTAAGAGTATCTTTTAAATCCATGCAACAGCAAAGTGCTCAAGTATGATGAATGCAGGACATTGTTATATATTAGATTTTGTTGTAGTAATGTTATTAAAAACTCTGGGTTCAAACACAAACAGGCAGTATGTCTACTAAAGTTGTGGTTAAGGAGTTTTAAAGGAGAGGCAATCATTAATTTAACCATTTATTTGTTTACAGAGAGATGGCTAATGGAATATTGTTTACATAAAGACGTTCTCTGGGGTGTAGATAATTCATGGAATCATAGAATCCCTACAGTGCAGGAGGAGGCCATTTGGCCCATCGAGTCTGCACCGGCCCTCTGAAAGAGTATTCAACACCTAGGCCCTCCCCCATGCAATCCCATAACTCCACCTAACATTTGTACACTAATGGGAAATTTTAGCTTGGTCACTCAACCGAACCTGCAAATCTCTAGACTGTAGAGAAAATTGGAGCACCTGAAGGAAACCCACGCAGACACGGGGAGAACATGCGAACACCTCACAGACAGTCACCCGAGGCCAGAATTGAACCCCAGTCCCTGATGCTGTGAGGAAGCAATGCTCACAATAACCACTGTGCCGCCCTAAGGGATGGTTTTTAGTCCTAGCTAAGCAGTTCATGGGACATCTTGGTGGGATACAGATGATATAATTAATGGGAGGAGCCAGGTTTATCTATAGTTTTTGGCGTTTTGCCACTGGATTTGAGACTAACAAAACAGAAGGATTTTCAGGTTGTTCCTTACAGGGTCTCTCTCCAAAGGTCTGCATCGCGAACAGCAAGTAACCCTAACTTTGTTTATGACTGAATTTTAAACTGTATCCAAATAGCTGTAATTTAAATAACTGAAAAAGATAATAGTTAGGGAACCAGGCTTGGAGGATAAAGGAGAAATTAATCTGAAAGTAGAACCAGGAAACCAAAAGAGCTGATTAGGAGAGTACATTTTTATATTGTATGAAAGGAGCAGAGAAGAAGGGCCCGAGTTGATACTAGTTAACATTAAAGGGCAAGTCATGTCAGCAGAGCTCCAAGCTGTAGTCAGCTCGTCCTGCTCCATGTGAGAGACTAGGAGCATTTCCAGTTCCCAGGACCACCGTGTGTGCAGGATGCATCTCCAGCTACAGCTCCTGGAAACCCAAATTTCAGAGCTGGAGCAGCGGCCGGGGACATGGTGGAGCATCCGCAAAGCACAGAGTATCATGGATAGCATGTATAGACACGTTGTCACAACGCAGGCTCAGTCTCTACGGGCAAGAAGGGTACCACCAGGCAGAGCAAGAGAGCTGGCAGGCAGTGCAGGAATCTCCTGTAGCCATTTTCCTCCAAAATGGATATCCCGGTTTGGATACTGTTGAGGGGAATGACCTCTCGGGGAAAAGCAGCAACAGCCAAATTCATTGCACCCCGGTTGGATCTGTTGCAGAGAGGAGCAAAAAAAATGTGAGATTAGGGGATTCAATTGTAAGAGGAATAGATAGGCGCTTCTGTGGCCGCAAACAAGACTCCCAAGATGGTGTATTGACTCCCTGTGCTAGGGTCAAGGATGTCGCGGTGCGATTACAGGACATTCTGGATGGGGAGGGAGCAGTGGTCGTGGTGGACATTGGTACAAACGACATAGGTTAAAAAAGGGATGAGGTACTGAAAGTAGAATATAGGGAGTTTGGAAGAAAGTTGAGAAGTCGGACCTCAAAAGGTAGTGACCCCAGGATTACTACCAATGCCAGTTACAGAACAAATAGCAGAATAGATCAGATGAATACGTGGTTGAAGAGATGGTGTGAGGGGGAGGGTTTCAGAATCCTGAGGCATTGGGACCAGTTTTTGGGAAGGTGGGACGTGTACATACTGGACGAGTTACACCTGGGCAGGATCGGGACTCACGTCTTTGGCCGGGGTACTTGCTAGAGCGGTTGGTGAGGGTTTAACCTAATATGGCAGTAGGTTGGCAAGGATTCAGAGCAAGAGAAAAACACAAGAAGAAGAAAAGTGATAGGGAGAGAAACCAAGGTCCAGTATCAGATAACTACACTGTAAACAATAGTAGGGACCGGTCAAGGACATTAAAAGGACTAACCTTAAGGTTTTGTACCTGAATGCTTGGAGCATTCAAAATAAAATGGCTGAATTAGTTGCGCAGCTATTTGTAAAGGGGTATGATATTGCTGGGATTACGGAGACATGGCTCCAAGGTAACCAAGGATGGGAACTAAACATTGAGGGCTATTCTGTTTTTAGGAAGGTCAGACAGAATGGAAAAAGTGATGGAGTTGCATTGATTAAATAAAATATTGACGCAATATTGAGGAAAGATATTCGCACAAACAATGTGGAATTTGTATGGGTGGATTTAAGAAACATCACAGGGCAAAAAATATTAGTTAGGGTGGTTTACAGACCACCAAATTACAGTGGTAATGTTGGGAATAGCATTGGATAGGAAATCGGAGATGCATTTGTTGAAGGATCATCTGTGATTATGGGTGACTTGAACCTGCATATAGATTGGATGACTTAAATTAGTCACAGCACAATAGAGGAGGAATTTTTGGAGTCTATACGGGATGATTTTCTGAACCAGTATGTTGAGGAACTAACAAGGGAACTGGCCATCTTGGACTGGGTGTTGTATTATAAGAAAGGATTAGTTGGCAACTTAATTGTGAGAGAACTTCATTGGATAGGCATATGGACGATAAGGGAATAGTGTAGAGGGACTTTAGAAGGGTTTCACAGGACGGTGCAACATCGTGGGCCGAAGGGCCTGTACTGCGCTGTAATGTTCTATGTTTTATGAACCCTTGGGGATGAGTGACCACAATATGATATAATTCTTTATCATGGAGAATAGTGAGGTATATGCTGGCTATGATGGACTAGGAAACATTACTGAAAGGAAGTACAGCGGGCAGGTAATGGCAGGCATTCAAGGAATGAATGGGTGAACTCCAAAAGTTGTTTATTCCTATTTGGTGCAAGAATAGAAAGAGAACTGTGGCCAAACCATGGCTTGCAAGGGAAATTAGAAATAGTATTAGATCCAAATACACATTAGTCAGAAGAAGCAATAGACCAGACAGTTGGGAACTATTTAAAATTCAAAGGCAGACCAAGGGATTGATTAAGAGGGGGAAAATACAATATCAAAGTAAGCTAGCGGGGAAAATAAAAACTGACTGTAAAAGTTTTGATAGGTATGTAAACAGAAAAAGATTGATGAAAATGAATGTAGGTCCCTAACAGTCAGAAACGGGGAATTCATAATGGGAAGAAATAGAGTCACAGAGGCTTACAGCATGGAAACTGGCCCTTCTGCCCAACTTGTCCATGCTGCCCAATTTTTAACCACTAAGCTAGTCCCAATTGCCTGCATTTGGCTGATATCTCTCAATACCCATCTTACCTATAAAACTGTCTAAATGCTTTTTAACAGACAAAATTGTACCCGCCTCTACTACTGGGTCTGGCAGCTCGTTCCGGACACTCACCACCCTCTGTGGAAAAAATTGCCCCTCTGGACCCTTTTGTATCTCTCCCCTCTCTTTAAACCTATGCCCTCTAATTTTAGACTCCCCTACCTTTGGGAAAAGATGTTGACTATCTACCTTATCTATGCCCCTCATTATTTTATAGATCACTACAAGATCACCCCTAAGCCTCCTACGCTCCAGGGAAAAAAGTCTCAGTCTATCCAGCCTCTCCTTATAACTCAAACCATCAAGTCCCGGTAGCATCCTAGTAAATCATTTCTGCATTCTTTCTAGTTTAATAATATCCTTTCTGTAATAGGGTGACCAGAACTGTAAACAGTATTCCAAGTGTGGCCTTACTAATGGCTTGTACAACTTCAACAAGTCGTCCCAAATCCTGTATTCGATGTTCTAACCAATGAAACCAAGCATGCTGGATGTCTTCTTCACCTCCCTGTCCACCTGCAACTCCACCTTCAAGGAGCTATGAGCCTGTACTCCGATATTTCTGTTCTACAACTCTCCCCAACACCCTACCATTAACTGCCCCAATTCGATCTACCAAAATGCATCACCTCACATTTATCGAAATTAAATTCAGTCTGCCATTCATTGGCCTGCTGACCCAATTCATCAAGGTCCCGTTGCAATCCTAGATAACCTTCTTCACTCTCCACTATGTCACCAATCCTGGTATCATCTGCAAACTTACTAACCATGCCTCCTAAATTCTCATCCAAATCATTAATATAAATAACAAATAACAGTGGACCCAGCACTGATCCCTGAGGCACACCGCTGGTCACAGGCCTCCAGTTTGAAAAACAACCCTCTACAACCGCCCTTTGTCATCTGTCATTAAGCCAATTTTGTATCCAATTGGCTACCTCACCCTGGATCCCGTGAGATTTAACCTTATGCAACAACCTACCATGCGGTACCTTGCTAATGTCCATGTAGACAACGTTGACTACACTATTCTCATCTACCTTCTTGACTACCTCTTCACAAAAAAACTAATTTGTGAGACAAGATTTTCCACTCACAAAGCCATGCTGACTGTCCCTACTCAGTCCCTGCCTCTCCAAATGCCTGGAGATCCCTTCTAACAACTTACCCACCACAGACGTTAGGCTCACTGGTCTGTAGTTCCTAGATTTTCCATGCGGCCCTTCTTAAACAAAGGCACAACATTTGCTATCCTCCAATCTTCAGGCACCTTACCTGTGGCTGTCAACAATTCAAATGTCTCTGCTAGGGAACCCCTAGCTGAGGAACTAAATTTGTACTTAGCTTCTACTTTCACAAAGGAAGTCATGGATAATGTATCGGAAGCTCTGAGAAGCACAAGTTTTAGTGAGAAGCTGAAGGAAATTAACACCAGCAGAGAAATAGTTGTAGGGAAATTAATGGGATTGAAGATGGATAAATATCCAGAGCCTGATAATCTTCATCCCAGAGAATTTAAGGAAGTAGCCCTAGAAATAGTGGATCCATTGGCGTAATTTTCCAAATTCTTTGGACGCTGGAATGGTTGCTACAGATTGGAGAATAGCATATATAACCCCGCTAATCAAAAAGGGAGGTAGAAAGAAAACAAGATTTTATAGACCAGTGAGCCTAATGTCGGGAGTAGGAAAGTTGCTAGAATCAATTATCAAGGATTTCATAGCACAGCATTTGGAAAGTAGTGGCTTAATCAGACAAAGTTAGCATGGATTTATGAAAATCATGCTTGACAAATCTATTGGAATTCTTTGCAGGTGTAACTAGTTGAGTTGACATGGGAGACCCGGTAGAAGTGGTTTATTTTCAGAAAGCTTTCGATAAGGTCTCAATGTAAAATTAAAGCGCATGGGAATGTGGGTAATGTCTCGAGATGGATAGAAAGCTGGTTAGTAGACAAGAAGCAAAAAGTTGGAATAAATTAGTCTTTTTCCCATCGGCAGGCAGACCTGTGCTCATTCCACAACTTTTCACATTATATATTAATGATTTTGACAAGGGAACTAAATAATCCCGAAAGACGTGCTTGTTAGGTGAATTGGACATTCTGAATTGTCCCTCTGTGTACCCGAACAGGCACCGCAGTGTGGCAACTGGGGGATTTTCACAGTAACTACATTGGTGTGTGAATGTAAGCATACTTGCGGCACTAATAAAGATTATTATGTAGTATCTCCAAATTTGCAGATGATACAAAGTTGGGTGGAAACTTTGAGGAGGATGCAGAGATGCTTCAGTGGAATTTGGACTGGCTGAGCGAGTGGGCACATGCATGGCAGATGCAGTCGAACGTTGATAAATGTGAGGTTATCCACTTTGGTAGCAAAAATAGGAAGGGAGATTATTACTTGAATGGGTGTAAATTGAGAGAGATGGATACTCAGTGAGACCTTGAGTGTCCTTGTTCATCAGTCGCTGAAAGTAAGCATGCAGGTACAGCAGGTAGTAAACGCAGTAATGTTATGTTGGCTTTCATAGTGAGGGGATTTGACTCAAGGAATAGGGATATTTTAATGCAGTTGTATAGGGCATTGATGAGGCCACACCCCAAGTATTGTGCACAGTTTTGGTGCCTTTGTCTGAGGAAGGATGTTCTTGCTAGGAGGGAGTGCAGCAACGGTTTACCAGGCTGATTTCTGGGATGGCTGATTATTATACGAGAAAAGACTAAATCAGTCAGGATTATATTCATTGGAGTTTAGAAGTGGGGGGGGGGGGGGGGGGGTGGGTGGGTGGTAGTGGTCTCAGAGAAGGATTAGACCAGGTTGATTCAGAAAGGATGTTCCCAATGGTGGGGGAGTCCAGACCTAATATAGTTTGAGGATAAGGAGTAAACCTTTAAAGGACTGAGGCAAGGAGAAATTTCTTTACTCAGCAGAGTGGAATTAATCTGTGGAATTTGCTACCACAGAAAGTAGTTGAGGCCAAAACGTTGTGTGAAGGAATTAGATATAGCTCTAGGGAGGCGGGATCAGGATACTGAACTTGATGATCAGCCATGATCATAATGGCGGAGCAGGCTCGAAGGGCCAAATGGCCTCCTCCTGCTCCTATTTTTTTATGTATGTTTTTATGTACAGTAGCAGGTATAGAGTGAGTTAAGGTTTTTCCTTTTATTTAGGAACAGTTTAACTGTTGATTGTAAAGCCATTTCTTTGATGTTAATGTGATTGATCAGTGTTCAAATTAAAGTGTGTTTTTTTAAACATAAATGATACCTATTGGTCAGTCATTACTCCTGGGGTGAAATATCTTTTTCCAGGTATCCTAACAAAAATTGGGGCTTGGTCCAGTATCTTCATACAAAGAGTTGGCGAATGGGTAAATGTATGTAAAAATTAATATAATTTACATTCAAGTCAAGAGTCAATTCTGAGCCAGTTCTGTTGTTTCTTGATGAAACAAATGCTTGGTTAAAGTGTTAAGCCCAATGCCATGAAGAGCAGACTTATTCTGGTCCAGGAAACAATGATGAGACACCTAAATTAGTCGAAAAGCTTCCCTTTAGCTATCCAGTGTCAATGCTTGTCCTGAATGTATGCAAAATATCCGAGGAGGTGCTGCAGAGTCGGGAGTGCTGTCTTTCGGTGTAACATTAAAATGAGGCACCCTCTGCTCTCTCAGGTGGGCATAAAAGATACATGGCACTGTATTTAACCCTCAACATTGACTTGAAGGGATGACCTCTTCCTTATCACGCAGCTGTTTGTGGAAGTTTGCTACTGTATTTCCTTTATAACAATACTTAGCTTAAATATTGGCAATTAAGTCAGCCTTTGAAGCTTCAAAAAATCCCTTCAAAAACGTGAGCTGACTTAAACGCTGAGTGTAAAGTACACTGCACGGCATGGGTGGTCACCATCTTTTGTCATTCACCACATGGGGTCTGCCCAAAATTCCCACGTAGCTTTGTTCAACATATCCTGCATCACCAGATTGATCTCTTTTGCCCAGTTATAAGGTACCGGTTAGTAAAACATCCATTTGTGGGGTGGAAAAGTAAAGCTAACTAGTATTGAGAGTATAGCATGCTGTGGCTGAAAAAGGTGGGGGCGAGATCAAATCATAAGCAAAGTATTTGCAAAATGTATGATTTTTGGGTGGATCAAAGGATTGTTTGCCTTTTGAACGAAGAAAATGGACCAGATTTTGTATGTGTGTGTGTGTGGGGGGTGGAAGAGAGAAAGTTACATTTTGTTCAATCAGATGTAACTGTTTTTTTAACTACGATGTGATTAATAAAATTTGATGAAGAACAGAGCTGGCCCTTGAGTGCTGTTAACTGATCAATTAATAGATCTAGTTTTCAATCTTAATTTTTTTTCAAATTTTCCAAATATTTTAGCTTCTACATTCACCTTATGTGTCTGTCCTATTTTTAATTTGCTCAATATAAAAAATTTATTTTTGTTTCCTGTTTCGGTGTCTGTTTAATCCTTTAACGTGATTGGCAGCTTGGACAGCCTGAATATTGCTGCAACTCCACGCTGGGAATCCTCAGTTAAGAACGCTGCAACCACTTGCAGTATCACTGTAAACTGAGAGGTGAAATTCTCGGCAGAGACAGACTTCAAGGTCAGCACAAGAGCCCTTGCTCTACAACAAAATGAAAACTCTGGGAGAATAAATTATTCAAATGAAAGGTTTCAACAATTGGATCACTTACTCATGTAGCGGAAGGTCTCCTCGGCCTGGGCGGGAGATAGCTCGCTGGATGCATGGCCACGGTATTCGGGCACCTGCTCCCAGTCCTTGTTCTGATAGAGGTAGAGCGAGTCTGCCCGCAGGTGGTACCGTGCCAGCTGGTCTTCTATCAGGCTCACAAGTTCAACTTCTGGCAAATCCTCACTGCTGCACACATCTAGTAACAGGAACAAGGATACATTTCAGCAAAATCTTGTCACGTTTATCAGATCAGCATCTTAATTGTAATTGCACACAGTACTCCCAATGTGGTCCCATCTAAGCCCTGAACAATTGTAGCAGGACTTCCTCACTCTTGTAATCCATACTCCTTTAGGGGCAGCACGGTGGCATAGTGGTTAGCATAAATGCTTCACAGCTCCAGGGTCCCAGGTTCGATTCCCGGCTGGGTCACTGTCTGTGCGGAGTCTGCACGTCCTCCCCGTGTGTGCGTGGGTTTTCTCCGGGTGCTCCGGTTTCCTCCCACAGTCCAAAGATGTGCGGGTTAGGTGGATTGGCCATGCTAAATTGCCCGTAGTGTCCGAAAAAGTAAGGTTAAGGGGGGGGTTGTTGGGTTATGGGTATAGGGTGGATACGTGGGTTTGAGTAGGGTGATCATTGCTCGGCACAACATCGAGGGCCGAAGGGCCTGTTCTGTGCTCTACTGTTCTATGTTCTATGTTCCTGTCATGGGAGAGTCCCTTTAAGAAATGTTTTTGTCTCATCACAAAGCTTCAGTGATATAATTGTGTGGGTGGAGCTGTGGCTCTGAGTTTTTACTTTTGTTTTGAGTTTGAACTGGTTTTGTACTGCGCAGGTTGAAAAGAAGTGTCTCTCTATCTGCATTTTAAAAGTTGTTTCAATACTTGATAACTTAAAAGAGACAACTGTTTTCTGGAAGGAATTCAAACCTGCTGTTTTGGAAAGGAAACAAGAGTATCCATACCACATCTTAAAGACAGTAAGAATGCTATGAGCTGGGCCACACCTTTGAAAAGGAGTTTCTGGTTTATGGGACGAAAGAGAAAATGCTGGAAAATCTCAAAGAGCACACCAGAATGACCGGGAGTGGGATAGCTTGATCTTGGTTTCGGACAATGCTCGGCACAACATCGAGGGCCGAAGGGCCTGTTCTGTGCTGTACTGTTCTATGTTCTAATTGGAATGGGGGGATTCATTAAAGATTATACATAGATTTCTGTAGCTGTGTGGGGTATTTATGTTTATAGTTAATATAAATGCTTACTATGTGTGTTTATACAAATGTTAACTAAATTTGTAAAATAAAGCTTGTTATTTGATTAAAAGCGCCTAAGACCTCTGTTGAATAACACCTGAAAGGTAGGCTCTTGTGCTCATCGTAACTAAAATCAATAAACAGTTGTAGGTCAGGTGAACTCCATGATATACTTTGGAGTTTTCTAAATCCTGGCCCATAACACCCCTTATACAAAGGCTAACATGGCAGTTGCAGGCACAGTAAGCAATAAAGGAGGCAAATTGCATGGCAAATATATTAGATTTGCCAACATGATTGACTTTCTATAAAACCATGTTGACTATGACTAATATGATTTCTTTTTTAAGTGGCCTGTTCCATGAGGATGCATTGCAGCACTTTCCCAATGATTGATGCTGTTATTTTCTCCCACTCTCTTTTCCTGCATAAGTGTCCCGTTTGCTACCTTCCAATCTAGTCTGACTGTTCTAGAATCAAAGGAAGTCTGGAAGATCACTGCCAATGCATCCACTATCTCAGTAGCAATTCTTTAGGAATCCTTGGAGCAGGCCATCAAATGCAGGGGATTGTTACCTTTTAATCCTATTAATTTCTCCAGTACTTTTTCCTTTACTAATATTAATTACATTAAGCTCCTCAATCTCTTCAGAACCTTGGTTCCCTATATATCTGGTATGTTTGGGTGTCTTCTATTTTAGTATTTTCCATTTCCTCATGCGCCATATAAATTTCTCCCATCTCTGCTTCGAAAGGACCCACATCTACTTTTGCTACTCTCTTCCTTTTTAATATACTTACAGAAGCACTTACTTTTTAAATATATTGACCAGATTACTCCCATTCTATTTTTGCCCTGTTTATCAATGTATATAGCACGTGTTACAGACAGCATGTGTAGTGAACCTTCGAAGAAAATTACCCAAGGGAAACAATGATAACATACATATAATGTGAAGCAACAGGGGACATTTTAAAATGACAAGTTTTACGGAATCTTTCACGTTTAATAACAGTTCAGGTTTTACAGAAACACCAGCAAAAACTAGTTGGGCCAAAAAGCCTGAAGTATAAACTCTAGCTTTTTTAAAAAAAGGAAGTTTTTCTCAGACTTTCTCAATCTGATCTTAAAACATGAGCAAGGCTCATTTCCAGTCAATCCATGGAGTTCAGATCTCTGGTTATGAAGAGGTTTGATCGAGATGTTTTTGCTTGTGGGGAGTCCAAAACAAGTCTAAATAATATACAGTCACTCACAAATCCAAAAGCAAATTCTGAAGAATCTACTTTATCCTGATTGGTGAGAACATGGATCTCAAAGTAGTAAAACATACAGCATTGATGCATTTAATGGAAAGCTAGGCACATATTTTGTTCGGCCTATCGAGTCTCTACTTTATCCTGATTGGTGGGAACATGGATCTCAAAGTGGTAAAGCACATAGCATTGATGCATTTAATGGAAAGCTAGGCATGTATTTTAGAATCCCTACAGTTTGGCCCATCAAGTCCGCACTGATCCTCCGAAACAGCACTCCTCCGAGGCCCACTCCCTCGCCCTATCCCTGCAATGCAATAATCCCACCTAACCTGCACATCCTTGGACCCCAAGGGCAAATTTAACATGGCTAATCCACCTAATTTGCACATCTATGGACTGTGGGAGGAAACCCATGCAGACACAGGGAAAACGTGCAAACTCAACACAATCATCCAAGGCCGGCTCCTGGTCTGCTCTTCTTCTCAGGATAGGGTTCCACCGGGGTGGTAGTAAACTGTGGGCTGGAGGATCTAGGCTGGTGGGTCGGAGTGTGAGGTTGAGTGCTGTGGATCAATGTTGTTAGAATCTTTCCTCAGATGGAGGGTAGGCTGGGTGGGGGAGTCAGGCACCTTCCTCCAAGTGGTCTTATGTAGAGACTTCCAGATTGCCCTGCCTCGAGGCCTGGGCTCCCCAGGGTCGGCAGTGTCCTGTTTTCTGTTCCACCCGATATTCTTTTTGCAAAAGTGTATGGTACTAGATCTTATCTGGTGTTCTTTGGCTCAACCTTAAGGCTCTTCTGCTTGTTGGTGGATTTCCTCAGTAGAGGAAGGTAGGAAGGTGCAGATCTTCTAGTATCGACAGGGCTGGAATGGTGCCTCTGATATGGCTGGAGGAGTGATGTCTGTTATGTAGCTAGACTTGGTATGGTGTGGATATTCTTGGATCACTGGTTCCTGTATAAAAGAGAGTGTACAATACAAAACCATTTTTGTAGTGAGAGCAGCATCTGGTTATTGCCCTGTGATGGGGTGTTCCTTCTTGGCCTAGATGTCTTGGGAGGTTTTGATTTTGCAGCTTTTTCATATTTTGTCTTATGGTAGGAGCCTGCGTCATAGGGCCATGTGCTCATGGCTATATCCTGGTACCCTGCTATTGAGGTCCTTTCTGTTCTTGGTAATATCTTTTATCCTGTCATTGTATGAAGGTAGACGCAAACCACAAAGATTACAGTCCAAACCAACTGTATAAACATTTGGTAACCTACTGTATAAATGTGTGAAATGATGATCACTCTGCAGTGCTGGAGCTTGGAGATTTGTTGCATCTTATAATAATAATAATTTTTATTAGTGTCACAAGTAGGCTTACATTAACACTGCAATGAAGTTACTGTGAAAATCCCCTAGTTGCCACATTCTAGCACCTGTTTGGGTACATTGAGGGAGAATTCAGAATGTCTAATTCACCTAACAAGCATGTCTTTCTGGACTTGTGGGAAGAAACCGGAGCACCCGGAGGAAACCCACGCAGACACAGGGAGAATGTGCAGACTCTCCACAGACAGTGACCCAAGCCAGGAATCAAACCCGGATCCCTGGTGCTGGGAAGCAATAATGCTAACCACTGTGCTACCATGCCATCCTTTTATATATAAAATATCCTCTTCAAGCTAATGACTTCAGAAATTGCTTCTGTCTAATTTTGTTATTTTGGGGTTAAAGAATTGTTGACTGGTGCTTGTCAAGGCACACAGCTCTCATATTGGAGAAAGGATGTCATAATGAGTTATTGATGCCTCTGGTATAATTGGAGTTGGGGGAAGATTCGTTTTGGTGTGCGCCCAGATATGGCGTGAAAATCTTATTCTATATTTTCATTGACTATATGAGCATCCACTACGTGAAGGTGTACACCATTTTACCATGGCTTTATCCTCATCTCCCTCACTCTCCAGCTTATTGGTTGGTACATACAGAGGCACCAAATTTAATAAGTTAAAATGAATCAACTGCATTATTACTCTCCTGCTTTTTTCTGCATTCATGTGTGCTGAGGCATTTATGCTGTTCCAATCCTGTTGTTGCATCATGGGTAAAAATAGAAAAACTCTAATAAAAATATAAATTTTTTAAAAAGCTTGGGCGGCACGGTGCCATAGTGGTTAGCACCTCACAGCGGCAGGGATCCAGGTTCAATTCCGATCTTGGGTGACTGCGTGGAGTTTGCACATTCTCCCAGCATGGATTTCCTGCGGGTGCTTTGGTTTCCTCCCACAGTCCAAGATGAGCAGGTTAGGTGGTTGGACCAATCTAACTTGGCCCTTAGTGTCCAGGGATGTGTAGGTTAGGTTAAATTTATTGGGATAGGCAGGTACGTGGATTTGAGTGGGCTGCTCTTTCAGAGGGTCAGTGTGGATTCAATGGGCCGAATAGCCTCCATCTGCACTATAAGGCCATGATGTGGAGATGTCACCGTTGGACTGGGGTGGACACAGTAAGACCAGGTTAAAGTCCGACACTTTTGTTTTGAATCACTAGCTTTCGGCGCACAGCTCCTTCATCAGGTGAGTGCCATCCCCTATGGACAAGCCACTCACCAGATGAAGGAGCAGCACTCCGAATGCTGGTGATTCCAAACAAACCTGTTGGATTTTAACCTGGTATTGTAAGACTTCTTACTGTGCACTGTAAGGATTCTATGTAAGTGTAAGTAATTTCCTTTTGAATCACGGGTGTTCCAGCATTCTGGCCTTATTAGCCGTGCCAATTTAGACTGTTAAACCTGAAGAGCCACATACAATGCTGGACTTCACATTAATTCGTATCTGCTGTTTAAAGCTTATCCACCAGTGGGTGACTAACGCTAGGAACAGCCCTCCGCAAATCTTCAGATTCCCAAAAATTAAAAACGGGACATACCGTAGAAAAATCAAACAAATTTCTCTTGTCTGAATGGGTTTTAAGGACTAAAGTGCAGAGACTCGGGGAGGCTACATAAGGGCCATGGACCACTGAGATTCCAATTTACAATCTTACATTCCCTCTTTTTCAAATATGTTAAATAGTGACCTTCAGCGTGATTACAAGGTAGTAACCAAATGGTGGGATGAAAAAGGTTTCCAGCTCGATATACGAGGCTGCATCAGTCCAGAAAGTTATTTAATTGCAGTCAGAAAAGCTTATTTTAGTTTTAAAATAAATATTATTTCTGTTCTGGGGCAGGTGCGACAATGCAGCATCAATTTCTCGGCATTGCACTAGTTATTTCTCTTCAACGTGAAATGACTTCCCTAATTGGTAACTGCCGATTCCCTCAATTAGTCAATTCTTTATCCATCATGTTGCACAGAATACTCATTCCACCCTCCTACACTGTCTCTCCTCTGACCCACTAACCTGGTTCCATTATTAACTATCCTAACAAGTCAGCACATCTCTTTCAATAGTTTTCCCCATTGCTACCGCTGGGGTCAACCACTCCAAGAATCAGGGATCCAATAGGGATGAAATGCCAGGCTCGGGAAATATGGAATGGAGTGCCTCAGGAATTAACATTACTCCAATAATCGGATTTCAGAAATGGAAAATATTTGATTTGATTTATTGTCACGCGAGGTAAAGTGAAAAGTATTGTTTGCATACAGTCCAGGCACATTGGATTTTGTTTATTGTCACGTTTATCAGGGTACAGTGAAAAATATTTCTGCGAGCAGCTCAACAAGATCATTAAGTACATGAAAAGAAAAGAAAACAAAATACATAATCAGGCAACACAAGGTATACAATATAACTACATAAAATTGGCATCGGATGAAGCATACAGGGGTGTAGTGTTAATCAGGTCCGTCCATAAGAGGGTCATTAAGGAGTCTGGTAATAGTGGGGAAGAAGTTGTTTTTGAGTCTGTGCGGGTTCTCCTTTTGTATCTCCTGCCCGATGGGAGAAGTTGGAGGGTGAGTAAGCTGGGTGGGAGGGGTCTTTGATCATGCTACTCGCTTTCCCCAGGCAGCGGGGGGGTGTAGATGGAGTCAATGGATGGGAGGCAGGTTTGTGTGATGGACTGGGCGCTGTTCATGACTCTCTGAAGTTTCTTGCAGTCATGGGCCGAACAGTTGCCATACCAGGCTGTGATGCAGCCAGATAGGATGCTTTCTATGGTGCATCTGTAAAAGTTGGTGAGAGTTAATGTGGATATGCCAAATTTCCTTAGTTTCCCGAGAACGTATAGGTACTGTTGTGATTTCTTGGTGGTAGCATCGACGTGGGTGGACCAGGACAGATTTTTGGAGATGTGTACCCCATGGAATTTGAAACTGCTGACCATCTCCATTTCAGCCCCATTGATGCTGACTTGGGTGTGTACAGTACTTTGTTTTCTGAAGTCAATGACCAGCTCTTTAGTTTTGCTGGCATTGAGGGATAGATTGTTGTTGCTGCACCACTCCACTAGGTTCTCTATCTACCTCCTGTATTCTGACTCAACGTTATTCGAGATCCGGCCCACTATGGTCATATCGTCAGCAAACCTGTAGATGGAGTTGGAATCAAAATTTGCCACTAAGTACGCAGCCTTGCAGGGCACTGGTATTGAGGACTGTTGTGGAGGAGGTGTTGTTGTTTATTCTTACTGATTGTGGTCGGTGGGTCAGAAAGTCAAGGATCCAGTTGTAGAGTGAGGAGCCAAGTCCTAGGTTTTGGATCTTTGATACGAGTTTGGCTGGGATTATGGTGTTGAAGGTGGCGCTGTAGTCAATAAATAGGGATCTGATGTAGGAGTCCTTGTTGTCGAGATGCTCTAGGGATGAATGTACGGCCAGGGAGATGGCGTCTGCTGTGGACCGGTTATGGCAGTTTGCGAATTGCAGTGGATCAAGGTGTTCTGGGAGTATGGGGGTGATACGCTTCATGACCAACCTCTCAAAGCACTTCATTACGACTGAAGTCAGGGCCACCGGACGGTAGTAATTGAGGCACATTGCCTGGTTCTTCTTTGGCACCAGTATGATGATGGTCTTCTTGAAGCACGTGGGGACCTCGGAGCGTAGTAGGAACAGGTTAAAGATGTCCGCGAAGACATATGCCAACTGATCCGCGCAGGCTCCGAGTGCACGACTAGGGATTATATCCGGACCCGTCGCTTTCCAAGAGTTCATTTTCAGGAAGGCCGAAACTTCAGAAGCTGTGATGGTGAGTATGGTGTGTTATGGGCTGTTGGGGCACTTGACAGCGGATCGTTGGTTTCCAGCTTGAACCAAGTATAGAAGGCATTGAGTTTATCGGGGAGAGGTGCGCTGCTGCTGGAGATACTGCTCGGCTTTGCTTTGTAGCCTGTTATGTTGTTTAGGCCTTAGCACAACCGCCAAGAATCTGTAACGCTAGTCTGTGACTCTAGCTTGGTCTGATATTCGCTCTTGGCATCTCGGATGGCTTTGCGGAGGTCGTACCTGGATTTCGTATATAGGTCAGATCGTTCCATATATGAAAAAACATAGGACATACATAAATACACAATGTAAATACATAGATATTGGGTGAAGCCTACGGAGCGTTGTACTACTCCGTACCTGCATCCTAACTTAATAGTGACTCATGCACTAGAACACCTAGATCCCTCTGCACTTCAGAATTCTGCAGTCGTTTTCCATTTAATTAATACTCCACTTTTTTTATTCTTCTTTCGGCCTCCCATTAATTTCCTCTTCCTTATCTACCAAAACTTATTTTGGCAATGCTGCAACTCCAACCCTTAATGACACTAAAAGATCTATCCCGGCATTGGTCACCTCCAGACTTGATTATTCCAATCTATTGCTCGTTTCATTCCTGATTTCTGTCTTTCATAAATTGCAATTCGAAAACAATTCCATCATACACATCATATCTAGCACCTACACATCTTATCTAGCACCTACTACTACCCATGCTCCAATTACACCTACCGTCATAAGCCCTTGCATCTCTGCAAATTGTCCCCATGTCCCAACACCCATTCCTCACTCAATCCTCTTTCACATTCCTGTACCTCTGCTCAATTTTCCTGTCCCAGTCCCAGATTCTGGAATGCTCCCTTAAACTCCTCTGCCATCCTGCTTCTCTCCCATCTCTCAAAAACCTCCACGCCTTCCCTCAACAACCCTCTGTGATTGAGGAAGTTCTTGGGAGTGTTTTAATGAAGGCATTTAAGACAATCAAAAGCTTACACTTAAAAAATGCACAATACCCAAATTTCACGTGAAGCATGAAGGCATGATAAAATACTGCATCAATGCATTTTTTGCTATCCACTTATAGAAACTTCAGTGTTGTGGAGTCAAACTTTTTTATTTTTATTTTATAAATTTCAGAGGACCCAATTCATTTTTCCAATTAAGGGGCAACCCAGCATGGTCAATTCACCTACCCTGCACATCTTTGGATTGTGGGGGTGAAACCCACGCAGACACAGGGGGAATGTGCAAGCTCCACATGGACAGTGACCCGGGGACAGGATCAAACCTGGGTCCTCGGCGCCGTGAGGCTGCAGTGCCGCCCTGTTGTGGAGTCAAACTGACTTGATCTAATTTTTGGACAGCCAAAGCGAGATAAATTATTTACTTAAAGTTACAGGCCTGTGCTGGAATCAAACCGGAGGCCTAGAAGTGGAATTTTCTAATCAATGGACATTTTAATTAAAATTGAGTCACATCAAAATGTCTGCTATTCTTTAGTACGACACCTGCAAACCATTAATATGACATTAAGAACACCCCCGACATGCAAGTTCATTACTCATGGATGTCCTGATTCATTTAAAGTCAGAGTCAAGCCAGTAATTAACAGGCTGCTAAATTTAGCAACATGCAATTATATTAGAGGCCCATATTACAATGTCAAGAAAAATTGAAGTTCAAGTTTTTGTCTCTTGAAATGTACAGTTTTGTTTTTGTTCTTACCAGTGATGCTCCCGGTCTCTTTTTGATCGACATTCATGGGTTTATTTTCTGGCATCACTCATCCAAAGGCATCCTATAAAATTCCCTTTGGTATGGTACATTCCTCTTTGAAGCACTTTCATGAAGACAGCAGAAGATTCACCGCTTTGGTGAAGAATGCATTCTGGTAGAATCTCCAATATTGCTGTACAGATTCACAATAAAGTCTTTGTTGTTGATCTCATCTTATTCTGCTAAGACGGAACCAAGGAAGCTATTAAAGGTCGAGATGAAAATATGCAAATGGTCAAGTGAAAGGAGAACGAACATGACGCCTCTTGTATTTTGATGCAACCTGCAGCCAAAACAAAAAGTATTGCACTTAATAGGAATTCCTTGACCTCCACAAGCAACCCAACATCTCTGGCAGTGAAGTTAGTGCAGTTAAACTAATGCCACAATTACAAGTGCATAACGGTAGCTTCTTGCTATATACCCTCTGAACAGTATTAGACTGACATGATATAAAAAGGAGCAAGATCTCCTTTTAGTAATGGTGTAGCTATAATCCTACCACACGGTTGCATATTGGAGTCTATAAACGGGGAAGGGTGTAATGATGTCATACAACAGGAATGCGATTCAAAGAAAGGTTGAGATTTTCATTTTAGTCTGTTAATTTACCCTACATACACAGATCCACAGGTTTTCATTCCTGTTCTCACCCTGCAGTTTAGAGTATTCACCTTTCTGAAATATGAAGAAAGCCCCTTAAGTTTAGAGTTCCTAAAAAGTATGATGGCGTGCCTGAGCATATCTTAACCTGAACATGAGACCCAGTTGGAGTTGGAATTCATGTAGTATCAACCCCGGAGTACCGTGCAACCCCTTGACATCTATCAACATGCACCCTTATAGTTTCAAACAAAATAATGAATTTTTAAAAATTTACATTTTGTACTGCAATCAGACATTTTAAGGCTGACGCTGTAAACTGGTATCATCGGCGCATTTGGAGCAAACCTCCACAGAAAACATCTCACACATTTTGGCCAGTATTTTGTTCTATGAGCTGAGCATTTAGAGTGTATCCAAAGCATATCCAAAAGCAGCTATTCAAATATTTTAGATCTTCAGTTCCAGGGATTCATTCCACAGAGATAACTGAAATACTGATTTCACCCACCCCACACGTCCCTGTTTACACACCTTTCCACTCCCCCTTCCCTTGACATGCTTTAACTATCTTTCCCTTGCACCATTTCCTCAAATCAGTGTAGAGTTGTACTACTACAGGTAACACAAATCAACCCACTACTTTAACTGACTTGAGTTAAGTTGCTTCAACGAGTCACTCTCCAGGGGCATCCGCACATCATCCAGGTTGACTTGCGCCTGAGAATGTGCTGCACCCCTGCCTTTCAAATGAAGCTTTAAATCAAGGCCCATGTGCCCTTTCAGGTGGAAAAGGAGAGAAAACCAAATGATGGCCCCATGTCCCCTACCCAACACCTTGAACACTTACTCCCTCCACCACCGATGCACAGTAGCAGCAGTATGTATCATCTACAAGGTTCACTGCAGCAACTCACCAAGGCTCCTTTGGCAGCACCTTCCAAACCTGCAGCCTCTACCACCTAGAGGGACAAGGACTGAGAATGCATAGGAACACCACCATCTGCAAGTTCCCTCCAAGTCACACACCATCCTGACTTGGAAATATATTGCAGCCATTCTTCACTGTCGCTGTGTCAAAGTACTGGAACTCCCTCCCTGCACTGTGGGTGTATCTATATCACATGGACTGTAGCAGTTCAAGGTGCCGGCTCACCACCACTTTTACAAGGGCAATTAGAGATGGGCAATAAATGCTGGCCCAGACACTAACACCCACATCGTGAGAGAGAATAAAAAATATCTTCTGAAGTAGAGCAGGAGACATTTTCCCTGCTGATTTGGCCAATATTTATCCCTCAAACAGCATAAAAAGAAAAGGCAGAACAGACAGTGTCTTTAAGACAGAGATAGATTGGATCAATAAGGAGATCAGGGGTTATGGGGAGAAGGCAGGAGAATGGGGATGAGAAAAATATCAGCCATGATTGAATGGCGGAACAGACTCGATGGGCCGAGTGGCCTAATTCTGCTTCTATGTCTTATGGTGATAAGAACAGAGGTAATAAGAGTAGATCATTCATGTCTTGAGACTACTCTGCCATTCAAAGATCATGGTTGATCATTCAAAGCAACCTCACTTTGCTGTCCCATCCACATATTCCTCAATTCCCTTAGTACCCCAAAAATCTATTGAGTTCAGTTTTGAATCTACTCATCAGTTGAACAGCCACAGCTTTCAAGAATTTCTAGATGATTTACAACCATCTGAGTGAGGGGGCTTCTCCTAAGTCCCAAATGGCTGATCCCTTACTGTGACTCATGCTCTCCAGTTCTACACACTTACGCAAGGTAAACATCGACTCCGCATCAACTGGTCAAGTCCCTTAAAAATGTCATACATTCAAACCCTCATTTTCTAAACTCCAGAGAGCATAAACCCACTCTACTCAGGTCTAACACAAGAAAGAACTACAGAAACAAAATCAAGTAAGCACAATATCACACTAAAGTGTCACCAGCAGTGGAACCTGCTCTATTAAAACTCAAAAAGCAAAGTCAGAAGAAAAAAAGGTAGAAATAGAAGTAGGGAAGCCATGACAATTACAAATACATTTACAAAGAGTTAAATCAAAGGGAAAATAAGGAAATAATTCAAATACAATTTCAAAAAAAATCCAAGGGGAGGAGGGAAAGCAGTGAAGCAGTATGGGAAATAGTTTTTACTACTTTTTGCATCATTTTTATTGGGAAAATGGAGCAGATGTGAATGCTTATACCATCAGTGGATTCCATTTTGCTGTAATTACATGAAATTCCAGGATGGACAACAGTTTAGATTTTAGAAAACAAAGAGACAAGTGAGGAGGAGATAAAATCATCAGCAAAACCATCAGAGCATGAGAGAGTATCTCCCTCTATCCAGACAACGGGACAGAGGGGGTTGGGGGAAGAGAGAACGATAAATCTAAAGGTGCATAGATAGGAAATAAAATAGGTCTCTATCTGGCGAACACTCCCTCTTCTCTCCTCCTTCAATTAGGTTTCTGCAACAGAGGTAGACCCTGTGGTATTTCAAATCCACACTGACTCAATCATTTACCATAGAACAGAGGCTGTGAGATTAATCAGTGTAATACTTGCTGGGCAGTTGTTCAGTAAGATGTTGACCTGAATAATTCAGTAACATTTTCATTATGAGCGACTAAAGAGGGTGACCGCGATTAATCAGACCAATGTACAATCTGCCAACATGGACTGGGCAAAGCTCCAAGCAAACAACAGTTTCCCCTATTGTAAATTCAATTGATAAAATATATCCAAGCGAGCATTGCAGCAGTACTCAAAAAATACATCTAGCTTTAAATCCACAAGAGAATTTTCTTTTGCCCTGAATAACTCAACCCCTGAAAAGTAGCGAGTACAGTTTCAGGTATTTCAGCCTGCTCATCTTGAAATAAGACAAACCCAAATCGACTAAATTAAATGAACGTAAACCTAAGTTCAATTGAGCAGAGTTGGTTTACCAGGGGTTAAGATGAACTGGTACAGCAACCTAAAACTATGTACTCTTCCACTGAAATGTAACACTGTTTGCAACCCTCTGGTCACTGAATGCAGACCCAACGACAGTGAAGAGGCGGCAATATAGTTCCAGGTCAGTGTAGTGTGAGAATTGGAGGGGAACTTGCAGCTCCTGGTGTTCCCTCACACTTTCTGCCCTTGTCCTACTAGGTAGTAATAATAATAATCGGAATAATCTTTATTATTGTCACAAGTAGGCTTACATTAACACTACAATGAAGTACTGTGAAAATCCCCTTGTCGCCACACTCTGCTGCCTGTTCGGGAACACGGAGGGAGAATTCAGAATGTTCAATTCAGCTAACAAGCACGTCTTTCAGGGCTTGTGGGAGTAAACCAGAGCATTCCGAGGAAACCCACGCGGACACGGGGAGAACGTGCAGACTCCGCACAGACAGTGACCCAAGCCAGTGGAACATTGAAGCAGGCCAACTACAGACATGTGGGCATGGGAGCAGGGTCTTGTGTTAAAATGGCAAGCAACGGGTAGGTCAGGGTCCTGAATGCGCACGGACCAAAGTCCTTGACCTGCTACAATGTTCCAATGAAGCTCAACACAAACTGGAGAAACATCTAATCTTCCGGTTAGGCATGCAACAGCCTTCCAGTCTCAACATCGAATTCAACAACTTTAAATGATTAGCTCTACCCCACCTCAACCCATTTGTTTTCATCCTATTTCATTTTAACTGTGTAGCATTTTCTTTTTGGTTTCAGATTCCAGCATCCGCAGTAAATTTTCTTTCATCTTTTATAGGGACAATCTACTTGGAAAATTGGATAAGCACATTGTAGAACTATGCCCACCACAAATCAGGATTTGTTAACAACTACACTATATAGCAATGATCAGCAAATCTGGAATACTTTGGACACTGCTATTGTAGAATCAGTAACAATTATTGTGAAGATATCAGATACAAAACCAGAGGAATCTCTTTTTCTGGAGTGAGCATTGACAGTTCTGTGTCACTGAGTTTGAGGGGGACAGGACTTGCGAATAGCAAACAACATTTATTCAGTAAATGCAGATGAGGTAGCCCCATAATATTAAAAGTGTGTCTATACATAAACCAGTCACTTACAACAGTGACTGAAACCAAGTTAGATCCTGTCTAACCAGGATGTGACGGATTTTTTCTTTTATGTAAAAGCAAGCAATCCTGCTCCTTTGTCTGCACTGTGGTTAAGGCAGATGGACTGAGGCACAAACTGCAAATTCCTGTTTGGCAGCAACCCAAGCTCATTTCCTGAACTGCCTACATTGACAGCAACATTTCAGCACATTACAGCACAACAGTGAGATAATCATTTCAGCTCAACATGAATTGGAAAGGTAGAACGGGCTGACTTAAATAAATGACAGCCCACCACCCCCAATAAAATTAAAATTAATTTTAATAATGGCCCTTGAAAAACTAAAAAGCAAATTTAAAAAAGGAACTCAAGATTTATTGAATTAGACTAAGAATTTCTACATATCCAGTCATTTAACAAACATAATGCCATTTGCCAGTCTGCACGATGTTAGATACTAAAATAGGTTCCCTCCCCAGCGCCTGGAGAACTTTCTGAATTCCAGGTCATGTCAGTTAGATTAGGTTATATTTTATTATAACTCTTATCATTACTGTTTGAAACTGAGCCACATCTTTCCAATTAAACGAGAAAGAGAAATTCACTACCAAAATGGCAATTAATAGTTCAAGCAACAATCCATTTCTAGTGCAGAATAAGACCTTTAAATTAAGATTTCTTCCAAGTATCAGCATTTCTCACCTGCAACTTAAGACAGCTGAAGCTTCACCTTGCATTGAACACAATCTAGGCAGGCGCATCACTGCACTATACTAACCGAAGGCTCTACCTGTCCATTCAGGTGGATCAAAAAAAAAACCCTCTGCACCATATTTTGGAGGGTTTTATTTTCTCTGCAATTTCTAAAGATGGCTTCTATCTTTTAAACTGTGGATAAGTGAGCATTTGGGCATGCAAAGGGTGAACTGCTATATGAAGACATGTGTACGGATAAGCAAATTCACCAAAGATGGAGACGTGAACAGCGGGACTTTATACTTGGGAGCAGTGGATTTTTATTTTTTTTTTGCAGCTTGAAGCTTATTACAACCTCACTTATGCCAGCATAGAATGATCAGCCTCCTCTGCTCTTTCAGATCATGTCTGTGCTGGCCTTTTCAAAGAACTACCTGATCAATCCCAATCCCCTGAGAATTACTGATTTTCAAGTATATTGAAAATAGTGCACTGGGATTTTTTTTATCCACCTGAAAGAGGCGAGGCCTTCATATCATTTGTTTTCAATTCATTCATGCAGTATGGGCATTTATTGCCCATCCCCAATTACCCATGAGAAGATGGTGGTGAACAGTCTTCCTGAACTGCTGCAGTCCACGTGGTGTAGGTACACTCACCATGGTCAGCACGGTGGCACAGTGGTTAGCACTGCTACCTCACAGCACCGAGGATCCAGGTCACTGTCCGTGTGGAGTTTGCACATTCTCTCAGTGTGTGTGTGTGGGCCTCACCCCCACAACCCAAAGATGTGCAGGGTAGGCGAACTGGTCATGCTGAATTGCACCTTAATAGGAAAAAAAAATGAATTGGGTACTCTAAATTTGTTTTAAAATAGGTACAACCATAGTGCTGTTAGAGAAGGAGTTCCAAGAGGTACTCTGGATGGGATAAAAAATATTGCAACTGAATGAGTGCACTGCTGGGATGAAAGGGGACAGATTTAGAATAGCAAAGAGCAAGAACTGGGCTCAAATCTGACAGCATCTAAATTAGAACATGGACAATATTAAAGTGGCTTCACAGAATCTGCTTTGGAACATCTCCATTCAGTCCACAAAAATGACTCCAAGTTTCTGGCGACCAGTCATCATTTTAATTCTCCACCTTGTTCTCACGCTGACATCCCTGTCCTTGGCTTGATACTGCTGTTCGTGAAGCCCAGCATAAGTTAGAGGAAAGACAGCTCATTGTTTTGATTAGACATTTTACAGCCTTCTGGATTCAACATTGGAGTTCAGTATTTCAGACCGAAACCTCACTTTGTTTTCTTTTCTTTGCATGGTTTGTTTTTTTTCTTCCATCCCCTTTATCTTTACTTTCAAGGCAGCAGCACATCTACTTTGACACATCTTTTGTTTATTTTCTTGCCCACCACCATTCTCTTTGATCCTGTAAGACTGAATGTTCTTCATTCAATCTCTCAGCTTCTATCCTTTCACTGATCTTTCTTTTGTTCTTGTCCCACCCACGCTTTGTTCAAAACTTACTATATCTCTAACTTTTCCCAAGTCTGATGAAAGAGCCATGGCTCTTTCTCTTTCCATAGATACTACCAACTGCAGAGTATTTCCAGCATTTTCTCTTTTTATTCGGAGCATCATAGGTGCCATCTTGCAAATGAGATATTAAATCAATGCCTTGTCTACCCTCTCTGAGGAAGTATAAGATCCCATGGTGCTATTTCGAAGGAGCTACAGGAGTCGCCTGGTCAATACCTACCCCTTAACTAAACAGGATGAAAATAGAAGATCTGGTCATTATCGTATGTGTGTTTGTTGAGAGAGCTTGCATTGGACAAATTGGCAGTGGCTGCACTTCAAACAATTACTTAATTGGTTAAAAGTGCTCTGGGGCATGGCACATTGCTGTGTAAATGCAAATCTTTATTTCATAGAGTTGCATGACTAGTTACCAGAGGCAACACCACAGTGAGAGCAAATAAATGTCAAGTAGTGGTCGAGATGTTCATACATCTCGCCTGCCACTCCCCCTCCCACCGCTCCCCCGGTATTGAATATGTTAATCTATTGAAAATCTAAGTGCAAAGGTTGAATTACAGCTGTTATTTGAAATAAGCCGGCTGCCCCACTCAAGGTGAGACAATTTTCTTTCTGCAAAGCCTAATCATTTTTCTATTTGCATAACTAGTGCAACAGACCCAATGTCTGTTCAACAGACCCCAATATAGTTCAAACAAACTCTACGCTGTACATATGATCACACTTGTGGTAAAGTGGATGGATGGCTGGCTCTGGGTTTGCGAGCATTCACATTTCTATCAGTCTCTCAGCAGGCTTTGTGTAGTTTACCTTTCCAGAACACTATTTCACAGAATGATACAGCGCAGGAGGTTATTCAGCACATTGAGCCTGAAAAAAACAATCCAATTAGATCCCACTCCCCTGTTTTTGCCCCAGAACATTTTGACTTATTAAGTTTGTAAAAATTTTTGAAAGTTGATATAAAATCTGATTCCGTCACTCTTTCATGCAGTGCATTCTAGATCCGAACTTTCCTCCTGGCTTTTTTCCTGTCACAGCGACAGGGTCCCAGGATAGATTCCCGGCTTGGCTCACTGTCTGTGTGTAATCCGCACGTTCTCCCAGTGTCGGGGTTTCCTCTGGGTGCTCCGGTTTCCTCCCACAGCCCAAAGATGTGCAGGTTAGGTGGATTGGTCATGCTAAATTGCCCTTAATGCCCAAAATTGCCCTTAGTGTTGGGTGGGGTTACTGGGTTATGGGGATAGGGTGGAGGTGTAAGTAGGGTGGGCTTAAGTAGGGTGCTCTTTCCAAGGGCCGGTGCAGACTCGATGGGTCAAATGACCTCCTTCTGCACTGGCCTCCGTTTGCACTGTAAATTCTGTAATTCTGTGTCTTATCAGGGGATGACAATTTCTGCGTACTCCAAGAAACTCTTCAAACATTACTGGTAAAGTCCACACTTATTTCTAGCTTTTTAAAAAAATATTCAGCAGCTCATTAGTTTCCATTGCCATCCAATCGGCTATGTGTTTTAGTAAATTTGAAAAGTAGATAGACAAATATGATCCAGGATATTTAAAAAAAGGTCATTACTGAAAAAGTCACATTGCGGATAGCTGAAGCTGACTATTGTAAGCACTGACAATGTGAAGCTGACTACAGTAAACATTGACAATGTGACACTAGTCCGTCACCAGGCTATGATGTAATATGGTCTGTTGATATAGGTTCTATTGCTAGTAATAAGGGGGGCTGATGCCAACTGAATTTGTTTGTGCAATAAATACTGATGACTTGTCCCATGTCAAAGTGGTTAGTAACTTTTCCAACCCAACACTTCTTACCATATGCAGTTTCCAATGTCAGTTTGCGCACCCATCTGAAGAGTACAGGCCACTGAATAAAGATCTCATGAAATATTTATTCAGATGCAGAAGCTGGAACTAATTTGTTCTTCCATTCATCTCAAGCAGTGTCTTAGGTTATACTCGCGGTGATCCAATTTCCTCTCAAATTGCTCCATCTGTGCAGTAATTGATGTTCCAACTTCATCCGATTCTTCCTCTCCAATCCATCAACTCAACAATCTCTGGGCTCTGCTCTGTCTCAGTTTATCCAGATCAATAACCTTCTTTGCTTGCCACCCAACAGTTAACTAGTTTCTTGCTAATGATTAGAATCGACATCCATCAGCTTCCTTTGGAAAACATGTCCTCACTGCCTACAGCCTTCATTCCTTACAGTACAATAGCTGATTCTTGACTTCTTCCATGCCCTGCCTGCAATGGACATTGAAAATCTTTGTTTTCCAATACCTGCCCCATATCTGTGGAAGCCATATTTTTTCCTATGTCAGAGGTTCAAAAATGTTACTTATACATACCCCCTCCCAGGTTGCCCACATTAATCTACCAGCAAACAGGGCCACGGACACTGGATGTTATGCAATGGTTATGTTTTCAACTGTCTCCCTTAATTAAAGGTAAAATGGAATTATCTGGATAGGGGGGATGTAACCTCCTATCTCCCTGGAGACAAACCTATTGTGATCTGGTCAAAACCCAGGCTCTCGGGGCCAGTTAGACAGCGGAATTTGGGGAAGACCCCTGCAATAAACCAAGATGGACAGCGTTTGCATTAATCACAAAACAAAGTGCTGGTGATGATGGATTCCCTCTTTGAAGAGGGAAGGCTTGTAGTAAGTTCAAGACCAAAGAGTCACTAGAGAGTGCCTTTCTATTGAATTATGCTCAGAGGCTGAGTGAACTAACTTTCAAAAAAAAAGAAAGATTCAACCTGGTGGGGTAGGGAGATGAGATCCTGTTGAAACTGGGAGGAGCATAGTCCTTTAAGCACCACATTACATCTCTGCAGAAAATGTGATGCACAAGCGTGGCCTGGGGTTTTCAGTTGTGTGTTAGGGTGAATACCTTTTCTGTAGTATTAGTTGCCTATTAAGTAATGTTCAGTCAATGTTAATTTATTGTGAATGGATTGATGTTATTCTTTGTTATTATAAAAGTTTAAAAAATGAAATCTGTTGTGTGACTTTCAATCAGTCCTTCCAACAAAAAGGTGGATTATTTGGGAACTCAACCGATATATACAGCTCTTGTGCTCTGCCTGTGCTCCCAGGGATAACTCCTGCACTCACACTACGTAACCACTCAATCTACATCATCCCTGTGTATTTATGACCCACCCAGTGGAATGAGATTTTATTACGATCCCGGAACAGACCCCCAACAGTGGCTAGGAGAGCGGACGGAAACCGCTTTATTTTAATTTTGTAAGACTGTGAGGAAAGGATAGCTCGCTCCAGGAGTGATTTCACACAAATTGATAGATAGAATTTACTGTGCAGAAGGAGGCCATTCGGCCCATCGAGCCTGCACCGGCCCTAGGAAAGAGCACACCATTTAAGCCCAGAACTCCGCCCCATACCCGTAACCCAGCAACCCCACCCAACCCCTTTGGACACTAAGGGCAATTTATCATAGCCAATCCACCTAACCTGCACGTCTTTGGACTGTGGGAGGAAACCGGATCAATCCATTCACTAAGCTGAATACAATGCCTCTAATTATCTACTCCCCTCTTAATATAAACAAAAGTCCATTAGCCCAAAGTTCTACGATCCTTTAATTGCAACTCTGCCTCCAAAAAGCCTAGCTGTCTTTCAAACCAGGACTTTTAAAAACATGACTGCAGCAGTCACAGACTAACCCAGGCTTTTAAACCTTACTACACCTAATAGCCATGGGGTACGGGCCTCTGGCACGGAGTCTGTCCCTGTTGCTCAGAAGGGAAGGGAGGAAAAAGGAGTAGAACATTAGTAATTGGGGACTCAATAGTCAGGGGCACAGATAGGAGATTTTGTGGGAGCGAGAGAGACTCACGTTTGGTATGTTGCCTCCCAGGTGCAAGGGTACGTGATGTCTCGGATCGTGTTTTCCGGGTCCTTAAGGGGGAGGGGGAGCAGCCCCAAGTCGTAGTCCACATTGGCACTAACGACATAGGTAGGAAAGGGGACAAGGATGTCAGGCAGGCCTTTAGGGAGCTAGGATGGAAGCTCAGAGCGAGAACAAACAGAGTTGTTATCTCTGGGTTGTTGCCCGTGCCACGTGATAGTGAGATGAGGAATAGGGAGAGAGAGCAATTAAACACGTGGCTACAGGGATGGTGCAGGCGGGAGGGATTCAGATTTCTGGATAACTGGGGCTCTTTCTGGGGAAGGTGGGACCTCTATAGACAGGATGGTCTACATCTGAACCTGAGGGGCACCAATATCCTGGGGGGGAGATTTGTTAGTGCTCTTTGGGGGGGTTTAAACTAATTCAGCAGGGGCATGGGAACCTGGATTGTAGTTTTGGGGTACGGGAGATTGAGAGTAGAGAGGTCAGGAGCACAGATTTGACTTCGCAGGAGGGTACCAGTGTTCAGGTAGGTGGTTTGAAGTGTGTCTACTTCAATGCCAGGAGTATACGAAATAAGGTAGGGGAACTGGCAGCATGGGTTGGTACCTGGGACTTCGATGTTGTGGCCATTTCAGAGACATGGATAGAGCAGGGACAGGAATGGTTGTTGCAGGTTCCGGGGTTTAGGTGTTTTAGTAAGCTCAGAGAAGGGGGCAAAAGAGGGGGAGGTGTGGCGCTGCTAGTCAAGGACAGTATTACGGTGGCGGAAAGGATGCTAGATGGGGACTCTTCTTCCGAGGTAGTATGGGCTGAGGTTAGAAACAGGAAAGGAGAGGTCACCCTGTTGGGAGTTTTCTATAGGCCACCTAATAGTTCTAGGGATGTAGAGGAAAGGATGGCGAAGATGATTCTGGAAAAGAGCGAAAGTAACAGGGTAGTTGTTATGGGAGACTTTAACTTTCCAAATATTGACTGGAAAAGATATAGTTCGAGTACATTAGATGGGTCATTCTTTGTACAATGTGTGCAGGAGGGTTTCCTGACACAATATGTTGACAGGCCAACAAGAGGCGAGGCCACATTGGATTTGGTTTTGGGTAATGAACCAGGCCAGGTGTTAGATCTGGAGGTAGGTGAGCACTTTGGAAACAGTGACCACAATTCGGTGACCTCTACGTTAGTGATGGAAAGGGATAAGTATACCCCGCAGGGCAAGAGTTATAGCTGGGGGAAGGGCAATTATGATGCCATTAGACATGACTTAGGATGTGTTGGTTGGAGAAGTAGGCTGCAAGGGTTGGGCACACTGGATATGTGGAGCTTGTTCAAGGAACAGCCATTGCATGTTCTTGATAAGTACGTACCAGTCAGGCAGGGAGGAAGGGGTCGAGCAAGGGAACCGTGGTTTACCAAAGAAGTGGAATCTCTTGTTAAGAGGAAGAAGGAGGCCTATGTGAAGATGAGGCGTGAAGTTTCAGTTGGGGCGCTTGATAGTTACAAGGAAGCGAGGAAGGATCTAAAGAGAGAGCTGAGACGAGCAAGGAGGGGACATGAGAAGTCTTTGGCAGGTAGGATCAAGGAAAACCCAAAAGCTTTCTATAGGTATGTCAGGAATAAAAGAATGACTAGGGTAAGAGTAGGGCCAGTCAAGGACAGTGGTGGGAAGTTGTGTGTGGAGGCTGAGGAGATAAGCGAGATACTAAATGAATACTTTTCGTCAGTATTCACTCAAGAAAAAGATAATATTGTGGAGGAGAATGCTGAGACCCAGGCTATTAGAATAGATGGCATTGAGGTGCGTAGGGAAGAAGTGTTGGCAATTCTGGACAAGGTGAAAATAGATAAGTCCCCGGGGCCGGATGGGATTTATCCTAGGATTCTCTGGGAAGCCAGGGAAGAGATTGCTGAGCCTTTGGCTTTGATTTTTAGGTCATCATTGGCTACAGGAATAGTGCCAGAGGACTGGAGGATAGCAAATGTGGTCCCTTTGTTCAAGAAGGGGAGTAGAGATAACCCCGGTAACTATAGGCCGGTGAGCCTAACGTCTGTGGTGGGTAAAGTCTTGGAGAGGATTATAAAAGATACGATTTATAATCATCTAGATAGGAATAATATGATTAGGGACAGTCAGCATGGTTTTGTGAAGGGTAGGTCATGCCTCACAAGCCTTATCGAGTTCTTTGAGAAGGTGACTGAACAGGTAGACGAGGGTAGAGCAGTTGATGTGGTGTATATGGATTTCAGTAAAGCGTTTGATAAGGTTCCCCACGGTCGGCTATTGCAGAAAATACGGAGGCTGGGGATTGAGGGTGATTTAGAGATGTGGATCAGAAATTGGCTAGTTGAAAGAAGACAGAGAGTGGTAGTTGATGGGAAATGTTCAGAATGGAGTTCAGTTACGAGTGGCGTACCACAAGGATCTGTTCTGGGGCCGTTGCTGTTTGTCATTTTTATAAATGACCTAGAGGAGGGCGCGGAAGGATGGGTGAGTAAATTTGCTGACGACACTAAAGTCGGTGGAGTTGTAGACAGTGCGGAAGGATGTTGCAGGTTACAGAGGGACATAGATAAGCTGCAGAGCTGGGCTGAGAGGTGGCAAATGGAGTTTAATGTGGAGAAGTGTGAGGTGATTCACTTTGGAAAGAATAACAGAAATGCGGAATATTTGGCTAATGGTAAAATTCTTGGTAGTGTGGATGAGCAGAGGGATCTCGGTGTCCATGTACATAGATCCCTGAAAGTTGCCACCCAGGTTGATAGGGTTGTGAAGAAGGCCTATGGTGTGTTGGCCTTTATTGGTAGAGGGATTGAGTTCCGGAGCCATGAGGTCATGTTGCAGTTGTACAAAACTCTCGTACGGCCGCATTTGGAGTATTGCGTACAGTTCTGGTCGCCTCATTATAGGAAGGACGTGGAAGCTTTGGAACGGGTGCAGAGGAGATTTACCAGGATGTTGCCTGGTATGGAGGGAAAATCTTATGAGGAAAGGCTGATGGACTTGAGGTTGTTTTCGTTAGAGAGAAGAAGGTTAAGAGGTGACATAATAGAGGCATACAAAATGATCAGAGGGTTAGATAGGGTGGACAGCGAGAGCCTTCTCCCGCGGATGGAGGTGGCTAGCACGAGGGGACATAGCCTTAAATTGAGGGGTAATAGATATAGGACAGAGGTCAGAGGTGGGTTTTTTACGCAAAGAGTGGTGAGGCCGTGGAATGCCCTACCTACAACAGTAGTGAACACGCCAACATTGAGGGCATTTAAAAATTTATTGGATAAGCATATGGATGATAAGGGCATAGTGTAGGTTAGATGGCCTTTAGATTTTTTCCATGTCGGTGCAACATCGAGGGCCGAAGGGCCTGTACTGCGCTGTATCGTTCTATGTTCTATGTTCTAATACGTACAATATATTTCTGAAATTCCTCTATTCATAATGTACACAATAGGAAACTACGTACAGACCAGTGTGTGACATACAATCAAACAAACTGACAATGCATGACTATTTACATAGAGGTACAGATTAAGCTGTAGCAACTAATGTATAGCCCATCGTGTCTCCTTCTCCACCCCTCCCCACCCACTTTGAAATACTGAAATTTGAAGTCAGTTCTAGCCTAAGTGGTAATCTTGCGTTCGGCCTGCTCAGGCATGCTGAGCACGTGATTACACTGGTTGGTGGTGCTGTAGTCTGTGGCTAGGTGTCCTCACTGTTAGCAAGATGGGATGCTTCTCCTGTGTGGGCATCAGGTGCAGGATTTGTTGCATTGGCCACTATAGGAGTCTGCATATCCACTGGTGCAGGGGGCTGGTGCCATGTGCCGAGTGACTGAAGTGCTGTTCTTTTTGTTGGTTTTGGTTCTGCTACTTACAGAAGGTGACAACGATTGAATACGTAGTGGGCACCATCTGAGACTACGGCGCAACTGTTTGGTTGCTGGACATTACTATGTTGTTTGAGTCGTTGGTCTCCCTCTCTCTGGGCTGGCCGGGCCGGACCCCTCGCTTTGTGGGTCCGCCGACTCGTCCACCTGTTGCTCTTGGCCTTTTCCTCGCTCCTGCCAGCTCTCCGGCATCTCGAGCTCCCATTTGCTGGCATTTTGTTCCTATTCTCTCCCTTTCTTATTTATAGGTGAAATAAGTCCAGATTTTCAGACTAAATTCCATTAAAGTGCCTGCTTGGTTGTATTTTGGGGGAGAGCCACCTGATGTGCGACTGCTCAGCACATCCCCGCCATCGGAAGTTCACAGATATCTTTTTAAAAGTTATCAGTTTCTACAGGGGTCACAATGGGTTTAAGATGTCAAACACATTTAATGCCAGACATTGTTCAAAATGTACAAACTATAATACAGGGCAGCACGGTAGCATTGTGGATAGCATAAATGCTTCACAGCTCCAGGGTCCCAGGTTCGAATCCCGGCTTGGTCACTGTCTGTCTGCCCGTGTCTGCGTGGGTTTCCTCCGGGTGCTCCGGTTTCCTCCCACAATTCAAAGATGTGCAGGTTAGGTGGATTGGCCGTGATAAATTGCTCTTAGGGTCCAAATTGCCCTTAGTGTTAGGTGGGGTTACTGGGTTATGGGAATAGGGTGGAGGTATGGGGTTGGGTAGGGTGCTCTTTCAAAGAGCCGATGCAGACTCGATGGCCTCCTTCTGCACTGTAAATTCTGTGAAATAATACATACATATAAGCAGTGTCTTAATAGAACTACTCACCATTAATGTGATGAAGTGGTTTGTTTGAGCATTGGTGCACGATATTTATAGTGATGGATGATAGCTAGAGTCTCAATTTACTCAGTGAATTGGCTACTGATGCGCAACAGATGTTTGTTTGTGCTGCACATTTGGGTGTACAATATTTTTGTTACCCCTTTACATCTGCTCCTCTCCCATAGTGCCAGATTATCCTTACTTTTTACATTATTTCATTCACAGTTTTCAAACTGTTGCCAGTAGCCTCACTGGGGAATATTCTCTGCCTGCTAGGATTCCCTTAGAATCACATAAACGTGCAGCAGAGTAGACCATGGTCATGCCCAATTTATTTACATATCACAAGAAAGCAATGATCGCAATACAGAGTCCTGGGCGAGTGTCTCAGCATCTTTTCCAATCAACTCACTCAGTGAAACAAGTTTGGGAATCCTTGTCATTCTCTTTGATACTGAGCTGAATTTTAAAACTCATGCCCCATCATCAACACCACCTATTTCCAATTGTGCAACATTGCGGCCCCTCGTCACTGAAATATTTACACATCCTTTGTCACATCTATACTTGGCAATTCCCTTCCTGTCCCAATAACAGCATCCAGTATTCTGTACACTGAGTCCCATTTGTCCATCAATGACGGATATCCTCCTGTGGGGCCCGCAAAATAACAAATTGCCCGGTAGCACAGTGGATAGCACTGTTGCTTCACAACGCCAGGGAACCGGGTTCCATTCCCGGCTTGGGTCACTGTCTGTGCCGAGTCTTCACCCTCTCCCAGTGTCTGCGTGGGTTTCCTCCCACAGTCGAAAGATGTGCAGGTTAGGTGGATTGATCATGCTAAATTGCCCCATAGTGCCCAAACATTAGGTGGGGTTGCTGGGTTACGGGGATAGGGTGGAGGTATGGGTTTAGGTAGGGTGCTCTTTCAGGGGCCGGTGTAGACTCGAGAGGCCGAATGACCTCCTTCGGCACTGTAAATTCTACATGTATGTAAACTACTCATTTTTAATCACATTTCTTCACAACCTTCTTTGGACAACAGCAAAATAAATAGATTGCCCAGACATGTGGGTTCAATGCAAAATCAAGAGGTTTATTGAATAGGTCTTCACTGTACAATGTTTGGCACTAGAGTAGGCAAAATCCCACAAAATTGCCGATGATGTCACACATCATGTGACTCCATTCTTAAAAAGACATTGCACACAACTAAAATAACCCACATACATAACATCACTCCCCCCTTTACTTCTCAGGTCCAACACAACTAATATTTTAACATAGTCATTTATATCTACAGACAAGTGGACATCATATTATTACAGTGTAATAACAAAGTCAGTAAGATAGATGATAAGATGAGTCTATTTCTCACTGGTTGCCTGTGCACTTCTGGAGCTTGTCCTTCAACCTCAGATGTATTTTCAGGTTCTCCAGTCTTTACCCTGGAAGATAGGAGTCTCTTTTTCCGAAGGAATACTAATAATAGCAAGTACTTCTGATGCCATCACAGTCAGATGGAATGCAGACTGTTACCTCCTGAGGTAGTTCTCGCACTGGCACAAAAACACGTGTTGACAGCAATTGATATGAATGGAGTCTCCACAAGGGTTCATCTGTCATTTGGACCGTGTAGGATATTGGGCCAATCTCAGCCAATGCTGTTGCAGGGATCCACTTCTCACTAGTGGTGTAGTTGCGCAAAAAGACTTGTTCCGCCTTGTTGAAATTAGTGTTTCCCCAAATTACTTTCTTGACTCTAGATCTAGCATTATTGGTTTTGCTCTGCTTTGCCAGAAGTCTCCTCTGGCAAGAGTAAATCAAGGGTAGTCTCAACTTCCTTTTCATCAATAGCAAAGCTGGTGAACTTTTGAGTAGCTACGGGTGTCGCATTTCATTTGTTGCCAGAAACGGTGGTGAACTAAACCTTGGTCTTTAACTTTCAGTGCATCCTTTCGGCTAAACCCTTTGTGGATGGATGGTAAGGTGCTAACTTTATATATTGAACTCCACTCTCAAGTGGTCTTAAAACTCTTGGGCTGTAAACTGTGGCCTTATTCTCGCTAACTATTGGCCCTGGTTTTCCAAGTCACGCAAAGATCTTGTCGAGTTTCTCAAAGCTTTGTTCTGCCATGGTCAACTTAATTAAATCCACCTCATTCCACTTTGCATGTGCATCTACAACGACCATGAACATATGCCACTCGACTGGACCAGATGTTAACACGTATTTTAAGCAACTCCCATGGATTCATGGTCGAGCATTCCTGACCAGAGCACATGACCAGCATGGTCCTGCTTTTTCTTCTATTTGGCTTCTTCTATTTCTATTCTATCAATTCCTGGCCACCAAAAGTAGCTCTGTGCCAGTTCCTTTAGTCAAACTATACGTGGATGTCCTTTTCTGTCACAGATTTTGAGGAATAATTGCAACAGACATCCACCCTGTGCTGTTAATTCAAGTCTCTTGGTAATGTACTGTTTTGATTTGGATATTTTCCTGCTATCCTCCCCTTTATGAAATGAAAAAAGCTTAATGTCACAAGTAGGATTCATATGAAGTTACTGTGAAAAGCCCCTAGTCGCCACATTCCAGCATCTGTTCAGGGAGGCTGGAATGGGAATTGAACCGTGCTGCTGGCCTGCCTTGGTCTGCTTTAAAAGCCAGCGATTTAGCCCTGTGCTAAACCAGCCCCTAATACCATTTCCAGTACTTTCCCCCATCACAGGATCATTGTATCTCTTTAGACTTGAGCTGCAGTCATTGGAACATTCCCAATCTGTGAACAGTTTAAAAATAAATAATGAAAAAAATGTCAGGTGGTATTTGACCAGCTGGTTACGAACAGCATGAAAATGCATCACATTGGCATGATTTTTGCATAGACAGTACTTGATCTCGTAGGAATCACCATCGCTGGATATGTTTGTATGGCCCAAATATAGCTGTTTAAGAGCTTGTGGTCCATCTGCAATGTGAAACGACGATCGTACAAGTATTGGGTGAAATTTCCGTACACCAAATATAATATTCAGTGCCTCCTTCTCCAACTGAAGATAATTAGAATCTGTACTTGTTAACATAAGAGGGTGCAAAAGCTTGGTCTTTCTTCCCCTGAAGGTAGTATGTGTGGCACCACTGCTCCAACACTAAGGTGAAGCATCACAGGCAAGTTGCAATGGTAACTTTGGGTTGAAATGCATTAACACTTCTGGATTTTTCAGCGCTTCTTTTACAGATTGATCTGCTGTTTCACATTTTGGTGTCCATTGCCATGCCAGGTTTGCACAAAACAAGGTATGTAATGGTTTCGATAGGGTCGCTAGATTCTGGATGAATTTTCCATAGTAGTTGATTAACCCGAGGAACGACCCAAGTTGAGTGACTTTTATTGGTCATAGAGCCTCCATAATAGCTTCCTTTTTTTTTCCAAGGTGCTTCATGCAGACAGACTCTTACTATCAATTACATATCCAAGATATTATATAGATGTCTGGAAGAAATCACATTTATCTTTCCTGTCACAAAGCCAATGCATTTGGAGTCATTTTGGTGTAGCTTCTCAGTGTTGCAAGAGTTCTTGTTCATTGGTGCCAGTTATCAATATATCATATCGGTAAAACTGCACCCTTGTAAGTCACTAAAGATCTGTTCCACTGAATAATGAAATAAAGCAATGGTGCTGACATTATTCCAAAAAGCAATCTCTTTGTCGTGGGATATACCTTTGTGAATTATGATGGTAAGCAGATGTTGAGATTAAACTGCCACATTCATTTCCAGGTAGGCCTGCGATAGGTCAATCTTGCTTAACTCCTATCCTCCTGCTCAGCCGATGAACCAATGGTAACAGGTATTGATCCATACATAGGACTGGATTGATTGTTGTCTTAAAGTCTCCACAGATATGAATTGTACCATCCTGCTTCATGACAGGTCCGATAGAGGTTGCCCAGTCATTAGTAGTAATGGGTTCTGTTTCCACAGGTCTTAGTAGTTCAGATTGTGTCTTTGGATGTATTGCATAGGGTATAGCTCTGGCTCGAGAACTATCATCTTACTGTTTTCTTTAATCTTCAAGGACACTTGTATGCCTTGTATGGACCTCATTGTGTCTTCAAAAGCACTGCTGCATTTTCCCATAATGGTCTGTTAAATCCGACATTGAATCAACTAAGCTGTTGTCAGCACTCCAATTCAGTTTAATCCTTTCCAGCTAAGAGCGGCCAAAGAGAGAATTGGAAAATTTCCTCACAGCACATGGGAGTGGTAGCTCTGTAGTTTGTTCACTTAGCTGAACATTGACTGAGATGTAGCCTCTCAGAGGCACTCTCTCTTCAGTATGGGGCATCAAGATCACATCTGCTAGTTTCAAAGGCAGGTGATTGAGTTTCCGTTCATAGATAATCCCGGGAATTAGAGAGACAACAGCCCCTGTATCTGCCTCCATTTTAACAGATTGTTCATTCAGTTTTGGCACTACCCAAAAACAGTGTGACTCACACTCGACTGAGAACATGTTCAATTTCAATTCTTCATCAGAATGAGTTGCTTTAGTTTCAACTGTGGTTGTTTTTCTTTTCTTCCACATTGTGAATTTTCTTAGGTGATTTTGTTTTGTTTTTTCTTTCGAATGAGTTCTGTATCTTCCTTTGAGTGTTCTTCTCTGGAGAACAAAGAACAAAGAAAAGTCCAGCACAGGAACAGGCCCTTCAGCCCTCCAAGCCTGCACCGACCAGAAATCTCCTACTCTGTGGCCAGTTCTGCCACAATTTTTACGTTGGCTGTTCTTGCTATAGCAATCAGCCTATGAATGCCCTGTTTTTGCACAGTGGCGATACAACTGTTGCTAGGTGACGTCTTCAGGGCAGCAACCAGTTTGTGGGTCCTGATACTTGCTCCGAGCTGAGAAGTCTCCTTAACTGCGAGCTCCATTGAAACAACAACATCTAATGCTGTCATAGAATCCCTACAGTGCAGGAGGCTATTTGGCCCATCAAATCTGCACCAATCCTCTGAAAGATCACCCTAAACAGTCTTCCACCCTACCACTACTTTGAATGGCCTCATTTTTCAAACCACATGTTAAAAATCTCGAATTGTGCCAGCTAACGAGTTGTCAAATTCACAAAGCTCTGCAAGTCGCTTGAGGGTTGCAATGAACTGCGCAATTTTCTCCCCTTCAAACGGATTCCTTCGATGAAATTGAAACCTCTCCCGATGATTAACGGCTTTGGTAGATAATGACCTCCTACTATTTCTTTTAATTTAAAGTACCCAATTCATTTTTTTTTAAAGAAGGGGCAATTTAGCGTGGCCAATCCATCTACCCTGCACATCTTTGGGTTGTGGGGGTGAAACCCACGCAAACACGGGGAGAACGTGCAAACTTCACATGGACACTGACAAGAAACGGGATCGAACCTGGGACCTCGGCGTCGTGAGGCAGCACTGCCCTCATCTACTACTATTTTACCCAATTCTGGATATCTTTTAGGCCCAGGTTTCTCAGGCTGAACTAAGCTTCTTAGCAAATTAAAAGTTTTGCTTCCAATTGTACTTAGGAATGCAAGGACCTTAATCTCTTCCAAAATTTTAATGGCTGGAATATAATGATGTGGAGATGTCGGCGTTGGACTGGGGTGAGAACAGTAAGAAGTCTTACAACACCAGGTTAAAGTCCAACAGGTTTGTTTCAAACACGAGCTTTCGGAGCTCTGCTCCGTCCTCAGGAATATAATATTCCAGGGGCTGGTTTAGCACACTGGGCTAAATCACTGGCTTTTAAAGCAGACCAAGGCAGGCCAGCAGCACGGTTCAATTCCTGTTCCTGTTCCTCCCAGAACAGGCACTGGAATGTGGCGACTAGCGGCTTTTCACAGTAACTTCATTTGAAGCCTACTTGTGACAATAAGCGATTTTCATTTTTTCATTTCATTTAATTAATAATGGTATCTCTCTGAATAGGATTTTCATTTCTGAGTCTTCATCCTTTAAGGAGGATGTGAAGGCATTAGAGCGCGCAGAAAAGTTTTATGAGAATAGTTCCAGGGATGAAGGACTACAGTGACATGGGTAGATTGGAGAAGGTGGAACTGTTCTCCATGGAAAAGAGAAGACTAAGAGGAAATTTGATAGGGGCACTCAAACTCATGAAGGGTCTGAACAGAGTAGTCAGGCAAAACTGTTCCCATTGGTGGAAGGATTCAGTGAACAACGATTTAAGGTGAAAGTAGCAATGGCAACAGGAGGGGAAAAAATCTTTTCTTTTGAACACAGCGAATGGTGACTGAATGCACTGTCTGAGAGTATGATGAGGGCAGATTCAATCGAGGTGGAACAGTGTAAACTACGCAGCAGCAGAGGGGCAGCAATATTGCGCAGTTGGAAAAAGGTGATGTTAGTGATGGGACATGGGGTTTAAAACTCAGCTCAGCATCAAAGAGAATGCCATGGAACCACACGGTTTGTTTCAGTCTGAGTGAGTTGCTGGGAAAGGGATTAGATGGTGCTTGGAGAAGGATGCCAAGGGACTACCCAGGGCTCAGTATTGGGATATCTCTTTCCCGCCACAAGTTACTGGACAATTTACAGATTAGCTATAGCCAGTGACATTAAACTCACTGTTATTCTGTGCCAATGTGCTCTGGCTCTTATTGCATTTTTAAGTTTGTTTGCATGTACAGGATAGTATCGGCATCACTGCATTGCTTACTTTATTTTTAAATTTTCATTCATGGGATGTGAGCATTTCTGGAGAGATTTACACTACACGTTTAGCTGCACAAAAGAGGAAGCTTAGCTGCAACCTTCCAGGGAATTTTAAGAAATTGATGCATTAACTTGCCAATTAACTTTCTGCAGCGAGTTTAACCCTGGTACTAAGTGCAAGTATCTATTTCAAAGAGATTTATTTTCCCACATTTCCACCAGAAAGGGAACAATTGAAACTGTTGAGTCCTATTTCTACCGGTAGTGTTTTTTTGTAAACAATTAGTATGATTATGTATTGTATTTTTCTAACTTTACCTTCGCCTTTTCAATTTCTCAATACAATCTTTCTTTCCTTCTCTCAGTAGCGATTTGACGAATTCACCCCGTTTCCTTCTTCGTTCTTTCTGTTTCTCTCACAATCTTTACATCTCACTGGTTAAAAGGAGATAGACTGCTGCTCCTGTCATTAATCAAGGTCCTAGATACCCTTCTTTGAGCATTCAACAAATGGGGGTGGGGAGGCAGGAGTATTGGGAAAAGTCTAAATAATGGGGCATGCTTCAGCAAATTCTGGGCTGTTAGCTGCCCAGTGATCAACAGCAGCACTGGCTGTTTGTGCCTGCTATTAGCAATGCTTTGAACCTAGCAGTATAGAGTTATGAGACAATTTGAAAGGAGTTTCCACACTGCCCAAGGCACCACTTAGTTCATTACCAGTACAGTAGTGCTGGAGAGCAGGGTTCATGTGGTAGCATTGTTACAACAGCACAGCATCACTCGGTCTGGGTGACAGTTCAGTTAATGAGTGGCAGCTTGAAATTTTTTTTTAAAAAAAGAGTAGAAACCTCTTTCAAATGTTCCAGCAAATGCTCAGTCTCCAAAGTGGAACTTCACAAATTGGTGGATGGTGTGGAGATGTTGGAGGGAGTTCATTTTAACTAATGACCAGTTGTGGGAAAAAGTGTTTTGATAACAACAAAGTCTAGTGAACAAAGATGTTCTACAGTGGTTTCAATATCTCATCATTTGGCAGTGCCATCACCCCTACATGCACAAACAAGTACCTTGCTGCTCTGCTCCTGCGGACAGAGGCACAATGAAGTGCCAGTGGGTTAACAAGCTGTCCAGTCCAATTAAAGAGGCTAAACCAGGGACAAAATAAACAGTTTCCTGTCGAAAGTCCTTGAACAAAATATTCAACCAGTCTGTGCTGTGGCTCTTGCTCATCAATGGAGGTAGAATAGAACAGTTAGAACAGAAAGGGGTGTATGCTAAACAGAATCCTAGTTCTTCAGAACCCAGGATATTTTGACTTTAAGAAAAAACACTGCTGGCTGCACACAGTAGGGGAATGGTCACTGAAGTGGTAACAAGGATCCTAGATGGTATTGCCTGGTGCTGATCTGTTGAACCTGGTCTGTTTCAGATTCAGCACTCACAGCAAAAGTCCTGCCAACTAATCATCAAATTCTGTGGGCTCAGAGATCAGACATGGCTCTTCAGGAAAACGTGGGTATACCCCATAATCAGTGAAAATGAACTTCTCTGTGGTGTAATTGTATCAACTGACCAAAAAAAAAGACAAAGCAGCTAGTTCTGACAGACTCTGTGCCCCTTAGTTTTGGTTACAATCTTCGAAAGCAGCATATTAGTTTTAGAATCTCCTGGCTGAGTGTTTCACATCAATCGCTTTTTAGTTTGACTATCTGACCGTGCAGCACACATACAAGGGCATGAACAATAGGCATATAGGATTACCACATTAAAAGCACACGACTAACGGTGGTTTCAAAATTATTCAGCAAGGTCAAATACAAATCAAGGGATTAACAGCAACAATTCTGGGGTTTTGCTGGCATCCAGTTTGTAATGATATGCGGAAACTGAACTCTGCAGTGATAAACTTGCAACACTCTTGGTAATGTTAATAACGTCTGGTGTGTGGAAAGGAATGTTTATAGATTAGAAATAAATTCACTCAAGCATCACTCTGGGTGTATTTCTCAGTATATCAAATATTCATGCAACTACTTGTTAGGTGCAATTAGCACAGAAGACAGCTGGAGAGATGAAAATACAAAACAGAATTTGCATTCACTGATCCATACAAGCCTCTGCTTCAGCATCACTAGTATAGAACAAACTGCGTTCCACAGAATCACATGGTAAAAATCAGAGTGTGGGATGAAAAAGAATAAGATAAAAATAGATGGACAGGAAGAAATGACTCAGGAGCATGACAATATAACCGATTGCTGGAAATGTATTCAAAGCACTTCTCAGTACTCCTCAAATAACAAAGTAGATAATGAAGTAAATAATCAAATATGATGCTCATATGCAATAAGACAACATTCAGGCTTGGGATGATAAGATTCATGCTGAAGTGCCAGGCAACAAAGAGTCTCAACACCTCCCCATGACTTTTAATGGCATTATCATTGTCAAATCCCCCACCATTAACATTCTGGCAGCCTAAATTGACCAGAAACTTAATTGCACCCAACTCCACAAAGCCTTCTTGCTATCTACAAATCACAAGTCGAGGGCGTGATGGAATTCTCTCCACTTCACTGGATGAGTGCAGCTCTGCCAAACAAAGCTTAACACTATCCAAGAGAAAGCAGCCCCCTTCGATTGACACATCACCCACCACCTTAAACATGCACGGCTTGCATCACCGTCACACAGTGGCAGCAGTGTGTAGCACCTGTAAGATGGGTTGCAGCGAGTCACCAAGGCTCCTTCAACAGCACCTTCCATACCCACTACATCTACCACCCAGAAGGACCTGGGTGCATGAGAACATGACCACTTGCAAATTCCCCTCCAAGTCACACACACCATCGTGCCTTGGAAATATAATCTCTGTTCATTGCTATTATTAGCTGAAGAGAATCTGCAAAAACAAACTTATTGTTGCCAAAGAAAATAAAATTGACCATACTACTTTGTGACTGATCATGTTTGATTGGAAAGTGTGCCATTGCTGGAACAAAATCCTGGAACACCCTCCCTATAATAATAATAATCTTTATTGTTACAAGTAGGCTTACATTAACTCTGCAATGAAGTTACTGTGAAAATCCCCAAGTAGCCACATTCCAACGCCTGTTCGGGTACACTGAAGGAGAATTCAGAATATCCAATTCACCCAACAAGCACTTATTTTGGGAGGAAACCGATGCACCCGGAGGAAACCCATCAGACATAGGGAGAACGTGTTGACTGCACAGACAGTGACCCAAGCCGGGAATCGAACCAATGGCGGCTGCCGCTGTGAAGTAATAGTGCTAACCACTGTTCTTCCGTGCCGCCCAAACAACACAGTGGGTGTAGTTACACCACATGGTCCGCAAAGTTTGTGAAGGGAGCTCACCACCACAAAGGGCAATTAAGGTGGGCAATAAATGCTGGCTTAGCCAGCAAAGTCCATAGTCCACAAATGAATAAAGAAATTTTACATAAGGTTACCTCAATTTGAATTATTTATTCCATATTTAATACAAGTGCAAATGAATTGAGGCATGACGCAGAATCAAGGCAGTGTTTTGGCAGAAGAAAACCATCAAAACATTAGAATATTTTACTAAAATGTTCAAGAAGAATTTCCTTAGCTAACACCTTGTGACATCGTAGTGTGAGGTCACAGATCTGGTCGGTGTCAAATGACCCACCCTCAATGGCTGCAAGGATCTCAGTTCCTGCTGCAATGACAATACCCACCTGCATTTATATGGTGCCCTTAATGTAATGTAATATCTCAGACATTTTACAGGAGTGTACTCAGACCAGGCGTCTGCCTGGGTTTTCTCCCACAGTCTAAAGATGTGTAGGTTAGGTGGGGTAATGGTGATAGAGCAGGGGAGTGAGCCTACGTGAGGTGCTCTTTCCATGCAGACTCGATGGACCGAATGGCCTCTTCTGCACTGTAGAAATGTAATGGATTTTAAAGCAGCATCTTTAGAGATGCAAAGACGGAGTGGATAGACAGACTGTGGTTGGATTTCCAGAACCCAGGGCTTGGACAGCTGAAAGTATGGCTGCCAATGGAGAGGCGAGGGAAATTGGGATGTACATAAAGTTCCAGTTTGAGGAATACAGCCCGTTTAGAGATACAAAGGGGACAAGAGGCCATGGAGGAATTTGAACTAAGGATGATAATTGTTAATTTGTGGTGTTAAGTAAACCAGGAGCTGATGTAGGTTGGTAAGCATTTGGGTGATGAATGAACAGGACTTTGAACAAGTGGAGTTCATCCAAAACTTGGAAGACAACTTTGTATGGGGTTGCAGTGGAGAAAGATAAACTTGAGAGAAAAAAATGGCCAGAGTTTGTGATTATTACGGAAAACGCACCCAGAGACAGGATTAAGTTGGGCTGCAAAGCCCTTTTCGGGTGCTAAGGTTGCAAACATAAGGGCACGAGCATTCTCCCTGTTCTGAATTCAGCAATGTACAATGCTTCAGTACAACATTGCCTAACTGCATGGATTAAATTACATATTCCAGCCAGCTGCAAGGTGAATGTGGTTCAATGAAATTGCAACTTCCTGCCGTTGTCAGTACTGTTCTTCACCACAAGTGTCATAATGAGGCCTCAAAAACACAAAGGCACAAACTATGAAATAAAATAGCTACCCTCAATATTAAAGCAGCGGGGACTGCCTGAAAGAGCAGAGAATAACCAGACAAGCCTTACTCACATGCTTCAACAACTGACCGGCTTACAACATGCACATTATCCAGAATATATAACTGTGACAATGTTTTCATTTACCCAGTGTTAAGATGATCAGACAAAACATGGAACACATTAAGAGCTTTGCAATCCTCTTCCACCACTATGTTGTGTACACATTTTGAGTCACTTAAGAGTTACTCCCAGGAAAGTAAACAGTGCCGGGGAATCTATTCTGTACAACACTTCACACAATGGGAACATGAACTGTACATGTCACACAGGAGAAGGAGGTTACCTACACACTAAGCTAAACAGCTCACCTGCTATTTGCAATATCTTGGCTAGATGCATTCTTGGACGTTTCACATTATGTACACCTTCCACTGCCCCGCTCCCATACTCCCAGCCACATGGCATGCGGTCTCTCCTTGCCAAACTGGAAAGCAACAGCCATTTCTAACTCAACCGAATGATTCTCTACTGTCAAACAGCCTTTAATTTATCAACTCTTTTATAACTCATAAAAAAACCTCCTATATGCCTTGGTTGTTCGCAGCAGTGTCATGGTGATTAATATTCAACTGCTGCAGAATAACAGTCCTGGAGGGTCAACAACCCGAATAACCCTATTAGGATCCAAGAGCTTATCAGAAGTCACCTGCAAATTTACAAGCAAGATTTATGGATTTCATTTACACAAATAAATTGTGGCACATAACATGTTATATTGGAACATAGAAATTAGGAGTAGAAATAGGCAATTCAGCCCTTCGAGCCTGCTCCGCCATTCAATTAGATCAGTGATCTCTTCCTGGTCTCAAATCCATCTCCCTACCTGTTCCCCATATCCCTTTAACCTGTTTTTTTTTTAAAATCAGAAATATATTTATCTCCTTCTTGAAACCATTTAATGACTTAGATTCCAGTGCACTATGGGGCAGCAAGTTCCATAAATTTGCCACCCTTTGCGAGAAGTAGTTCCGCCTCATCGCAGTTTTAAATCTACTGCCTCTCAACCTTTATCTGTGACCTCTCGTTCTAGACTGCCCTATAAGCGGGAACATTTGGTCTAGGTTTACATTATCTATTTGTTTTAGTACCTTATATACCTCAATCAGATCCATTCTCATCCTTCTAAAACGTCAAACGGTTTAATCTCTCCTCATACGTCAACCCCTTTACCCCCGGAATCAATCTGGTGAACCTCCTCTGAACTGCTTCCAATGCCACCACATCCTTCCTCAAATGAGGAGGCCGAATCTGTACACAATACTCCAGAAGTGGTCTCAGCAACACCATATACAATTGCAACAATGCTTCTCTATTTTTATACTCCAGTCCTTTTGCAATAAACACAAACATTCCATTTGCCTTTTTAATTACATGTAGGAGGCAATTTACATGAAGTAAGCTTGATTGGGGCATATACAAGATGGATAACAGCGGAGCGGAAAAAGCTATTTTTATAATGAAGTGTTTTGTCTACAAGGCTTTCAAGCATTAACACTGCTCAGGGAATACCTTTGACACACTTTGTACTGTGCATATTCTGTTCAGCCTATTTGAACAAGACTACCCATTAACTGTATTCGTAGTCACTTTGACACCTCAAGACATATCAAAGTGCTTTTGTGAAGTGAAGTCATTAATGTAATGTAGAAAACAATGACACAAACAGCAATGTTCTCATTATCAAACAATCTGTTTTCAGATGTTAGTTGACCAGAACACTGGAGAGATTTCTTTTTTGAAATGCTATGGAGACTTTTCCATCCACGTGAAGAGGCAGACAGAATCTCAGCTTAATATTACATCCAAAAGGCAAACATGCCAAGTCTGCTTTCAGAGCTTATGAAGCATGCAGGAGTGTCACACTTCTCAACAGTTTTGTGCAGTGTGGATATATATTTCATCTCCTTTCCTATCGCTCATCCAAAACTCCTCCCACAGCTAAAATGACAGAGCACGATGGTGACTCAAAAAATACCACATTGCCCGGACAGTGTATCACTGCTCGCAGCTGCACTGTGCATTCAAAGCAAACCAAGATCTACAGGCTGTATCCAGAGTCCAAATGCCCTTCGCAAACTCCTGTGTGCTTGGGCATCTTTCAACCAGTGATCTGGCTTCTGGCAAGGCGGCAAAATAAATCTTAGTCTTCTGAGACAAGCAACTGAAGCTCATGCAGAAAAATATAGTGCCTTTATACGATACCTTTCAAAACCTCAAGACCATCCAAAGCACTTTACAGAAGAAATACTTCAGGGATGCAGTCGCCATTGTAATGCAAATAAACCAACTTAATTTGTTTTGAAAAACCCACAACCAGCCATCAGAATTTCAGAACCTTGTACTGTAGCAATCGATGTACAGAAAACATAGACTTCCAAATTGCCATGTTGTTGCTTACAGTTGCAGGATATGGTTTTAGATCATAGAGTATGCAAGGTCCAGCAGCCTTTTACTTCCAGTTGCGCAACTGTGTCCATAATAGGATATCCAATCCTTTTGTGGCTTGTAGTAAGGAGTAAGCCTCTTACAGGCTTAAGCATGCAATCTCAGCTAACACACCAGTACAATGCTGAGGCAGTGCTGCACTGTCAGAGGTGCCATCTTTTGGACCAGACATTAAAACTAGGCCCTGTTTACCCTCTCAGATGGCTGTAAAAGATTCTCATAGCACTGTTTTAAAGAGCAATAAAAGTACAGCTCATTGGTCGCATCCAACGTTTATCCTCGATCAACATCAAAATAAAATAATTGGGCACTGTGGACCTCCATGCCCAAATTACTGCAGCATTTTCCACATTACAACAATGGGTACACTTCAAAAATAAACTGATTAGTGGCAGCACGGTGCCGCAGTGGTTAGAACTGCAGCCTCACGGTGCCGAGGTCCCAGGCTCGCTCCCGGCTCTCGGTCACTGCCCGTGTGGAGTTTGCACATTCTCCCCGTGTTTGTTGGGCAGGTGGATTGGCCCCGCTAAATTGCCCTTTCAGTGGAAAAAATGAATCGGGTACTCTCAATTTATTTGTAAAAAATTGACTGTAAAACACTTTGGGAAAACCGGAGGTCATGAAAGGCACTGTATAAATGTACGTCTTTTATTTCACTTCTTTTTAAAAGATTATTCAAAGATCTGAGAGAAAAAGGAGTCTACTGATGTTCCTCTATTTTCTCCTCTCAGTCCACCCACCCCAACAGGATGCAAACTCACACCTGTCCTCCACCCCCTCAAAGAACCTGCTCATTCTGGCCACTGTCATATGTGCCCAATAGACTACTTTGAATTGAATAAGGCTAAGCCCAGCACATGAAGAGGACGCATTCACTCTCCTTAGAGCATCTTTCCATAACCCAGCCTCCATTTCCCTCCCCAGTTCCTCCTCTCACTTCCGTCCGTTTAACCTCTCCTATCGGGGCTCCCTCCCAATGCATTAACCCATTATAGATCTCTGACACCCTACCCTCGCCAATTTCTGTTTTCCACCTTGTCCTGCAGGCCCGAGTCAGCAGGTTGGGAAAGGCGGCTTCTGCTTCCTAACGTAATCCCGCACTTGTAAGTACCAGAACCCATTCCCACTAGGCAGCTCATACTTCTCTTCCAATTCCTCTAAACTCGAAAAACTGCCCCCACAAACCGTTTGGTGCCCGCCCACTATCACCACCGGAACCCCGCGTCCAACCATACCTCCCCACAGTGCAAATCAATGATTCCCACAAATCGGTGCCCAGACCGAAGCACTCTCCAACCTCAGATGCTGCTGCTACTACTGTCCCCACACCCTCAGGGCCCCACCACCACCAGGCTTGTGGAGTACCTGGCCGGCGAGAACAGCAGATACGCCGTCAACAGTGTCCCTAAGCTTGTGCCCTTACAAGAGACTGCCTCCACCGCTCCCACACCGACCCCTCCCCCACTACCTAACCATAGTTATGTTTGATGCCCAGTAATACTTCATGATATTTGGTAAAGCCAGTCCCTCCCCACCATGGGGATATCCCCACCCACACAAATTCTGAGATCAATGCATTCATTTTCCTTAAAAAAAAGCCTTTAGAATAAAGGTTGGAAGATTCTGGAAAATGAATAAGAACCATGGGAGTTCTGTCATTTTCACGGTCTGAACCTGCTCCGCCAGCGACAACAGGAGACATCCCATCTCTTAAAAACCCCTTCATCTGCTCAATCAACCATGCCAAATTCAATTTGTGTAGTTGTTCCCATCCCCGCGCCACCTAGATGCCCAAGTACCTTACCACTTTAAACGGCAGCTCGCCCAACCCCTTGCCTGGATCGGAAAAACCTCACTCTTCCCCATATTTAACTTGTATCCAGAAAATTGGCCGAATTCCTCAAAAATGATTCCCCCGATACCTTCCAGTGGGTCCGATATCTAGAGCAGCATATTGTTCGCATATTGAGAGATTCTGTGCTCCATCCTATCCCCGCACTATCCATTCCCAACTCCTTGACGCGCGAAGCACAATTGACAGTGGCTCTAACACCAAGTCAAAAACAGCAACAGGGAGAGTGATCATCCCTACCTCGTCTCAGTGCAGCCTGAAATACCCTGAACTCAATAAATTCGTCCTTACACTCGTTACCGCCATCCTATACAACAACCGGACCCAGTCCACAAACGTCTACTCAAACCCGAATTGTCCCAGTACTTCCCACAGGTACATTCTATTAGGTCAAAGGCCTTCACCGTGTCCATAGCGACCGCCACATTTTGTCCCTCCGAAGGCATCATTATCACATTCAATAAGCGCCTAACGTTAGCCAACAAATGCCTCCCCTTTACAAACCCTGTCTGATCCTCTCCTATCACTCCTGGTACACAATCCTCAATCCGCAAGGCCAAGAACTTTGTCAGCGATTTGGCAGCAATATCAGGCGGTATGGCCCACACTGCTCCGGGTTCTCATCTTTCATCAAAATTAAGGATATCGAAGCCTGTGATAACATAAGGGGAAGCACCCCCTTCTCCACAGATCCTCCGAAAACTTTTTATAAAATTCTACCAGGAACCCACCTGGGCCTAGGTCGCCCCCATACCCTCTATCACCTCCACCAGTCCAGTGGGTGCTCCCAGCCCCTCTACCAGATCCTCCACCAGCTTGGGTAACTCCAACCCATCTAGAAATCGCTATATTCCCTCTCCCCCCACCAGGGGCTCCAATTCATATAACTTCCTGTAGAATTCTTCAAAAACCCCATTAACCCCCACCAGGTCCAAAACCACTCTTTCCCTCCCATCCTTCACTTTTCCGATCTCCATAGCCACCTCCTGCTTCCTGGGTTGGTGAGCCAGCATCCTCCTCACCTTTTCCCCATATCCATACACTGCCCCCCTGGCTCTCCGCAGCTGCCCCACTGCCCGTAGGCACCAACCCAAACTCCATTTGGAACATGTGCCGCTCCTTCAACAACCCATCTATCCACATGCAGTATCTCATTCACCAGCATTGCTACCTCTGCCCGCTCCGTCCTATCCCTATGCATCAGGATCGATATAAACTCCTTCTGACTACTGCGTTAAGCGCTTCCTATAAAATTGGCAGCTGAAACCTTACCTGCGTCATTCAGCTCCACAAACCCCCGAATAGCAGCATTCACCCGCTCACACACCTCATCTGCAAACAACCCACATCTAATCACAACTGCAGGCGCTGGCACACACCCCCCACCCCCCAGTCCATTTGAAAGTCCACCCAATGTGGCACGTGGTCAGGGACCACAAATCGGCAAGTACCCCGTGTCGACCACCCCCGCCAGCAGTCTTATCCACCACAAAGTAATTGATCCGCGAATACACCCTGTGCACATGATAGAAGTCCGAAAACTCCTTTGTCCTCAGCCTCCCAAACCCCCTGCCACCACCCCCCATGCGCTCCACGAGTTCAGCTCCTCCGCCACCCTCCCCAACCAGAAAGTCCACCAACCGCTCCGTCGATCATTGGGCTCACAGGGCCGACCTCTTCCCTCCGCCATCTTTCCCTGTGTCGCACCAAGAGTCTCTTGTTCTTGCAGTTCCTTACTTCTAAACCCACTTCTGGTCCACAAATCCATGCACTGACCTCACCAGTGAGAATCCATCCACTGACCTCACCAGTGGAGTGTAACATTGGGGCAGAATGGTAGCACAAGTGACTAACACTGTGGCTTCACAGAACCAAGGTCCCAGGTTCGATTCCCCGCTGGGTCACTGTCTGTGTGGAGTCTGCACGTTCTCCCCGTGTCTGCGTGCGTTTCTCCCCGGGTGCTCCGTTTTCCTCCCACAATCCAAAGATGTGCAGGTTATGTGAATTGGCCATGCTAAATTTCCCGTAGTGTCCAAAAAAGGTAGGAGGGGTTCTTGGGTTATGGGGATAGGGTGGAAGCGAGGGCTTAAGTGGGTCGGTGCAGACTCGATGGGCCAAATGGCATCCTTCTGCACTGCATGTTCTATGTTCTAACTTTCCTCCACCACCGCTGCACCCTTTTCCTCCAAAACATCTGCCTGGCAACTGGGGAAATGGATCGAAAAAAAACACCTCAAGTGGGAGCTGCCAAATGTGTGACCACTCACTATGGCCGCCACTGGTAGTACATACAGGCAATCTACTGCCCCTCCTCCATTTCCTGCTTTCCTTCCTCCGTATCTAAACAAATTCGATTTAAGAATTTTCAAGTGGAACAGTCAGGATAATTGTGTCTGGCAACCCTTTTCTTTTGGAATTTGTCTTGAGTAAGAAAGGTACTCCATAATCTGATTGTGATACAATAAATCCCATACCAACCAGTTAGAAAGATGGAAAACACAGGCGTATAACACAAGAAATTGATCAACATAAAAATTTCTTGAAGAACTACTATGATTAATGGCTCATATCGAAGCTTTGAGAGATTTAGATCTATTGAAAGGTTGAATTAATTTGAAGCCCAGTGTGTGTTGCTAATGAACTCCTAAACCTCCCTTTACTTCAACTAGACTGTCCAGTAATTGCTAGGAAATTATAAATAAATCAATATTATTTTTACAGCAGGGGGAGGGGAAACAATGTCGTAACCACATTGCCAAGTCATCTTCTCATATTGCCTTCTCTCAAACAAGCCTCCAACTCCCACACACCCCCCAATGTGAAAACTACATTACAGATTCTGAGTACTCTTTTTGATTTTGATGTGATTTGCATGTCACTGCAAATACTTCAGTGAATTTCCGATTAAAAATCCCTCACTGTAGAAAATCTGCAAGCTTGCAGACCAAATGGCCGTGCATACAGAATGGGGGGGGGGGGGGGGGATCCTCTTAAACATCAAGAAGAATCCTTGATCAGTTTACTCAGGAATCGCAGGGTAGAAGATTGGAATGGACATTAAAGTCCAGATGAACAGTCACTAAGCATTTCCATCGCATGCCACAAAAAAACCTTAGAATTGGCAAAACTGTGTTAATTTTTCATTACTTAAAGTCCTTCCTCTTAAAATTGTAGCAATGACTAGCAGTTTTAAAACAAGTCAAATATTAATGATAAAACATGAAGGATGCAGAACTTATATCTACACTGCATCTTTCAACACTAATCTTTTAGCATAATAAAATATCCCAAGGCACTCCAGCAGACTATTATAAAATGATGCATGACATCAAGCCATGGGTGGAGATTAGGTCAGATGACCAAAGGTGTGGTCAAAGTGAGTCTTAAAGAATGCCTGAAAGGAAGAATACAAGTTAGGAAGGCTAAGAAACATCAGGAGGGAATACCAGAGGTTAGTGCCAGACAACCAAAAGATATGAAAGGGAAAATGCTGGAAAATCTCAGCAAGTCTGGCAGCATCTGTAGGGAGAGAAAAGAGCTAACGTTTCAAGTTCGATAACTCTTTGTCAAAGCTCTTAAAATTGTAGCAACGACTAGCAGTTTTAAAACAAGTCAAATATTCATGATAAAACATAAACCAAAAGATATGACCAACGGTGGAGCAATTAAAACTGAGATGTCTCAGACAGAATTAGAGCCTAAATACTGAATTGAATTTGATTTGTCACATGTGCCGGGAGGTACAGTGAAAAGTACTGCTCTGCATACCATCCAGACAGATCGTTCCACACATGAAAAAACATAGGACATGCATCAACGGTTAGAATGGCTACAAGAGATATAGGAAGAGGATCTGTGTGAGAGCAGTGGGGCTGGAGGAGATTAAAGATAGGAAGGGGCGAGGCCAAAGAGGGATTTACACAGTTGGGATGGTGAGCAAGGTCTTCTACACATTATCATATGTCCTGCCGTAATTATTAGACCCCGGTTGCAAACTCTGCCGCCCGCGTCTTGGAGCCACATAGGATTCAAAAACAAGGGTGGGGTTTTTTAAAATCGAGACTTTGCTTGCACTGGAACAAATATTTGGGGGGGGGGGGGGGGGAACAGGACTTGATGCGAGTTAAGCCATGGGATCTGGGCAACACAGTTTCGCATAAGACCAAGTTTACAGAGGGCGGAATGTGGGCGAGCAGCCGGGGTCGGACAAGGACTATAGGACATAACAGCGAAAACATGCACAAGACCTTGCTCACGGTCCCAGCTGTCTCCGGGAGCAATAGTGATCATAAATTGAAAGTTAGGGGGCGATGAAAGGAAGGTTCATCACAAGGACTGTAGGTTAATATGAGGGGGAAACAATAAGACCGGGGGGGGGGGGGGGGGCACAGCGGTTAACCGAACTCCCCTCTGCACCCTGGCGGCGCCACGTTCAGCGTTAAACCCCGAACTTACCGATCGGTAACTCCCGAGCTGGGCCGGTCCAAGCGCACTCCGCCGACAACTCAGCTGGCACCCAGGCCCCGGACAGACATTAGCAACCAGCCGCCTGCCCCCTTACATTGCGTTATCAACTGAAGCCCGTCCACTCCATCTACTCTCACTCAATATCTTTAACGTCATCATCAGGCGACCGCTATGAACCGCAGAACCTGAGGAGCGCCGCGCGCCCCCTCCTGGTCCGCAGGCTGCATTGAAGGAGAGACTGTGTCTTTTTACCTCAATTCATTCGCAGGCGTTTGTTGCTTATCCTTTGTTGCCCTTCAGAAGGCGGATGATCACCTTGTTAAACCATTGCTGTCTCTGTGGGTGTAGTTACACCCAGAGTGCTGTTGGATAGGGCGTTTCAGGATTTTGATTTGAGCAATTAAGAAACGATCAATTTATATGTTCAACTCAGAACGGTGTGCAAGGAAAAACTTGCAGGACGTGGAATTCCCATGCCCTCTTTTCCCAGGCAGGAGAGGCTGTAGGTTTGGAATTTGCTGCAGAAGAAGCCTTGAAGAATTGTCGCATGTCAAAGAGACATGGTTGGATTTCCTCTTGTTGGAGATGATCATTGCCCAGCACTTGTGAGGCGTGAAAGTCACTTTTTTTGTTAATCTTTATTGTCATAGGTAGGGTTACATTAAGACCATAAGACGTAGAAGCAGAATTAGGCCACTCGGCTCATCGCTTCAGCTCAGTCATTTAATATTTTTCTCATCTCCATTCGCTACCTTCTCCCTATAACCCCTGATCCCCTTTTTAATCAAGAACTTATCTCTTTCCTTCTTAAAGACACTCAGTGATATGGCCTCCACAGCCTTCTGCAGCAAAGAGTTCCACAGATTCACTACCTTCTGGCTGAAGAAATTCCTCCTCATCTCTGTTTTAAACGATTGTCCCTTTAGACTGAGATTGTGTCCTCTGCTTCTAGTTTTTCCTACAAGTGAAAGCATTCTCTCTACGCCCACTCTATCCAGGCCTCGCATTATCCTGTAAGTTTCAATAAGATCCCCCCTCATCCTTCTAAACTTCAACAAGTACAGACCCCGAGTCCTCAACCGTTCCTCATACAACAAGCTCTTCATTCCAGGGATCATTCTTGTGAACCTCCTCTGGACCCTTTCCAAGGCCAGCACATCCTTCCTTAGATACAGGGCCCAAACCTGCTGACAATACTCCAAATGGGGTCTGACCAGAGCCTTATACAGCCTCGGAAGTACATCCCTGGACTTGTATTCTAACCCTCTTGCCATGAATGCTAACATTGCATTTGCCTACCTAACTGCAGACTGAACCTGCACGTTAACCTTAAAAGAATCGTGAACAAGGATTCCCACGTCCCTTTGTGCTTCTGATTTCCTAAGCATTTTCCCATTTAGAAAATAGTCTATGCCTCCATTTCTCCTTCCAAGTGCCCAACTTCACACTTTTCCACATTCTATTCCATCTGCCACTTCTTTGCCCACTCTCCTAGCCTGTCCAGGTCTTTCTGCAGCCCGCCTGCCTCCTCAATACTACCTGTCCCTCTACAGATCTTTGTATCATCTGCAAACTTAGCAACAGTGCCTTCAGTTCCTTCTTCCAGATCATGAATGTATATTGTGAAAAGCCGTGGTCCCAGCACAGACCCCTGAGGCACAGCACTAGTCACCGGCTGCCATCCTGAAAAAGACCACTTTATCCCCACTCTTTGCCTTCTGTCAGTCAGCCAATCCTCTATTCATGCGTGGATCTTCCCCTTAACACCATGGGCTCTTAACTTCTTTAACAGTTTCCTATGCGTCAAAGTCCTTCTGGAAATCTAAATAAATCAAGTCCACTGGTTCTCCTTTGCCTAACTTCCTTGTTACTTATAGAATTTACAGTGCAGAAGGAGGCCATTCGGGCCATCGAGTCTGCACCAGCTCCTGGAAAGAGCACCCTACCCAAGGTTAACACCTCCACCCTATCCCCATAACCCAGTAACCCCACCCAACACTAAGGGCAATTTTGGACACTAAGGGCAATTTAGCATGGCCAATCTACCTAACCTGCACATCTTTGGACTGTGGGAGGAAACCGGAGCACCCGGAGGAAACCCACGCACACACGGGGAGGATGTGCAGACTCCGCACAGACAGTGACCCAAGCCGGAATCGAACCTGGGACCCTGGAGCTGTGAAGCGATTGCGCTATCCACAATGCTACCATGCTGCCCACAAATTTTGATAGAATTTACAGTGCAGAAGGAGGCCATTTGGCCCATCGAGTCTGCACCGGCCCTTGGAAAGAGCACCCTACTTAAGCCCACACCTCCACCCTATCCCAGTAACCCCACCTAACCTTTTTTTTGGACACTAAGAACAATTTAGCATGGCCAATTCACCTAACCTGCACATCGTTGGACTGTGGCAGGAAACCAGAGCACCCGGAGGAAACCCACGCAGTGACAGGGAAAACATGCAGACTCCGCACAGACAGTGACCCAAGCCGGGAATCGAACCTGAGACCCTCAAGCTGTGAAGCAACTGTACTAACCACTGTGCTACCGTGCTTCCCTTCAGTTCTTTCTTCCAGATCATTAATGTATATTGTGAAAAGTTGTGGTCCTAGTACAGACCCCTGAGGCACATCACTAGTCACCGGGTGCCAACCTGAAAAAGACCCCTTTATCTCCACTCTCTGCCTTCTGCCAGTCAGCGAATCCTCTATCCCTGCCAGGATCTTACCCTTAACACCATGGGCTCTTAACTTCGTTAACAGTTTCCTATGCGGCACTTTGTCAAAGGCAATTTAGGCCTTTGACAAGGTCTGGAAATCAAAATAAATCAAGTCCACTGGTTCTCCTTTGCCTAACTTCCTTGTTACTTATCAGAGAACAGAAGGAGGCCATTCCTGAAAGTGCTAACCACTGTGCTACCGTGCCACCCAATTTGCCACTTATGAGTGCAAAGCTGAATGTTGGCCAAGTCCTGCTGCATATGAACACCAACTACTTGATGAGCTGAGAAGGTGCAAATGAAATTAAACTTTATGGGATGTGAACGTTCAGGGAAAAGACTACAATCATATAGTCATAGATAGAGGCATAGATATTTACAGCATGGAAACAAGCCCTTCGACCCAGTCTGTCCATGCTGCCCAGTTTCTATTACTAAGCTAGTCGCCCTTGCCCGCATTTGGTGCATGTCCCTCTATCCCCATCTCCTCATGTAACTGTCTAACTGCTTTTTAAAAGACAAAATTGTACCCGCCTCAACCACTGCCTCTGGCAGCCCATTCCAAATGCTCGCTGTCTTGTTATTCTCTTGGCATAGCATAAGTGGCTTCCTTGATCTGCACTCTGACAAAGGAAGGTTCAGACATGGAGATAACTTCAACACATTTATTGAACTATTTACAATTCTCCTACTCGGGTTCACCACTACTGTTAATCCTTCTATAGCTACTCAGACTGACAAACCAGTCTGCTACAATCCACGTGGTGGGTGAATGTTGAATCGACCCTGTGTCTGTACTCACTGAGTGTCTCCACTGGAAAGAGGAAGATCATGTGTGCTGTGTCCTTTATATATGGATTGGTGTAATGCCCCCCTGTGGTAGTGTCACCTCTGTGTGTATCGTGAATGCCCATAGGTCGTGTCCTATCTTACTGACCTATTGGTTGAGTGTCTGTGTGTCATGTCTTTGATGCTCCCTCTAGTGTCTAGCTAGTCTATGTGCATTTACATTAACCCCTTGTGTATCTACAGTGATGCATACCACCACACTCACCACCCGCTATGTGAAAAAATGTCCCCTCTGGTCTCTGGTTCTAGACTCTTCTACCTTTGGGAAAAGATGTTGACTATCTACCTTATCTCTGTTCCTCATTATCCTTCAGATGCAGGACAAATCAGTTCCTGAACTCTTTGGTGCCCTTCTCTACAAGAACTTGTAACAGGAGTTTGATGTATAGGCGAGGATATACACCCAATGTGGGACTCACTAACTGATTATTTTAATGTGCTGGAATAGTTTTTAATGCACATTTAATTAAAGTTAAATTACTTGATCTGGTAATTTTCTTTTATTGTTACTCTTTTGGATTTAATTGTTTTTTAAACAAACGAGCAATGTTACCCCAAATTAATTTTGGTGTTACAGACAGAAGGGGGATTCAGTTAAACAGTTTTCACCAGTCTTACAGGTTGTGAGCTCCAAGTCATTAGACTCACTGCACAAAAAATGTTGTTCTGCACGTCTCATCTGTATTTCTTGACTGAATCCTGAAATCTGTTCCCAATAAGGGCAAGTGGTAAAGGTTCAAAATGGAGAAGAGGTGCATTCCTCAGCTTTAAAATAGGGAGAGATTCCCTTTCCCACCTTTAAAATGTAGCAAGGTCAACAAGCAACAGAACAATTTCAGGGAATGAAGCTGGGAGATCAGCATTTTAATGATACAGGTAGTGATCATCATTTAGATTTAGAAGAGACATGAAAAAGATCAAAATTATAGAATAAAGAGTTAACAGATGGGATATACTAATGTATGACACAGTGGTTAGCACTGCTATCTTAGCATCAGGGACCCAGGTTCAATTACGGCCTTGGGTGACTGTGTGGAGTTTGCATGTTCTCCTCATGTCTGCTTGGGTTTCCTCCGGGTGCTTCAGTTTCCTCCCACAGTTCAATGATGTGCAGGTTAGGTCGACTGGCCACGCTAAAAAATTGTGCAAGTTGGATGGGGTTGTGGGGAAAGGGCAGGGGAGTGGGTGTAGGTGGGGTACTCTTTCAGAGGTCGATGCAGACTTGATGGGCTGAATAGCGTCCTTCAGCACAATAGGAATTCTATGTACTACAGTCAGTCATTGTTAGACTTGAGAGAGAGGTTGGAATCATGCCTAGGGGCAACATGCCTACTTTGCAACCTGTTTAGATGTATATCCCATCTGTTAACCCTCAGACTTAGAACACAATTGGTTCCTGGAAATTGTGTTGTAAGTTGAAATGGCGTAAGTTGGGACCGATTTCCCCATAGGAACAATGTTTTAAAATGGGGGTCAGTGGGGCATGGCAACGTTTTTACCGGCAAATTATGCCGTGGATTTCCTGTGGATTTTAGCTATTTGACCCAATGCATTCAGCCCTCATTTATCTGTTAACAAAACAGTTTTCTGGTTTCGGGCTCTAGCTTGGCAAGGCGGCGCCCTGCTGGCAGGACTCAGGACAATTCTCCATAGAGACCTTCCAGCCTCAAATTATGGCTCGGTGAATGAAGGATGCAGGGGGCCCAGTGTTTCAGCAGGAGGTTCCATAACTTCCCCGGGCTCGTTCCAAACATATCAAATTTGTAAATCATATTTATAAAAAAATACAAGACGGGCTTGTGACAATATGTGTATTGTAAGGAATACAAGGGGTTAACAATAAGGTAGTAATACTTCTCACCACCATTACTTTAGCAATGGGCAGGGATAGGTATATACCGCAAGGCAAGAATTATAGCTGGGGGAAAGGCAATTATGATGCTATTCGGCAAGATTTAGGATGTATAGGATGGGGAAGGAAACTGCAGGGGATGGGTACAATCGAAATGTGGAGCTTTTTCAAGGAACAGCTACTGCGTGTCCTTAATAAGTATGTCCCTGTCAGGCAGGGAGGAAGTTGTCGAGCAAGGGAACCGTGGTTTACTAAGGAAGTTGAAGCACTTGTCAAGAGGAAGAAGAAGGCTTATGTTAGGATGAGACATGAAGGCTCAGTTAGGGCACTTGAGAGTTACAAGTTAGCCAGGAAGGACCTAAAGGGAGAGTTAAGAAGAGCGAGAAGAGGACACGAAAAGTTGTTGGCGGATAGGATCAAGGAAAACCCTAAGGCTTTCTATAGGTATATCAGGAACAAAAGAATGACTCGAGTAAAATTAGGGCCAATCATGGAAAGTTGTGTGTGGAATCAGAGGAGATAGGGGAAGCGTTAAATGGATATTTTTCATCAGTGTTTACACTGGAGAAAGACAATGTTGTCGAGGAGAATACTCAGGTTCAGTCGACCAGGCTAGATGGAATTCAGGTTCAAAAGGAGGAGGTGTTATCAATTTTGGAAAATGTCAAAATAGATAAGTCCCCTGGGCCAGATGGGATTTATCCTAGGATTCTCTGGGAAGCCAGGGAGGAGATTGCAGAGCCTTTGTCCTTGATCTTTATGTCGTCTTTGTCGACAGGAATAGTGCCGGAAGACTGGAGGATAGCAAATGTTGTCCCCTTGTTCAAGAAGGGGAGTAGAGATAACCCTGGTAATTATAGACCTGTGAGCCTCACTTCGGTTGTGGGTAAAATGTTGGAAAAGGTTATAAGAGATAGGGTTTATAATCATCTTGAAAAGAACAAGTTGATTAGCGATAGTCAACACGGTTTTGTGAAGGGTAGGTCATGCCTCACAAACCTTATTGAGTTTTTAGAGAAGGTGACCAAACAGGTGGATGAGGGCAAAGCGGTTGATGTGGTGTATATGGATTTCAGTAAGGCGTTTGATAAGGTTCCCCACGGTAGGCTATTGCAGAAAATAAGGAAGTATGGGATTGAAGGTGATTTAGCGGTTTGGATCAGTAATTGGCTAGCTGAAAGAAGACAGAGTGGTGGTTGATGGCAAATGTTCATCCTGGAGTTCAGTTACTAGTGGTGTACCGCAAGGATCTGTTTTTGGACCACTGCTGTTTGTCATTTTTATAAATGACCTGGAAGAGGGTGTAGAAGGATGGGTTAGTAAATTTGCATATGACACGAAGATTGGTGGAGTTGTGGATAGTGCTGAAGGATGTTATAGGACGCAGAGGGACATAGATAAGTTGCAGAGCTGGGCTGAGAGGTGGCAGATGGAGTTTAATGCGGAAAAGTGTGAGGTAGTTCACTTTGGAAGGAGTAACAGGAATGCAGAGTACTGGGCTAATGGCAAGATTCTTGGTAGTGTAGATGAACAGAGAGATCACGGCATCCAGGTACATAAATCCCTGAAAGTTGCCACCCAGGTTAATAGGGCTGTTAAGAAGGCATATGGTGTGCCAGCCTTTATAAGCAGGGGGATTGAGTTTCGGAGCCACAAGGTCATGCTGCAGCTGTACATAACTCTGGTGCGGCCGCTCCTGGAGTACTGCGTGCAGTTCTTGTCACCACATTATAGGAAGGATGTGGAAGCTTTGGAAAGGGTTCAGAGGAGATTTACTAGGATGTTGCCTGGTATGGAGGAAAGGTCTTACGAGGAAAGGCTCAGGGACTTGAGGTTGTTTTCGTTAGAGAGGAGAAGGCTGAGAGGTGACTTAATAGAGACATATAAGATAGTCAGAGGGTTAGATAGGGTGGACAGTGAGAGTCTTTTTCCTCGGATGGAGATGACCAACACGAGGGGACATAGCTTTAAATTGAGTGGTGGTAGATATAGGACAGATGTCAGAGGCAGTTTCTTTACTCAGAGAGTAGTAGGGGTATGGAACGACCTGCCTACAACAGTAGTAGACTCGCCAACTTTAAGGGCATTTAAGTGGTCACTGGATAGACACATGGATGAAAATGGAATAGTGTAGGTCAGATAGGCTTCAGATGGTTTCACAGATCGGCGCAACATCGAGGGCCGAAGGGCCCGTACTGCGCTGTAATGTTCTATGTTCTATGTTCTAGGTGGCGATATGGAGCAGTGGTATAAATATCGTGTGACTTCTGGGAGAAGGTTGTGAGGCATTAGAGAGATCAGGTGTATAGCATAGAGAGAGATGTTGTATTTTATTTAATAACTTATTACTTGTTGACTGGTTTGAATCTTTAATATAATAGTGTAAAATTACCAGCTTTTTCAATAACTCAGCTTGATGTTCTTTGTTAACACTACATTCTCTGAGCATCCTGATAGACCCTACATTGAACATCACAGGGCTGGCTTGGCATTGTAGAGTCATAAATTCAAAACAGGATGTCAATTTTTAAATGTTAGAAGTGCTGTTTGTCGTAACTCAAACATCATAAAGTCAATAACTGCCTGTAGTGCAACAAAAAGGGATTAAGTTAGATACCAGAATATGTGTACTGTCAGTCTAAGAACCAAATCCCATGCTTAGAGTTGAAGGTTGAAGGATACATCTCAGAACAGAAAGGCAGCCATGAAGACATCGCTGTTGAAAACACATCAGTGTTATCGAAGAAACCATAGAGTGAAGAAAACTTTGAGAGCAGCTTGTAAAACAAATTCAGCAGATGAAGGAGACACACCGGAGAGAGGTAACAATGACCATACTTGGTGAGCAGGCCCTCCCATCACCCTGGCTGTTTGACTGCCTCAAGGGCCCAAGTGAGGGAGTTATGAAAACACCATTTCCTTCAGTACCGAACATCATCAGGTCTTCATGAAGAGGAGCCAAAGCCTCAAGTTAGTTCCTTTCATTATGAAGTAGATCCAGTAGCAGATAGCGTTCTCCTAAGACAGTGTATGTAGATGTCCATTGTGGACTTTGAGTTCATCCTTAAAGCTTTTGCTACCTTTTTTAATCCATCACAGAACTCTGTTATCAAGCAGGTGGTTAAATGCGTGATGTGCCCCAACTCTGAGTGTCAAATAAGACTATAATTAAACAACAAAGAACATTACAGCACAGGAACGGTCCCTTCAGCTCACCAAGCCTGCACTGATCCAGATTCCTTATTTAGACTAACTACATATTGCCCAAACGATATGTATCCCTCCGATCCCCACCCGTTCATGTGTCTATCAAGATGCATTTTAAATGTTGCTATTGTGCCTGCCTCTACCACCTCCACTGGTAACAAGTTCCAGGCACCTACCACCCTCTGCGTGAAAAACCTTCCCCGCACATCACCCCTAAACTTTCTCCCTTTCACCTTGAACCTGTGCCCTTTGAAATTGAGTCTTCCACCCTGGGAAAAAGCTTCTGACTACTCACCCTCTCTATACCTCATAATTTTTTAGGCCTCAATCAGGTCTCCCCTCAGCCTCCGTCTTTCCAACGAAAACAATTCGAGTTTATTCAACCTCAGCCTCTACTCATAGGTAACACCCTCCAGGGTGACTCCGAGGCTTCACATGATTTCACATGGGTTCAATCGCCACTGGATAGTGCCCTCCCCCCATAGGAAACCCCACCAAACCAAGCAAAATTTAGAGCACCCAATTATTTTTTTTCCAATTAGGGGGCAATTTAGCGTGGCCAATTAACATAACCTGAACATCTTTGGGTTGTGGGGGTGAAACCCACGCAGACATGGGGTGAATGCGCAAACTACACACAGACAGTGACCTGGGGCCGGGATCGAACCCGGGTCCTCAGCGCTGTAGGCAACAGTGCTAACCACTGCACCACCGTGCCGCCCCAAGGCAGCAATTTTGAAATGCTGAGTTTGCCCTCAAAAATCCAGATTAGAGACTTGCGCTGATGGGGATGTGCTGAGAAGTTGCACATCAGGTGGCTGTCCACCCACGAACCTGCAAACTCGGCTCTTTTCACCCAAAAAAGCATGCTGACACCAAGACCATTACCACAACAAGACAAGGAAAATGCCAAATAGCAGCCATTCCAGAGGATGTGTGGAAACCAGGAGCAGAAAAAGCCTGGACAGACTGTTGCTCGTTCTGGGTGAGTGTGCTTAACACTCAATTTGGCTCTGTTTCGTTACTTAGCTCTGGAGCCGCCAGGTATCGTTAAGATACCGCCACAAGTTTCAAGGTCAAGTTCAAAGCAATAAAACCATACACCAATTAGTAAGTTCAAACAAATGAGTTTATTATATTACAATTATAATACTACCCATGCACATGCTAAGATGATTAAACTATTCCTACCACTAAATAAACCAATACTTATCTTAAAGAGAACTACCGGATCAGGGGACAAGGCGTCTTGCTCTGCACTGGTCCGCAGACTTCAGGTTGGTACGGGTTAAAAAGGGGTCAGGAGTGTCTATCTCTGGTAGCGATCGTTGTGAGACACTTACTTGCTGGCGGCTGCTGTCCCAAACCTCTCCTCTCTCTCGGTCAAGGTCTTCTTTGGTAAAAGGCTGGTCGAGAGGGCTGGTCAAGAGAGGAGGGCTGGTCAAGAAGAACAAACTAAGTGTGGGACCTGTCTTTTATAGGTCCTAGGGCTTCGCGCCCTTTTGGGTGGACCCTTTACCTGCTGGGAATCGATTGGGTCTCTTCCCAATCTATTTGTTTGAATCCCCCCCAATACTGAGGCTGTCTCTCGGCTACTGGGCAGGCCTTCAGGTGCTTTGTTTTTGAACCCCGCTGGTGCTGGGGTGTCTGGTATCCTATACACTGTTGCAATCACTTCTCTTTTTGTGTCCATTGTCCCTGGGATCGTTCCATTGCTATGTTAACTATCCCGGAGATTGCCTCATTAGTATGCGGAATGTTTGTTTCAGTGCTGTCTGCTCTCTTAGCAGACAGAATTCACATTGGCTTGGTGCAGCCTGCTTGTGCTGCAAACATTGTCCATTTTAACCTGCAAGCTTTGCGTTCCTCCATTTTGTATTGAGGGAATGGCCAACGTCGGTGGCTACACTCCCTCCTTGTGATCCTCATGAGAAATCATGAAGGATCACCCAAGTACGGTGTCGTTGGGTCCCCTTGACCTCAGCGAGTTCCATGGCTTCTATCCTTTCCTCAACTATGGCAAAAAAAGTTTAACTAACAATTTCTGATTGGCGCTATGTCAAAGGGGACATGCATTACCAATTGGAATCAGGAACCTCTAACTATCCTCAATAAACTACTTTCATCTCATATTTAAACATTCTACAACATTCTAAACCCTTAATCATCCACACAACAGCAACATTACATTTCATTTTCTGACTCGGCAGTCGAGCGCAGAACATTATAATACATCCGCAAAAGTCTTTATTTACAGATCACATCAAAATTAAATCCTTTATTACACATCAAGGGGTTGGGGGGATTGGTGGAATCCGAAAATGGGGGATTGTGCTCTGTACACTGTTGAGGCACGAGAGCGGTGGGCTCTCCTTCTCCATTTCCTCATCCTGAGGGTTTGGACTATAATACAGAGAACTGCAATCACCAAAAGTTATTCTATGACATACGACAAGGAGTACCATGTCAGAAATTTGGTACACCAGGTCGGGGTACTGTTACCATTGACTGGGCTGGGGGTGGTCTGGGTTTGGGAGAAGTTAGCAAACGTTGTACTGTGGGAAAGGGGGTCCACGTGCCCGCCGAACCACACAGATGCCACAATAGCTAAAAACATAGCATTTGGAGTGCTCTTCATCTTCTCTGTCTCTTCTCTTCGCTTCCTTCCTGGGATCTTGCTGTGCTGTTGCTTCGGTTCCTCTCTTGAATGTCCGAAAGCTAAGGGATCAAGCATATTATCTGTTAGTGTTCAGCTTAATATCTTGACTTTAAGTATATCTGTCCTCTTGTTCCAAATTTCCCTTTATGATGGTCACCTCCATGTGACTCCCTCATTTTTTTTTCAAAAAGCGGATTTAGGACCAGACATATACTTATCTACTAAACCAGTGCGAGCCGTCTCGCAGAGTGTTGCAATTTACCATCCCAAAATGTTCCTGGATGTAAATAGCATATGGAGTGGCGGCCGAAGGGCTACCTTAAACAAAAATGAAACCAAGCTTTAGAAATGAAAGGTCGAATGAGTTGCGTATGGGCCGTGACGGGTAAGAGTTGAATGGGATCCCCGGGTAGGGCGTGCTGTGCTGTACCCGAGCTTAGCTGACCAAAGGGGTGGTCCTCAGACAGGGCGGGTCCTCAATGCCGTTTCTCCACTGCCTGGGCGACCTGAAACAAACGGGCAAGAATGTAGTCATTGTTGAATTGCAGCCTCTATTCCCGGAATAGAGGGGCATCTAAAATTTAAAAAAGGGAGGAGCCAAGATGCTCCTAGTGAAAAGTTGAGCTGGGCTCCAGACATTTCAGCGAGTTAAGTTCTCAGAAATATCTGCGGACAAACTAACGTGCATGTGAGGTGGTTACAAGCTTTTCAGCTGAAAACCGAGTGGCCAATCTCCAAATCAAACATTTAACATGCAAACATACAAACATTACCAACATGCGTGCAGGTTCCATCAGAAAGGACAGCGCTTCTCTCAAGCGGTTCCTCTTTTTACATCATCTGGACACCTCACTTCTCTTTATTCTCTGCGAACAGGGTCGCAAAGGGGTTGCCGTGTCGGGAGTCAGAATTCAAGTCATCCTCTTCTCCCGGATCCCATACCCTTGTATGGATCAGGCATGCAATTTTTGCATTGTGTGACCGGGGGTCACTCTCATCGTTTCGGACAAGTCTCCAAGAATTGTCCCTGTGCCAAATCGTGGGGTCTAAAATTGAAGGAGCGTTGTCGGGGTCGTCAGTGTTGGGTGGTGGGTTTGGGTGTGGGTCTGGATTTTTAATGTAAGTGATCTCCGTGGGGTCACTGGAGTCGGGGTCGAAGTTGCTGAAGTGGGGGCTGTAGGGTGGAGTGCTGTGGCTGTCCTCAGTTTCACAGTCACTGTCACTGTCTCTGCTGTGGCAGCTTGTGGGCGTTCCGGGGCGTGGTCTGGAGTCAGTGGGCGGAGTTGAGGTCGAGTCCGATGAGGAACTGGTCTGTGAGGGGGAGGGTGAAAATGTGTCTCTTGTGGGCGGAGCGAGGTGTTCTGCTGCATCTAGAAGGACATGGTGCGAGTGGTTTGACTGTGTTCCATAAGCCTTTAGCTGGTTAATATGGAACCACGCAGTCTTACCGTTTGGGTACTTTATCCTATATACCGAGGGGCTGATTTTGTCCGAAATTGAGTACGGGCCGGAAAATTTTGGAGCCAAAAACGTGCTGGGGTTATATACAGATAACATCACTTGTTGCCCAACCTGAAATTCTGTGGGGTGGACATTTTTGTTGAAACAGGCCTTGCTCTGTTTCCTCCTTTTACCCAATTTTACTGCGGCTGCCAGCTGACCAGACCTTACAGCCTCAACTAATTGTTTAACTGCTTTCTCGTGTGTGAGGGCCGTCACTTCTGGGCTGGTCATGTCGAGTCCTAAAAGGAATTCTGATCCTTTCATAGGGCGTCCGGTCATGAGTGTGTGTGGGGTGAAACCTGTAGATGATGAAACAGTATTTCTTATGAACATTAGAGCGAATGGGAGTACTGAATCCCAAGTCAAATTGTTCTCCTGTACCATCTTTCTAAGGGTCGATTTTAGAGTCCGATTCATGCATTCCACTATCCCGCTTGACTGGGGGTGATACGCAATGTGAAAATTCTGTTTGATTCCGAATATGGTCAGGACGTTCTTCATGACCCGTCCTGTAAAATGAGATCCCTGATCTGATTCTATACTTCTGGGGAGTCCCCATCTCGTAAAGATGTGGTGGGTCAGGATCTTTGCAGTTGTCTTTGCTGTGTTGGTGCGGGAAGGGAATGCCTCTACCCATTTGGTAAAGGTATCTATGACCACCAGAACATATTTATAGCCATTCCTGCAAGGGGGCAATGGACCTATAAAATCGATCTGGAGGTTTGTTCAGGGGTCATTAACGGGGCGAGTGTGGCTGAGTTGTGCCTTCTTTGAATACCTCTCTGGGTTATTCTGCGCACAAATTAAACAATTCTCTATATAGTGGGTAACATCTTGTCTTAAGTTGGGCCACCAACAGAGTTGTCTAAGGTGTGTTGTGGTAGGGTCGATCCCTTGGTGTCCATGGCTATCATGGAATAAGGCAATCATTTGATTCCTGTCCTGTTCAGGAACCACATACAATTTGTTTTTTATGATCACACCCTCATGTGTGGTCAAAGCGTATTTGAATTTATCGTACTGAGCCACAAAGTTTCCTTTTAAAATCTCCCGGAGATTTGCGTCCTGCTTCTGCGCCTGTACTAAATCCTCTATTTCTGTCTGTGAGACCTGAACTGCACTCACAGGGGCGCTAGCTGGTGCGCTAGCTGGGGGTGTCCAAAAGTGACCTCGCCTGGAACCTGCTTTAGCCAATGCGTCGGCTTTTCCATTTCCAGGGGGGATGATCGATGGTGGCTTCTAACTTTGATCATGCCATACGTCCTATCCTTTGCCTTCTCTAGGATATGGCGGAGTAATGAGGCTGATGGAAGGGGCTTCCCGTCCGCGGAGACAAAACCTCTGGTCCTCCACAGAGGTAGAAAGTCTGTGAGGCTGTTACAGACATATAAACTGTCCGAATATATGTCTGCTGGGCTGGGGAACGAATCTGGGTGGTCCACTATATATGCAATGGCCGCAAGCTCTGCTGCCTGCGCGCCTAAGTGTCCTGGGAGTTTTAGAGATATCTCCTCTGAAGCGCATCCCTGTGCATCCTCAACATAAATTCCGCATCCTATAATGCGTTCTCCATCTAATACTGTGGATGAACCGTCCACATATATCTTCAATGGGGCACACGTGTCTGTGCTGGGGGCTCTGGCTTGAATTCCCTATCTTCCTGGGGGGCGTCTTGGCAATGAATAGTCCTGTGTTGTGTAGGGGTGCTACTATCTCGCATTCATGGGATTGTCCTGGATATTAGGGGGCCTCACGGTAGCATGGTGGTTAGCATCAATGCTTCACAGCTCCAGGGTCCCAGGTTCGATTCCCGGCTGGGTCACTGTCTGTGTGGAGTCTGCACGTCCTCCCTGTGTGTGCGTGGGTTTCCTCCGGGTGCTCCGGTTTCTTCCCACAGTCCAAAGATGTGCGGGTTAGGTGGATTGGCCATGCTAAATTGCCCGTAGTGTAAGGTTAATGGGGGGATTGTTGGGTTACGGGTATACGGGTTACGTGGGTTTAAGTAGGGTGATCATTGCTCGGCACAACATCGAGGGCCGAAGGGCCTGTTCTGTGCTGTACTGTTCTATGTTCTATGTTCTATGTTCTATTGTAGGTTGTCTGCTAAAAATGTGTGTGTCTTGGTCCGTTTAACTGTTATGTCCCGTCCTTGTAACAGAAGTGTCCACCTAGCTGCTCTTATCTGGCTCACTGAACCATCCTTCAGTCGTTCGTCTAAAAGTAACTGTGTGGGGGTGTGTTCGGTCAAAATGGTGATGGGATTGAGTCCGGTAATGTACGAAAAGTACTGAACTGCCCAAAATACTGCTAGTAGGTGCCTCTCGCAGGCTGAAAATCCTTGTACTACGGGGTCTAAAAGTCTGGAGGCATAAGCCACTGCTCATAGCTGCTCATGCCGTTCCTGAAGGAGCACGGCCGAGAGGGTCAGATCGGTGCTAGCTACCTCTATTGCATAGGGGGAGAGTTGGTCTGGAACTTGAAGTGTGGGTGCTGCGCTGAGGGCTTTCTTTAACTCTTCCACAGCCTCTGTATGCTGCGGAAGCCATTCCCAGGGGGCTCCTTTCTTAAGGAGGTCTGAAAGTGGGGCTGCCTTGGTCGCAAAACCATCGATATGGTTCCGACAATACCCACCCAGTCCTAAAAATGACCGGAGGGCTGAAACATTCTGGGGAAGGGGCAATTTGACGATCGATTCAATTCTTTTGAACTCTATCTCGCGTTTGCCGTGCGTGATGACTGTACCCAAATACATCACCTGATTCTCCAATATTTGGGCCTTTCTGGGGTTAACTTTACATCCAATACTTTGTAATAGTTCAAGGAGCTCGGACAGAAGCGTGATGTGCTCTGCCTTGGTGTCTGTCTGCAGTAATAGGTCGTCCACATACTGTACCAGACATTCGGGTCGGGAAAATTTTGCTAATCCATTTGCCAGCTGTCGGTGGAAAATGGAGGGGGAATTGTGGAATCCTTGTGGGAGGCATGTCCACGTATACTGCTGTCCTTTGAATGTGAAGGCAAATTTGTACTGGCACGCCTTTGCCAATGGGATTGACCAGAAGCCGTTGCTAATGTCCAATACTGTGAAATATTTGGAGTGGAGTCCCTGTTTGAACATGGTCTCGGGACTTGTTGCTACTGTGGGGGCTACTGCTGGGGTAACTTTGTTGAGTTCCCGATAATCTATGGTCAGACGCCATGATCCGTCGGGCTTCCTCACTGGCCCAATAGGTGCATTATTAGTTGAGGCTACTGTCCTAAGTACACCCTGCTCTAATAAGCTCTCTATAACCTTTCCAATTGCTCCCTCTGCTTCTAGGGGAAATCGGTACTGTCACTGTGGTCTCGGGTCAGGCCCAGTAACTTGAACCTGTCCAGTCATTCTGCCGCAGTCGTGCCGGTGACTGGCAAATGCTGTCCTGTATCTGTTCAAAACTGTCCTAACCTGTTTGTCCGTGCTAAGCGTGGTCGGGTCGAAACAATAGTCGCCTATTGCGCTAATCCTGTTCGCATACTCTCCTACTGTGAGAGTTGCGGGTGCTCTGTCAGATTTTGCCATTCTCCAGACACATTGATTTATTGGATCGAACGACAGGCTGTGGGCATTCATGAAGTCAATACCCAGTATGTGTTCTGCTGAGCGGGGCAGATTAACTAACACAATGGGGTGTCTGGTGGAGATATTCCCTAGCTGAATTGATACAGGGGCTGTAATTTGTCCCTGCTGTGAGTGACCTGTAAAGCCGCTAAGTGTAATTGAAGCTGTAGTGGGCCACGTGTCTGCCTGTGGTGTAGTGGAGGAATTAATGGTAGTGCGGGACCCTCCTGTGTCCCAAAGTAATTCTATGGGATTCCCTCTAATTTTTGCTGTGACCACCGGTCTTCCGGATGTGTCCCAGAGGGTGTCACAGACCCAAGTGGGGGAGCCCGAACACCGTCAGTCCGTTCCGTCCACATTGGTCTGTCCTGACTGCGTCCCTATACTGTGGATTGGCTTTGCTTTGTTCCTGGTCAGAGTGCCTGTCTGCTGGCCTCTCTGAGATTTCTGCGGGGCGTTGCATTCTTTTGCAAAATGTCCTAAATGACCGCAGTTGTAACATTCCTGTGGCTTCTGTGAGGGGCTGTTCTTTCCTTCATTTACCCATGCGGGGTTTTGGTGCGCTCTCACTGCCTGAATATCTGCTGCAGCCTGAGCTTCTTCTGGGGTCTTTACTTTTACCTTGCCTTGGACAGATTGCTCCCAAGCGCGGGACATTCTTTTCAATACCCATCTTTCATTATGGGCCTCTTCTGAGGGGTCATAACTGCTGCAGATATTCTGTCCTGCATCTGTGGTGTGGGAGATGATGGTGCGGGTCCATTTAACCATATTATCGTGGGTTAAATGTGCTCAGTCTAAATTGCAAAAAACGGCAGTGAAATGAATCCACAGCCTTCCTGCAAAAGCTGTGGGGTGCTCTGTCCTCTCCTGCCTACACGTATTTAGGCCTGCGACTGGGTCTCCTCTGTTGTACCCTATCGCGTCTAAAATAGATGTATGCGTCTCTTCAAGGGTGCCTCCTCCAACGTTCTGTGGGTCGGGGAGGGCTGCTACAACCGATGAGTCTAAACTCAACACTGTGAGCTTTACCTGCTCTCGCTCATCCAGGCCGTACATGGTCGGCAGCTGTTTCGCTCTTGCGAAAAATTGGTGGGGGTCTGCAGTGGGCAGGAACGGGGTGATTTTCTCACACGCATCCCTTAGTTGTGTTACGGTTAAGGGGGTGGTGTAGGTGACCTCGGGTGCGCCTTCTGCGGTTGCTTTTCTTTGGGTGGCGACTGAGTTCATTGGTGCGGGTGCTATCTGATCTGTGGGGGGTTGGGGCGCTTTCCTTTTCTGTTGCGCTGCTGGCGCACATGTTCCCTGAACATAGCGCTGCGCTGTTTCACTTAATTCCTGCCAATCTGGGGCATTTTCTTCTTCTAACTGGGTCCCAAATGTCTCTTGAAACCCATTCTGTACAGAAAGCAGAGATTGCAACTGCGCAATCTGCTTCCTAAATTTAGCATGATCTACTGTGCTTTGCCTTTGCTCAGTGGAGGCAGCATGGAGTGCTCTTAAGGTCAGATCATTTGCAGTGCCTCTACCTGCTTCTCTGAATCTTCTCTTATCAGAACTGCGCGTTGCACATCCTGATAGGCTTTCTCATACTGGGCTTGGGAACTGCTCAGTTGGGCTAGACAAGACTGATGTGCCCTCTTGGCATTATCCACCTCTCTATCCTTCTCTGCCAACTTCCTTCTTAATTCTATGTTTTCCTTTTCGACATCGCAAATGTCGACTTTGCTCATTCTATTATTTTCCTCTAATTCTTTGCGGAGCGTCCGAACGATCTCCTCTGTGCCTCGCAATTGTGCCAAGCAGGACACAATTGCCATCAGCTTACGTGCTTTTCCTAAATTCTTTTTATGAATTTGAGATAGGTTCTCCCACCAAGTATGTCCTATACTCCCGGGACCTGTCTCCTCATTCAAACAAAATTCACTCCAAAGGGGCCATCCTTTCCCTTTGAGGTACTTCCTGAGTTCCAGCTCCCACACGGGATACTGACCTACCCTGCTGCTGCTGGTCGCTGCGACCACGAACTGCTCTGGGTTCATGAGGCGTTCCATTGCCTGCATGGCCATTTCCTTTTCTCTTATGCTCTCTTTTAATTTGGAACGAGGGATAATAAGGCAATGCTTATAAAATACGGGTACGGCTTTCGCTATGTTCCAACTTATAAAACTCCCGACAGTTTGTCGCAACTAAAATCTCTTGGTTTAACCTTACAACCCTGTTAGTTACGCATGCAAAAACACACTTCCGAATTATGAGTATTGATTTGAACTCCTTGAACACTTGTGGTTTTTCCTTTTCCCAATTGGAATTCAAATTCAAATTTCTGGGTTCTCTCGGAGTGGGGGGGCCACTTCTAATCGAGTCCGGGTGGAGTCGCCACCAAATGTTGCTCGTTCTGGGTGAGTGTGCTTAACACTCAATTTGGCTCTGTTTCATTACTTAGCTCTGGAGTCGCCAGGTATCGTTAAGATACCGCCACAAGTTTCAAGGTCAAGTTCAAAGAAATAAAACCATACACCAATTAGTAAGTTCAAACAAATGAGTTTATTATATTACAATTATAATACTACCCATGCACACGCTAAGATGATTAAACTATTCCTACCACTAAATAAACCAATACTTATCTTAAAGGGAACTGCCGGATCAGGGTACAAGACGTCTTGCTCTGCACTGGTCCGCAGACTTCAGGTTGGTACGGGTTAAAAAGGGGTCAGGAGTGTCTATCTCTGGTAGCGATCGTTGTGAGACACTTACTTGCTGGCGGCTGCTGTCCCAAACCTCTCCTCTCTCTCGGTCAAGGTCTTCTTTGGTAAAAGCTGGTCGAGGCTGCTGGTCCAGAGAGGAGGGCTGGTCAAGAAGAACGAACTAAGTGTGGGACCTGTCTTTTACAGGTCCTAGGGCTTCGCGCCCTTTTGGGTGGACCCTTTTCCTGCTGGGAATCGATTGGGTCTCTTCCCAATCGATTTGTTTGAATCCCCCCCAATACTGAGGTTGTCTCTCGGCTACTGGGCGGGCCTTCAGGTGCTTTGTTTTTGAACCCCGCTGGTGCCGGGGTGTCTGGTTTCCCATACACTGTTGCAATCACTTCTCTATTTGTGTCCATTGTCCCTGGGATCGTTCCATTGCTATGTTAACTATCCCGGAGATTGCCTCATTAGTATGCGGAATGTTGGTTTCGGTGCTGTCTGCTCTCTTAGCAGACAGAATACACATTGGCTTGGTGCAGCCTGCTTGTGCTGTAAACATTGTCCATTTTAACCTACAAGCCTTACGTTCCTCCATTTTGTATTGAGGGAATGGCCAACTTCGGTGGCTACAAGACAAACAACCGAGGCAGCCGATGCACGAAGCGGCAAAACCCAGGCCTCGCCAGAGCGAGGAGACCGGCCTGCCGCACGAGAAGCCACCCCACACCAGGGGATGTTTCTCTCAAGAGAACTGAGAAAGAATCGGGAAGAGACAAAATCGGACATTCGGTGAAATGTGCAGTTGCCGAATCTCTGGCAACTATGCAGGTGGCCCTGGAAAGGCAGAAAGGTGACTAGAAGCCCAGGAGAAAATGTCCAAAGAGCTGGAAAAAGTTGCAACAGACCAGGGTGACCGGAATGTCACCCTGGAGAAGGAGGTGGCAAGGCTGGTCACAACCCAGGGGAATTTGAAAGGGAAAATCGAGACTCCAAAACCTACAGATCGTGGACCTACCAGAAGGGATTGAAGGTAGGAACCCCACGGACAATCTGACCCAAATGCTGGGCAACCTGGTGGGAAGGTTTGGCTTCCCCAGCCCACCAGAAATCGACAGAGCACACCGGTCGCTTCGCCCAAAGCCGGGGAACAGCCGAGGGCGATAGCCACCAAAATGCTCCGGTACCAGGACCGGGAATTAATCCTGCGTTGGGGGAGACAAACCAATAACTGTAACTGGAAATTTCACCAGATTCGGATCTATCAGGACATTGGGGCTGACCTGGCCAAGCATTGGGCAGAATCCAATAGGCCGAAGGCCACACTGTACAAAAGCGGTGTAAAGTTTGGGATGCTGTACCCAGCCAAGCTCTGGATCACGTTCCAAGGCAGGGAACACTTTTTCACGGCCCCTGCAGATGCGGATAAGTTTGTCTTGGAGAACGGACTAGAGAAGCGGCAGCAGGGACAGCGACAAAGAGCTCATTGGAAGAGTCTCTTAATCTTTACTTTCAACTTTGTGAATTGCCAAATGTGAACCATGTCGGCCACTTTCCTCAGGATTGTACTGCCTTGTTCTGGGGACGAGGGAGGAAAGAGAGGAAGGTCGGAACGAGGGCAGCAGAACACAGAAGAAGGTGAGGGGAATGGCGGACAAGATGCTCAGGGAACAGTTGATAGGAGGATGCACAAGTAGCCATGGGAGTAGGGGCCACCACTCTAGTGGGGTTGCTAGCACCGGGAAGCGTGCAGGCGAGGGAGACCGCGGCGCATCGCCCGCAAGGGGGAAAGGACCTGGCGAATCGGAGGCAGGCATCGGAAACAGGAGGATGGGTAGGGGAAGAAACAGAGGGAAGGGAGTGGGGGGACGGCTACAGAATGAGGGAGGAAAAGAAGACGGGGGAGAAGAAAACACTATAAGGGAAATACTGGTAAAGAAGGAGTGAAGGCATTACGCTGGCTACAAAAGGCCACATGTGGCGACTTGAAACAAAATGGCACTGCAAGCAACAAGCAACCACTTTGGAGGGTCCCTGAACAAAGGGAAACCCTGGAGTGCAGGGGCTCACCCACATGGCGTATTCACAGTTGACGGCCATGTTAGGTGCCCCCTGGACAAAGGGAAATCCCGGAGCGCAGGAACCCAACCTCATGGGGGAACTGTGCCTGCGGCCATCTTGGACAACCCCCTAACAAAAGGAAACCCTGGAGTGCAGAACAAAATGACCACATGGTCTGATCCAAGGAGTTTTAGTGTTGAGTATCTTCCAGAGGGGTGGAATTTATTTAAGCAAAAACTGTATGAAATCCACTTCAATATCAATCTAGAATTTAAAGAAAAGTATTACCTACAGTATATTTGGAGATGCCTTAACTGCATGCTTGTCTAAGGTTATATAGATGATTTTTAAGAATGGGTGATCTCGCAGGAACGGGGGACAAAAAGCCCACATCACGATAGTCACCTGGAACATCAGGGGACTTAACAGCCCAGTGAAAAGATTCAGAGTCTTCATCCACCTGAAAAGTATGAAAGCTGACATAGTCTTCCCCCAAGAGACGCGCCTGAAGGAGAACGACTGATTGTGGGTAAGGAAGGACTGGGTGGGACCGTCCTACCATTCCTGCTGCAGGATGAGGGCCAGGAGGGTAGCCATACTGTTAAATAAGAGCTTGGCACTCACAGTGACGAGGACGGTTACAGACACAGGGGGACGGTACGTCATGGTAAGCGGTGTCCTGGACGAGGCACCGGTAGTCCTGGTCAACATGCACGCTCCCAACTGGGACAACACGGAGTTTATAAAGAAGACCATGGTGGAAATCCCTGACATAGACACAAACCAACTAATCATGGGGGGGAATTTAATTGTGTACAGGAGCCACGGATCTACAGGTCAAATCCCAAAACGAGGAAGACCTCCAACATGGTGAAATAACTCGGTACATTCATGGAGCAGATGGGGCCAGTAGACCCATGGTGGTTCACCCACCCCGGGGAGAAGGATTTTTCCTTCTTCTCTCAAGTACACAGTGTATTTTCAGGATGGCGAAGGGGAAGCAGGAGTACTCGTCAATCACGTTGAGGAAGTACGTGTTGCGGTTTTTGGAGGGGAGGGGACCCTTGACATCCATGCTGTGACGTTCAAAGGGGCGGGAAGCCTTTATCAGATGTGCTTGTTCAGGGCGGTAGAAGTGTGGTTTGCACTCCGCGCAGATGTGGCATTCCTGGTCACTGTCCTGACCTCCTCGATGGAGTAGGGCAGGTTGCGGGGCTTTATGAAGTTGAAAAAGTGGGTGACCCCCTGGTGGCAGAGATCCACATGGAGGGTTCGGAGGCGGTCCACTTGTGCGTTGCCACAGGTGCCGCGGGACAGGGCATCGGGAGGCTTGTTTAGCTTCCCAGGATGATACAAGATGTCATAGTTGTAGGTGGACAACTCGATCCTCGATCTTGTCGTTCTTTATCTTGCCCCTCTGTGCATTATCGAACATGAAAGCCACTGACCGTTGGTCTGTGAGGAGGGTAAACCTCCTGCCGGCCAGATAGTGCCTCCAATGTCACACAGCTTCGACTATGGCCTGTGCTTCCTTCTCGACCGAGGAGTGGCGGATTTCGGAAGCGAGGAGGGTACGGGAGAAGAAGGCCACGGGTCTGCCCGCTTGATTGAGGGTGGCCGCCAGAGCTACATCAGACGCGTCGATCTCGACCTGGAAGGGGAGGGACTCGTCGATAGCGCGCATCGTGGCCTTTGCAATGTCTGCTTTGATGCGGCTAAAGGCCTGGCGGGCCTCTGCCGACAGGGGAAAAGTGGTGGACTGGATGTGGACAGGCTTTGTCGGCGTAATTGGGGACCCACTGGGCGTAATATGAAAAGAAGCCCAAACAGCGCTAGAGGGCTTTGAGGGAGTGGGGGAGGGGAAGCTCCATCAGGGGGCGCATGCGTTCAGGGTTGGGGACTATCACTCCGTTACACACTACGTAGCCGAGGATGGCTAGACGGTCGGTGCTAAACACGTATTTATCCTTGTTATAGGTCAGATTAAGGAGTTTTGCGGTACGGAGGAATTTTCGGAGGTTGGTGTCGTGGTCCTGCTGGTCGTGGCCGCAGATGGTGACATTATTGATATACGGGAAGGTTGCCCGTAAACCGTACTGGTCGACCATTAGGTCCATCGCCTGTTGGAAGACCGAGACCCCGTTCGTGACACCGAAAGGAACCCTTAGAAAGTGGTAGAGTCGCCCATCCACTTCGAACACAGTGTACTTTCGGTCACTCACGCACATGGGGAGCTGGTGGTTGGCGGACTTGAGGTCCACCGTGGAAAAGACCTTGTACTACGCGATCCTGTTGACCAGTTTGGAGATACGTGGGAGAGGATACGCGTCCAGCTGCGTAAACCTGTTGATGGTCTGACTGTAGTCTATGACCATCCTATTTTTCTCCCCGGTCTTGACCACCAGCACTTGTGTTCGCCAGGGGCTGTTGCTAGCCTCAATAACCCCTACCTTCAGGAGCCTTTGGACTTCGGACCTGATAAAGTCCGATCCTGGGCACTGTACCGTCTGCTCCTGGTAGCGATGGGTTAGCAATCTGGGGTGAGGTTTGCAAACAAGGAAGGGGGGGTCGACCTTGAGGGACGCGAGGCTGCAGACAGTAAGGGGGGGCATAGGGCCGCTGAATGTGAATGTTAAGCTCTGGAGGTTGCACTGGAAATCTAACCCCAGGAGTGCTGCTGCGCAGAGGTGGGGAAGGATGAAGAGCTTGTAGTTTTTAAACTCCCTCCCCTGGACCGTGAGGTCCGCTCTGCAGCACCTTGTGATCTGGACCGAGTGCGAACCAGAGGCCAGAGCGATTTTTTGTTTTACGTGGTAAACGGGAAGTGCGCAGCGTCTTACCGCGGCGGGGTGGACAAAACTCTCTGTACTCCCGGAGTCCAGCAGGCAGCTTGTCTCGTGGCCATTGAGGAGGATCTTTGTGGTTGCTGTGGACAGCGTGCGGGGCCGCGACTGGTCCAATGTGACTGAGGCGAGTCGTGGCAGGAACTCCGAGTCCTCATCTGCCAGAGAGCAGTCGCCTGCGGGGTCCTCGGTGCTGATCCAAGATGGCGGTGCCCGTCGGCCGCACATGGTGGGGGGTGAACAAAATGGCGGCGCCCAGGGATCACACGTGGAGTCAGGGGCCCAAAATGGCGGCGCCCGGGGGTCGCACGTGGTGTCGGGGGCCCAAAATGGCGGCGCCGGGGGATAACTCATGGCGGTGGGGGTGGAGGCAGCGAGGTCCGCGGGCCGCACGGGGCCCCTGAGGAGAGCGGGGAGGGGACCCGTGGTCGCTGCTCGGAACCGCAGCAACCGCTTTAGACTGGCAGACGGCCGCAAAGTGGCCCTTCTTGCCGTAGCCTTTACAGGTTGCGGTGCGGGCCGGGCAGCGCTGGCGGGGGTGCTTTGCCTGGCCGCAAAAGTAACAACGCAGCCCCGTGGGTTTATCGGGGTGCCCTGCGGCACAGGCCTGGGGGGGGGGGGGGTCCGAGTCTGCGGAGGTGAGGGGGGGTCGCGTTCCATGCTGCCCAGGGGGCCGCTGCGTGGTCGGGAGCATACGCGCGGGGCGTTACGATTGGCAATGTCTAGGGAGGAGGCGAGGGCCCGTGCCTCAGTGAGGCTTAAAGTCTCTTTCTCTAAAGGTCTTTGGCGGAACTGCGAAGATTGCATACCCTCAACAAAAGCGTATCTGATTAAAAGTTCGGTGTGCTCGGCCGCAGAAACTTGTGGGCAGCCGCAGTTCCTCCCCAGAACAAGGAGGGCTCGGTAAAATTTGTCTAAAGACTCACCAGGGAATTGCTGCCTCATGGCCAGTAAGTGCCGAGCGTAGACCAGGTTCACTGGCCGGATGAAATGTCCTTTAAGCAAGTCCATGGGCGCGTCGTAGTCTGTCGTGTCCTCTATGAGTGTGTACACAGCGGTGCCGATGCACGAGTGGAGGATGTGCAATTTCTGTTCCCTTATCGGGACGTTTCCGGCTGTGCTCAAGTAGCTATTGAAGAAAGCCAGCCGGTGTTTAAATGCTGCTGTTGCATTTGCTGCGTGCGGGCTGAGTCGAAGGCACTCTGGCTTGATATGAAGCTCCATCCTTTAAAATCTTGTGCATTAAACTGATGCACAATCAATGGACACGAAACGTAGATGAAGTCCGAATGATAGGCTTTAATGCACAAGGAGTGTACACGGCAGCAGACATACAGAAGAAAGTCCGACTGCCAGGAAGCACGGGTTCTTATATCCCGCCTCGTAGGCTGAGCTACCTACCTCTCAGCCAATCGGCTGAGAGGCACATGACTTACCCGGGCCAATGGGCAGCGAGTCCTCTGCACCAATAGCAGCTCACTTCCAGGTACCATAATATCCCTGGTCATACTACCACAACAGTGTATTTTCATGGATCGACTTTTTTGTAGTTGGGAAATCAACGTTTCCAGGGCTAGTAAGAGTGGAATATTCCGTGATTGTAATCTCCGCCCACGCTCCACATTATATGGATATGAGGTTGGAGATGGGCCGTGCTCAACGCCCCCCCCAGGGAGGTTGGATATGGCCCTCCTGGCCGATAAGGCTTTCTGCGAGAAAATAGACGAGTATTCCCTGCAGGAGGGAAGGAGTTGGGACCAGACAGTTTCCTGGCGGACTTCTACAAAAGATTTGCGACGGCGTTGGCCCCGCACCTGCGGGAAATGTTCACAGATTCACTGGTGTGTGGCATCCTGCCACCCATGCTAGCACAAGCCTCAATCTCGCTGATACCTAAAAAAGACAAAAAAAACAACTGAATATGGTTCCTACACCCCCATCTCGCTGCGAAATGCAGACACAAAAATACTGGCCAAGATCCTAGCCAAAAGGCTGGAGGACTGCGTACCAGAGCAGGTAGCAGAAGACCAGACAGGCTTTGTAAAGTGTAGACAGATAACATCAAACATTAGGTGCCTGCTGAACATGATCATGACCCCATCGAGGGACAGAACACCCTAGAATCTCCCTAGACGCAGAAAAGGCTTTCGACAGAGCTGAATGGAAGTACCTCATAGAGGTACTGGAGCGGTTTGGGCTTGGAACAGGATTCATCGCCTGGGTGAAACTCATGTACAGCGCCCCCACAGTGAGCGTACGGACAAATACTACCAGCTCTAAGTACTTCCAGCTCCACAGAGGCACAAGGCAGAGATGCCCATTGTTTCCGCTGTTGTTCTCTCTGGCGATCAAACCACTGGTGATCGCGTTTAGGGTGACCAGGAACTGGAAGGGAATCGGAGAGGAGACAGAGAGCACAGTCTTGCTCTATGTGGATGACCTGCTCCTCTAGATCTGCAAGATAGTATGGAAGGAATCATTGTGCTTTTGAAAGTGTTCAGAGCCTTCTCGGGCTACAAACTTATCCTGAGCAAAAGCGGGATCTTCCCGGTGAACTCACAAGGGGGAAGGGTAGAGTTGAAGGTGCTGTCATTTTGGATTGGATTGGATTGGATTTGTTTATTGTCACGTGTACCGAGGTACAGTGAAAAGTATTTTTCCGCAAGCAGCTCAACAGATCATTCAGTACATGGAAGAAAAGGGAATTAAACAATTCAAGAAAATACATGAGAATACATAATAGGGCAACACAAGATATACAATGTAACTACATAAGCATTGGCATCGGTTGAAGCATACAGGTTGTAGTGTTAATGAGGTTAGTCAATAAGAGGGTCATTTAGGAGTCTGGTGACAGTGGGGAAGAAGCTGTTTTTGAGTCTGTTCGTGCGTGTTCTCAGACTTCTGAATCTCCTGCCTGATGGAAGAAGTTGGAAAAGTGAGTAATCCGGGTGGGAGGGATCCTTGATTATGCTGCCCACTTTCCCCCGGCAGTGGGAGGTGTAGATGGAGTCAATGGATGGGAGGCAGGTTCGAGTGATGGACTGGGCGGTATTCACGACTCTCTGAAGTTCCTTGCGGTCCTGGGCCGAGCAGTTGCCCTACCAGGCTGTGATGCAGCCTGATAGGATGCTTTCTATAGTGCATCTGTAAAAGTTGGTAAGGGCCATTTAAACAGGCCCGACAGAAATTCCACTATCTGGAGATCCAAATCGCTCATAACTGGACAGGGAACCACAAATGGAGCCGGGCCGCGGGGGGGGGGGGGGGGGGGGGGGGGGGGGGCGAGGGGAGAGGGCGGACCCGAGGGGGGGGCGGACCGAGGGGGGGGGCGGACCGAGGGGGGGCGGGGGGGGCGGGGGGGGGGCGGACCGAGGGGGGGGCGGGGGGGGGGCGGACCGAGGGGGGGGCGGGGGGCGGACCGAGGGGGGGGGGGGCGGGGGGGGCGGACCGAGGGGGGGGGGGGCGGACCGAGGGGGGGCGGACCGAGGGGGGGGCGGACCGAGGGGGGGGGGCGGACCGAGCGGGGGAGCGGACCGAGCCGGGGGGGGGGGGGCGGACCGAGCGGGGGGGGCGGACCGAGCGGGGGGGGGCGGACGGGGGGGGCGGACCGCGGGGGGGGGCGGACCGAGCGGACCGAGCGGGGGGGGGCCAGGCAGACCGAGGGGGGGGGGACCGAGCGGGGGAGCTGACCGAGCCGGGGGGGGCGGACCGAGGGGGGGGGCAGCCCTGGGGGAGGGCGGCCACCGCGCATGCGCTGGTTGGCACCGGCCCAACTGCGCATGCGCGGGACCCGAGTCTCTGGCGCCCCCTAGCACATGGCGCCCCGGGCGACTGCCCGAGTTGCCGGTGCCTTGAGCCGGCCCTGCGCAAGGCTAAAGCTAAACCTAATGCAGCTAAAAATGGTACACAGAGTCCACTTAACCAGAACCCTAATTTGCAGGTTCTTCCTGGAGGCGGAGGACAGATGCGAATGGTGCGAAGGAGACTCGGCCAAACACTCCCACATGTTCTGATCTTGAGACAGACTTGTTGGGAAGACAGACTTCTTTGAGGCAATGTCCATGGTGGTGAGAATGAGGGTGGAGCCTTCCCCATCGGGGTATCAGAACAGCCAGATCTCTTCATGGGGAGGAGGGCCGATGCCCTTGCCTTTGCCTCCCTAATCACCCGCCGGAGAATCCGGGGGTGGGGGGGACAGAACTGAAATACTACTGGAGAACGAAAAACAGGAAATCGTGAGGATTAGATAGGGTGGACAGTGAGAGCCTATTTCCTTGGATGGTGATGTCTGACACGAGGGGACATAGCTTTAAATTGAGGGGAGATAGATATAGGACAGATGTCAGAGGTAGGATTTTTACTCGGAGTGTAATAAGGGCGTGGAATGCCCTGCCTGCAACAGTAGTGGACTCGCCAACACTAAGGGCATTCAAATGGTCATTGGATAGACATATGGATGATAAGGGAATAGTGTAGATGGGCTTTAGAGTGGTTTCACACGTTGGCGCAACATCGAGGGCCATAGGGCCTGCACTGCGCTGTAATGTTCTATGTAACCACCACTGTAAATAATGCAAGAAGAACGAAGCAAATTAAAACTGACTGACGTGTAAATATTTTTCTTTATTTTTATTTATCCTCTGTCTCCGCATGTATGTCCACACTTATCCTTGTTTTGTTATACCACAAAATTCCCACTAAAAACATTTTTAAAAAAGGAAACCCAGAAAGATACCAAGGCTGCCCAGCAGGAAGCACAAAATGTTTCCAGTGAGGCAAAATAGGACATTTCAATCATTTCTGCAAGTCCAGTCATTTTAATTGAAGTCGAAGAGCAGAAAATATTCATAAAACACATTCCTTCCATGAAATGGAAAGCAAAAAAAAGATGGAATTAGAGTTTTCAGGGGAAGTATATATATATTAATCCAGACTACTGGTCAGCCACAGACCAAGATCAATGCTTCAAATGTACTTTTAAAATCAGTACTAGTGTTTCTTTTAACATATTATAGGATGACCTTGATAGATTCAACCAATGACCCTTTATCCATCAGACATCAATGTCCAGGTGGCAGAGATCTTCCAGTCAAAGGCAGGATTATCGCTTCTCTACAGCACGAGGGGCAAAAGATTGTTGATTTCTCTATGTTCTTCACGATCAATATACACGCCCATTGAGTGGCAATGTTGGCATATAGAGAACACAGACTATGTTCACCATTTGAATGACTCACTGCCTTTCATGGCACAAACTTCAACCTTTTCTTTAGAAGTAGTGGCAATTCGGCTTTTGAAAACTGAGGAAATTTATAGGATCTAAATTCCTTTCTTTTACAGAGCACCATCCACTAGAGCCCGGGCAGACATGGAAGTTATGAATCTCTTCATGAATCAAAGATGGTGGAAGCAGAAAGCACTGCACTAGACAGTGACCATTCCCATGAAGACCTGCAGGACCTGAATTGGCTTTTCCTGGAGAGTGATGAGGAAGACTCTCTCACAGTACTCAGTGATCTTTTGGAGGTTGAGGTCCGAGACATCTTTCCCATTGATGGACACCGTTATGATGTCTCTGTTATCTTTTTGGAAAAAAGGCTGTTTTTTAAGTAGGTGAGCACCATTCAGATCTTAAATTCACTGAATCTACCAAATTATTGCCGATGTTCATGAAGGATCTTCCACCGAGGATGCCCTGCTGAGTCCAGGTTAGAGTCCATTGAGGATCATAATGTTAAAGAGCTGGTACCGTCCAAGGGTGAATGTCAACTGGCACCCATACTTCAGTCCCAGCTGAAAATCTTCTTTCCTCCAGAGCTGGAGGTCAGCACAGAAGCTGTGACAGAATCATCAGCACTTCTGAAGCTGCAATATCTTGTATAGCAATCTTGACCCTGCGTTGATTATCTACAGGAAATTAGTCTCAGTGCAGTATATGAGGCTGTTTTGACCCCAAATTCTTAGCAATTCTTTGCATTGCCCACACCGTGGCAACCTCATACAGAGAGAGGTGAGGGCTCTCTTACCATTCCCTACAGAAAGTAGATGGTCCACCCGAAATATTGTTGGGAAATCATCTTTTCTTCTTTTCCTGACAGTCTTATAGGAAGTTGGTCTTATGTTCCTTTGTTGTCTAAGTTGATTGAAATCTGAGATCTTCAATGCCTTTTCAGTCTTTGTTACAGCAGTGGATGATTATATAGCTGTGATGTTGATGATCATTCCTCTTCTGAAGCTTCTTCCCAGAGTCCTTTGAGGGAAAGACAAGTTCTTCAGAATGCCCATGGTTCTTCTCTTCTAGTCCTAGCGAGTTCAACGATTGTCTTTAAGGTCTGTCTTATGATGAAAAATCTTCATTGCCCTTGTGGCTCTGTCATCCTCCAGCCTTACTCTCTGCTTCCCAACTATGCTGACAGCAATTATGCTAAAGTGCGGTCCTATTTTTCAGATGATGGCGCCCTACCGGATGCAAAAGAAAGCTTCCATGACTCCAAGTCATCTTCCCTAATGGTAGAGAATACTGCCGATCAATGAATGCCCCAGGACTGTGACTTGGAGAGGGGAAGAGTCAGAGTTGGAGTTGGGTAGAATCTGGAGCTGTAAAAAAAGGGGAATTACAGAAATATAATGTAAATAGTTAAAGACAATTTTCCATTCTGGAGACTAAGTCCGGTGGCGGGCAGGAATGTGGATGTGATTCCCGCTGGGCAAGGAGACAGATGGACATCTTTCGCTTTTCGGCTCATTAATTATGCATCTGCAAGGAGTTTGGCAAATCTTGTGGTGGGTCGACAGTACCCTACCATTGGCTTATGGGGTCGAATGTCCTGGCATTATATTTAAACGGTACTGGGACAGGCAATCACATGTTGCAGGCCAGGAGCTCCACACTATGCCTGCAGAGTCTTTATGGCCACAGCTTGTACTGGAGAAGTTGTAGATGTGAGCAATCGCATCCTAGGACATATGAGGACACCTCCTTTCACTCATCTCTAGTTAAGAGCATTGCTAGAAATACACCCAAGGTCGGACCAATGCTCGCCATTGCAGTCCATGTGTGCCAGCCTCTTGATCTTATAGAAGGCCCACTGTCTCTTGTTGTTCAGGCCCTTGCTCCTCCTGACCCTGTGCCAAACTGTGATAGGCCCTCCTTTTCCTTATCTGGATTCAAGCCATTACCAATGCAGGATTGCCTGAAGCCTGCACCATTGATGCCTCGTGGATGTGTGAATGAATTGAAGTGATGCATTAAGTGTGTATGTGCTTTACAGGTTTCCTCTATCTCAAAGTCATCAGGCAAGCAGGCTTCCATATAGACAAGGCACCCTCCCCTCATCCCTTCCAGGTAAAGGACATTCTGAAGGACCAGGTGGGTGCTCCTCCAATTTATACATGAATGCATGTGGAGATATTGCTCTTTGACCAGGGCATAGGGAGCCATGTGCAAGAAGCTTCAAACAAAGACGTTTCCGCTTGTCTCCACTACCCCTGAAACTCTATAGAGGGACAAGGGCCTTGGCAGCATAGAAAGATTAATCACTTTTTAAAAATTATTTCACGGGATGTAGTATCGTTGGCCAGACCAGTATTTATTAACAATACCTAATTGTCCTTGAGAAGGTGGTGAGCTGCCTTCTTGACCCCCTGCAGTCCATGTAGTGTAGGCATACCTACAGTGCCGTTAGGGAGGTAGTTCGAGGATTTTGCCTCAGTGAAAGCAGCCATGACCGTTCTCCTCAGAGTGAGTATCAACATCTGAATTCATAAATGAATACACTATCAAATGTTAATCTCTATTCTGGACAGGTTTTTTTGCTGATTAACACAGACATATTGAAACTGAGCCTTAGTACCACACTGTGCTGCTTAATGCACTGTTTGGCCTTTGATGATCAACAAATATTTTGTTTAATTTCAATTGTTGTATATTTTATATCTTGGATCTATGAATAGGTTCCACTAGGTTCTATGTGTGTAACATGTTTTGAGCAAGTCGAGAAGACACAGCCGGAGTGAGGCACATCTAGAGTGGGAACTGCAACTTGGTAATTTGGTGCAGTGAGGTAATTCGGTGAAGAGTAGGAGAAGGTGCTTTTTCTCTACTGTTTTGTTCTCTCTCTTTCTTCTGGCCTGTAACTTTTAATCTGCAGGGAGAGAACCAGAGAGCATCTGAGACCCTGGGTGAATTCTCCCAGTGAGCCAGAGAAGACACAGCCAGAGTGAGGCACAACCAAGAGTGAGTTTGGGAATTCGAAGCTGGGCGGGGAGGAGTTGCTTTTTAACCCTGGTAAGTGACTGGTAAGTAGTTTTTCTTTTCATTGTCTAATTTATTTATTTTTCTTTTGTTTTTTAAAATTGTAGTTGTATAAGTTTACCTAAGGTTTAAGACATGGCAGGAGATCCCAGACCCGTGTCATGCTCCTCGTGTGCGATGTGGGAGCTCAGGGACACGTCCACTGTCCCTGGCTCTTTCACGTGCAAGAAGTATGTTTGGTTGCAGCTCCTCTTAGACCGCTTGACGGCTCTGGAGCTGCGGATGGACTCACTTTGGAGCATCCGCGATGGTGATGAGGTCGTGGATAGCACGTTTAGTGAGTTGGTCAGACCGCAGGTGAAAGTTACTGAGGGAGACAGAAAATGGGTGACCAAAAGACAGAGCAAGAGTAGGAAGGCAGTGCAGGTGTCCCCTGCGGTCATCTCCCGCTTTGGATACTGTTGAGGGAGATGGCTCACCAGGGGAAGGCAGCAGCAGCAAGGTTCATGGCACCGTGGCTGGCTCTGCTGCGCAGCACGGCAGGAAGAAAAATGGCAGGGCTATAGTGATAGGGGACTCGATCGTAAGGGGAATAGACAGGCGGTTCTGTGGACGCAATCGAGACTCCAGGATGGTCAATTGCCTCCCTGGTGCAAGGGTCAAGGATGTCTCGGAGCGGCTGCAGGACATCCTGGGGGGGGAGGGTGAACAGCCAGCTGTCGTGGTGCACATAGGCAGCAACGATATAGGTAAAAAAACGGGATGAGGTCCTACAAGCTGAATTCAGGGAGTTAGGAGTTAAACCAAAAAGTAGGACCTCAAAGGTAGTGATCTCAGGATTGCTACCAGCGCCACGAGCTAGTCAGAGTAGGAATGTCAGGATAGATAGGATGAATGCGTGGCTCGAGAGAAGGTGCAAGAGGGAGGGATTCAAATTCCTGTGGCATTGAGACCGGTTTTGGGGGAGGTGGGACCAGTACAAACCGGACGGTCTGCACCTGGGCAGGACTGGAACCAATGTCCTGGGGGGGGGGTGTTTGCTTGAGCTGTTGGGGAGGGTTTAAACTAATGTGACAGGGGGATGGGAACCGATGCAGGAAGTTGGAAGGTAGTAAAACAGGGACAGAAGCAAAAGGAAGTAAGGGGGAAAGTGCAAGGCAGAGAAGACATAGTCAGAAATCAAAAAGGGCGACAGTACAAGGTACAGTGACTGAGGGGAGCTCAGTGAATAGGCCCAGTAATACTAAAAGGAATAAGACTGGAAATGTTAAGATTCAAAACAGAGGTAAAAACCAACATAAGTGTACTTTACCTGAATGCTCGTAGTATTCGGAATAAAGTAAATGAGTTGATGGCGCAAATCATCGTGAATGACTATGATTTAGTGGCCATTACTGAAACATGGTTAAAGGATGGTCACGACTGGGAGTTAAATATCCGAGGGTATCAAACTATTCGGAAGGATAGAGTGGATGGTAAGGAAGGTGGTATAGCTCTGTTATTTAAGGATGACATCCGGGCAATAGTAAGGGATGACATCGGTGCTATCGAGGATAAGGTTGAATCCATTTGGGTGGAAATCAGGAATAGTAAGGCAAAAAAGTCACTGATAGGAGTAGTCTATTGGCCACCAAATAGTAATGTTATGGTGGGACAGGCAATAAACAAAGAAATAACTGATGCATGTAGAAATGGTACAGCAGTTATCATGGGGGATTTTAATCTACATGTCGATTGGTTTAACCAGGTCGGTCAAGGCAACCTTGAGGAGGAGTTTATAGAATGTATCCGCGATAGTTTCCTAGAACAGTATGTAATGGAACCTACGAGGGAACAAGCGGTCTAGATCTTGTCCTGTGTAATGAGACAGGATTGATTCATGATCTCATAGTTAGGGATCCTCTCGGAAGGAGCGATCACAATATGGTGGAATTTAAAATACAGATGGAGGGTGAGAAGGTATTATCAAATACTATTGTTTTATGTTTAAACAAAGGAGATTACAATGGGATGAGAGAAGAACTAGCTAAGGTAGACAGGGAGCAAAGACTTTATGGTGGAACAGTTGAGGAACAGTGGAGAACCTTCCAAGCGATTTTTCACAGTGCTCAACAAAGGTTTATACCAACAAAAAGGAAGGATGGTAGAAAGAGAGAAAATCGACCGTGGATATCTAAGGAAATAAGGGAGAGTATCAAATTGAAGGAAAAAGCATATAAAGTGGCAAAGATTGATGGGAGACTAGAGGACTGGGAAATCTTCAGGGGGCAACAGAAAGCTACTAAAAAAGCTATAAAGAAGAGTAAGATAGAGTATGAGAGTAAACTTGCTCAGAATATAAAAACAGACAGTAAAAGTTTCAACAAATATATAAAACAAAAAAGAGTGGCTAAGGTAAATATTGGTCCTTTAGAGGATGAGGAGAGAGTTTTAATAATGGAAGATGAGGAAATGGCTGAGGAACTGAACAGGTTTTTTGGGTCGGGCTTCACAGTGGAAGACACAAATAACATGCCAGTGACTGATAGAAATGAGGCTATGACAGGTGAGGACCTTGAGAGGATTGTTATCACTGAGCAGGTAGTGATGGGCAAGCTAATGGGGCTAAAGGTAGACAAGTCTCCTGGCCCTGATGGGATGCATCCCAGAGTGCTAAAAGAGATGGCTAGGGAAATTGCAGATCCACTAGTGATGATTTACCAAAATTCACTAGACTCTGGGGTGGACCCGGTGGATTGGAAATTAGCAAACATAACACTATTGTTTAAAAAAGGAGGTAGGCAGAGAGCAGGAAATTATAGGCCAGTGTGCTTAATTTCGGTAGTAGGGAAGATGCTGGAATCTATCATCAAGGAAGAAATAGCGAGGCATCTGGATAGAAATTGTCCCATTGGGCAGACGCAGCATGGGTTCATAAAGTGCAGGTCGTGCCTAACTAATTTAGTGGAATTTTTTGAGGACATTACCAGTGCAGTAGATAACGGGGAGCCAATGGATGTGGTATATCTGGATTTCCAGAAAGCCTTTCACAAGGTGCCACACAAAAGGTTGCTGCATAAGATAAAGATGCCTGGCATTAAGGGCAAAGTAGTAGCATGGATAGAGGATTGGTTAATTAATAGAAAGCAAAGAGTGGGGATTAATGGGTGGTTCTCTGGTTGGCAATCAGTAGCTAGTGGTGTCCCTCAGGGATCCGTGCTGGGCCCACAATTGTTCACAATTTACATAGATGATTTGGAGTTGGGGACCAAGGGCAATGTGTCCAAGTTTGCAGATGACACTAAGATGAGTGGTAAAGCGAAAAGTGCAGAGGATACTGGAAGTCTGCAGAGGGATTTGGATAGGTTAAGTGAATGGGCTAGGGTCTGGCAAATGGAATACAATGTTGACAAATGTGAGGTTATCCATTTTGGTTGGAATAACAGCAAACGGGATTATTATTTAAACAATAAAATATTAAAGCATGCTGCTGTGCAGAGAGACCTGGGTGTGCTAGTGCATGAGTCACAGAAAGTTGGTTTACAGGTGCAACAGGTGATTTAGAAGGTAAATGGAATTTTGTCCTTCATTGCTAGAGGGATAGAGTATAAGACTAGGGAGGTTATGCGGCAATTGTATAAGGTGTAGTGAGGCCACACCTGGAGTATTGGTCTCCTTACTTGAGAAAGGACGTACTGGCACTGGAGGGTGTGCAGAGGAGATTCACTAGGTTACTCCCAGAGCTGAAGGGGTTGGATTACAAGGAGAGATTGAGTAGACTGGGACTGTACTCGTTGGAATTTAGAAGGATGAGGGGGGAATCTTATAGAAACATATAAAATTATGAAGGGAATAGATAGGATAGATGCGGGCAGGTTGTTTCCACTGGCGGGTGAAAGCAGAACTAGGGGGCATAGCCTCAAAATAAGGGGAAGTAGATTTAGGACTGAGTTTAGGAGGAACTTCTTCACCCAAAGGGTTGTGAATCTATGGAATTCCCTTCATTAAATGTTTTTAAGGTAAAGATAGATAGTTTTTTGAACAATAAAGGGATTAAGGGTTATGGTGTTCGGGCCGGAAAATGGAGCTGAGTCCACAAAAGATCAGCCATAATCTCATTGAATGGCGGAGCAGGCTCGAGGGGCCAGATGGCCTACTCCTGCCCCTAGTTCTTATGTTCTTATTAAATGGATTTAAAATGTCTCTCCATGCTTCAGCTCTAGCTTCCAGCACCTTCTAAAGTTTTGTTTACTGGGAGTCCATACCCAGGCTGATACAATCAAGAACAGTGAATATCAATATTAAACAGACTCACATAATCAAACACAGAACAATTGAACACTACATCAATGACTGGAATATTAGAGGATGACAGGGAGAATACTTACTGAGCCCAGTGAACATTGGAGCTAAATTAATATGAACAGAACTACTGAAGCTCCCAAGAAAAAAAAAGTCTTGCACTTATATCGCACTTTTCCCAATTTCAGGGTGTCCCAATGCACTTTATAGTCAATGATGTACTTTTGTGAATTGTACTCACTGTTGCATTGCAGGAAATGCTGCAGCATAATTTGTTCATAATGAGATCTACAAACAGATAATCTCTTCTTTGGTGTTGATGGAGAGATAAATATTATTCAGGACAGAGGGCAGACCTGCCTGCTGTTCTTTGAAATAGTGCCATGAATCTTATTACTGCACTGAAGAGGGATAAAGAACCTCAATTTAATGTCTCATCCGATAGATGGCACATTTAACAATCTAGAAATCATAAAAATATCAATAAATTTAACAACTCTAAACCAGTGAATTAGTCCTGAACCATCAATGTTACTTCTGTTGTTGTGTTGTTAATATATGCCACTGACTGCAGTGTAGTATAATAATGATGCTTATTGTGGCCCTGATACAGGCAGCTGGTGACTAGGAGGTTGCTGGTTCTCTTCCTAATCTGTGCCAGCGAGCAGTACTAGGCAGTGACTGCAACGGCCTTCTGAAAGGGAGCGAGAAAACCGGACAGACAAGCCGTTGTTTTTAGGTTGCCACAGTCTGTCACCTGGCAACTGGCTACAAGGACATCAGGATGCTCACTGACGATAAAAAGTGCACATTGTATTCAAAGATAAACACCTTCCCAAAAACCTACCTATTTCATCAAGTTGCACTTTTGCCGTTTCGTTGTTTCTGAAAAATATATTTTACACATCATTTTCACTTTTGCCTATTCGTTGTTGTTGAAAAATATATATTCACTTGTGCAGCTTTTTACTAGTAGGGAATGGCGAATTCAAGAATTATTGTTAATTATTATACAAGAGTAAATTGTGTATGCATAGTTAGCCTAAGAAAGCAAGCTCTTCTGCCTGTAGCCTTTCTGAAGCCCGTAAACTCAGACTACAACATCCAAGCACATAGTTTACAGTTTAAATAGCATACTTTAGCAGTTATGCAGGAAGGTATTTTGTTAGGACATACATGTGAAAGATAATTGACTGCTGCTTGAAACAATGAAAATTGCAGAGAATGGAACAAGGTTTGATAAGGAAAAGATCCCAATGGCTGTGTGTGCGTTCAGAAAGCTGTTCGATAACATAGCCAAAATGTTTTTTAAAAAGGCCTTAATAACATTAGCAATTAGGAAAAGTCACACATGTGATCATTTATGTCATCACTATGATATGATCAGAGGCAACAAATATCCGCAAAGGGGGAGAACTCTTCCTTTCTGTCACTTCAGGAAAACAGGCGAATAATCAAAACTTAGTCAAGCGACCCAAGTGTGAGTATGAATGAAATGAAAATCGCTTATTTTCACGAGTAGGCTTCAAATGAAGTTACTGTGAAAAGTCCCTGCAGTGAACTGCTCATTTATTACCCAAATCACAATAGGTCTGATAGACTTGTTAAACGGTCTGTGTTATTTAATTAAGTCCAAAGATGTCAAGTTAGGTGGATTGGCCACTCTTTTGAGATCAAACAAATGTAAAAAAAGAAAACAAACTTAGGAATAAAGCAAAATACAGCCACTCCTGATAGGGACTGCTCCAATGTAACAAAGATGAACGGAAAATTAAAAATATCAAATAAGAGTGCAAAAAGGGTCAATAAAGCACCCGAACCCCTTGCAGTGCCCACCGGGCATGGAAGGCCTGGATGGTGCCTGTAGACACCGCATACTCCCTTTCTAAGGACACCCGGCGGCGAATATAGCCATGGTAGACGGGCAGACAGTCTGGTCAAATGATCCCCTTGGTTGCCTGCTGCCTGGATCTATAAATGGCGAGCTTCGTCAGGAGCCGGTTCACAAGGAGATTCTCCGTTTTTCCCGTCCTTCTCCGTACCAGTAGATCATGAGCGTGGGGCTGAAGGCAAACAAAACATTAACAGACGATTTTTCAGAAAACCAAATAGGGAGCGCAGCCTAAACACGTAACACAGACATGGTCCATGGACTCCACAAAGCTACAAAATGGCTGGCTTCTTGTGAGTCAGTGAACCAGTGCAATCGGTGGTTGTACGGCACAACCGCATGCAACATCTTCCACCCGAGGTCCCCAAGATTGAGGGGGAGGACTCCTCCATCGAGGGAGCTCCATTGATGAGCTCCGGCACCAGATGGCAACAAGACACGCCATGGCTTGTCTGGGTGACGAGTGAGGATAAGGAGGTGAAGCGTGTGCAGCAACGGCCTGTACAGGAAATCCCTCTGCTCAGTGCGAAAAGGCACGGAGGGCATTTCCATGAGACGGCTAGGATTGTGGGGCACCAGTCCCCAAGGGAGGTTTCAGAGCATGGGACCAATGTGGAATTCTGTCCGAGCAAAGGTTCGCTCAGACAGGAGAGCACCGCATACCTGCGCGTTTTCAAGACCGTGAGTGCCATCAGGTCCGAGCACGACTGTTTTGAGGTCTCGGATGGCATCGGCCATGAGCTGGACATTCACTGCCACGCGGTGTTCTAACTTGTGGTGTATCATCCAGCATAATCCTCCGCCACCCAGCACGTCCCTGATCCTGGTCACCCTGGCAGCCACAGTTTGCTCCTCCGCCAGCCACTTGAAATAGTATTGATAGAGGCGTAGATTCCTAAGCAACGGCTCCCTGATGACAGCCACTACTCCCAATTGGGGGGAGCTGTGGCGCGGGGTTCCCATGATTCAGACTTTGAGATGGTCCTGGTAAAAGATGGGCAAGCTTTCAAGGAACGAATAGGTGAACTCCAAAAGTTATTTATTCATATTTGACGCAAGAGTAGAATGGAAACTTTGGCCAAACCATGGCTTCCAAGAGAAATTAGAGATAGCATTAGATTCAAAAAATTAGCTAGAAAAAGCAATAGACCTGAGGATTGGGAACAGTTTAAAATTCAGCAAAGACAGACCAAGGGATTGGTTAAGAAGGGAAAAATGCAATTTGAAAGTAAACTACCATAAAAACTGATGGTAAAAGTTTCTCTAGGTACGTAAAGAGAAAAAGATTGAAAAAACTTACAGTCAGCAACGGGGTAATTCATAACAGGGAACAAAGAAATGGCTGAGGAACTAAATTCGTACTTTGCTTCTGTCTTCACAAAGGAAGACATGAATAATGCACCGGAAGTTCTGAGAAGCACAAGTTTTAGTGAGGAGCTGAATAAAATTAGTATTAGTAAAGAAATCGTTCTGTGGAAATTAATGTGATTGAAGGCGGACAAATCTTCATGCCAGAGAACTTAAGGAAGTGGTCCTAAAAATAATAGGTCATTTTCCAACATTTATGGGACTCTGGAATGGTTCCTATAGTTTGGATGGTAGCAATTGTAACCCACTATTCAAAAAGGGAGGTAGAGCAAAAACAGGGAACTGTAGACCAGTGACCCTAACATTGGTAGTGGGGAAGTTGCTGGAGTCAATTAACAAGGATTTCATAGCACAGCATTTGGAAAACAGTGGTGTTATCAGATAAAGTCAGCATGGATTTACAAAAGAAAAATCATGCTTGATAAATCAACCAGAATTCTTTGAAGCTTCAGCTCGTAGAGTTGACCAGGGAGAATCGGTGGATGTGATTTATTTAGACTTTCAGAAGGCTCTCGGGAAAGGTCTCACATAGCAGATTAATATGTAAAGTTAAAGCACATGGGATTGTGGGTAGTGTCGTGAGATGGATAGAAAGCTGGTTAACAGACATGAAGCAAAACGTTGGAATAAATGGGTCTTTTTTTGATTGGCAGGCAGTGACAAGTTGGCTACAGCAGGGATCTATGCTAGGACCCCAACTGTTCACATTATATATTAATGATTTGGACGAAGGAACTAAATATTATCTCCAAATTTGCAGATGATACAAAGTTAGGTGGGAGGATGAGCTGTGAGAAGGATGCAGCGTGATTTGGATAGGCTGAGTGAGTGGGCAGATGCAGTATAATGTGGATGAATGTGAGGTTGTCCACTTCGGTAGCAAAAATAGGAAGGCCGATTATTATTTGAATGGGTGTAAATTGAGAGACGTGATACTCAGCGAGACCTTGAGTGTCCTAATGCATTAGTCACTGCAAGTAAGCGTGCAGGTACAGCTGGCAGGAAAGAAGGCAAATGGTGTGTTGGCCTTCATAAAGAGACAATTTGAGATTAAGAATAGGGATGTTTTACTGCAATTGTATCAGACATTGGTGAGACCACGCCTGGAGTATTGTGTATAGTTTTGATGTCCTTATCTGAGTAAGGATGCTCTTCCTATGAAAGCAGTGAAGCGAAGGTTTACCAGGCTGATTTCAAGGATAGCGGGACTGCCATATGAGGAGAGATTAATTCGGTTAGGATTATATTCATTGGAGTTTAGAAGAGTGAGAGGGGTTCTCATAGAAATTGATAAAATTCCATCAGGTTTAGACAGGGTAGATTCAGGAAGAATGTTCCCAATGGTGGGGGAATCCAGAACTAGGGGTCATAATTTGAGGATAAGGGGTAAACATTTTAGGACTGAGGTGAGGAGAAACTTCTTCATCCAGTGAGTGATGAATCTGTGGAATTCGCTACCACAGAATGTAGTTGAAGCTAAAACGTTGTGTAATTTCAAGAAGGAATTAGATATAGCTCTTGGGGCTAAAGGGATCAAGGGATACAGGGGAAGTTGGGATCAGGGTATTGAACTTGATGATCAGCCATGACCATTATGAATGACGGAGCAGGCTCAAAGGGCTGACTGGTCTCCTCCTGCTTCTATTTTCTATGATTATCTATGGGTCATCCATAGAATATCCTTCCCTACCTCGCTAAGGAGCTCTTTCTCCCCCAGTTTAGAGGGAATCGGTGGCTCAGACCCCCACTCCTCCTGCGATGCCACGCCACTGGATAGATGGCAACAATTCTGGGAAAAGCTATAGAATGGAGATTGGGGCGCCTGGCGTTGGAGGTTGGAATGAAGAAAGGAGGACCTCCACCGCCCAATGATTCTGAGGTCAGGGAGCTGGCGCAGCCCTCCAGCATCACGAAAATGAATGCCTCCAAAGTGCTAAATGGCACCGGGTGGAACGAGCCCTCGCAGGTCCCTCTCGCGCTTGGCGCCGAGACATCCCGTTTGGGAGTCTGCAACAGCTCATGAGTTAATATATGTTTTCCTTTTCTGTTTTCTTGCGGGGGAGGATTGTGATTCAGCCCATCGAGTCTGCGCTGAGCCTCTGAAAGAGGATCCCATCCAGGCCCACTCCCCCCACCCTATCTCAAAACCCCACCTCAACTTTGGACACTAAGGGGCAATTAAACATGGCTAATCCACCTAACCTGCACATCTGTGGACTGTGAGAGGAAACCGGAGCACCCAGACGAAACCCATGCAGACACGGGGAGAACGTGCAAACTCCACGAAGACAGTCACCTAAGGCTGGAATTGAACCCAGATCCCTGTTGCTGCGAGGCAGCAGTGCTAACCATTGTGCCGCCCTGGCGCTACAATTAATTATCTTGATTGCTACATTTTTGTTAGGTATGGGTATTCAGGGTTCAAGAATGATGGTGTGTAGATGGAATTACGATACAGAACAGCAATGATCTGATTGAATGAATAGAATCATAGAAGCATAGAATGCCTACAGAGGAGAAGGAGGCTTTTCGGTCCATCAAGTCTGTACCGGCCCTCACCTAGGCCCATTCCCCTGCCCTATTCCCGCAACCCCATTCAACCGTTGGACACTAAGAGACAATTTTGCATGGCCAATTGGAAGCAGACACTCACAATGCAGACATTGGAGTTGTGCTGCCGTATAGAGTGTGGCTGTTGCTACTCTCTCTGCTGCTCATCTATTTGCTGCCTGTTCCCAGTGCTTGTTTGCTGTTGACCTGACTGACTGGAGAAATGCGGAAGGAGGGAAAAAAAGGAGAGAGGAGAGAAAGAGAAGAGGGTGACTTTCAAGACCAGTGTGGGAGCATAGCCCTCTGGACTGCTTATTTTCTGGGCCCCTCCAGGCTGAGGGCCCTGCCCGGCCCGGTCCTCCCACCCACAAACAACTGCCTTTTTTCTCATTCCATGAGGTGTGCTTGTCCTAGGGTGGCGTTCTGGTAGACAGTGTGTTTGCTGAGCCCCTTCCGGGCTGAAGATCTCACCCACCAGTGGCTTCTTTCGGCAGGGTGGCCACTGCCAAGAGGGTCATACTGTTGAACATCCTGCCGTACCTCGCTATAGAGCCCCTCCTACCCCACCTCCATTTACTAAGGGATGTGCATTCCGAGGTGGCATTGCTCCCACTCGGCCTGAAAGATGCCCTCGTCAGGCACATCTACTCCTTCCGGCATGAAATGAAAATTGCTTATTGTCACGAGTAGGCTTCAATGAAGTTACTGTGAAAAGCCCCTAGTCGCCACATTCTGGCGCATGTCCGGGGAGGCTGCTACGGGAATCGAACCGTGCTGCTGGCCTGCTTGGTCTGCTTGAAAAGCCAGCGATTTAGCCCAGTGAGCTAAACCAGCCCCTGGATGGCATGCGGTGCCACGCCTGCAAGTAGGTGGGGCATTTGCAGAAGAATTGCTCCGCCTCAAATGCCTCCACGACCACCAAGGGAGGCCACGGCTAGCACCGCCGTCACCCCCCTCCACTAACACTTGTTTGCATGGCAGATATTGTTTCTTGTGATGGGTGAATTAAAAATGGTCTGATCGTCGCCTCAAACCTACTTTTATATATCGTGATTAAAGTGAGATAACACCATCCTATGTATGTCATGACACAGATGATGGGGAATCATCAGAGATTGTTAGCCTCACACTGCATGGAGCAAAACTAACAAAGGAACATCAGGCAGCCATACGTTCAGCGTGGAGAGAGATATAAGCAGTGTTTCATGGACCTCTGCGAAAAACTTGTGAACACTTCGATAAAGATTGAAATAATTTTGAAAACTCCTGAAAAAACTTGCATAACCAAATGAATTCATGGCATACTGCATTGGAGGAAGGGTAAAAGGAAGATGAAAGGGAGCAGGTGAGGGGAATAAATGGAGAAGGTGACCCGGCAGCGTTAGCCTATTTTATAAGCGCCTAAATTTACTGACTGAATCAATAGTTAATTTAAAATTCATGATTGGAGCAGTTCAAAACACATTTTTCAATGGTAGAGTGGTGAAAATCAGGTATGTGCAAGAGGCCCAATTGGAGGAGCGCAAAGATCTCAGGATTGTAAGGTTAGAGTTCACAGGGATTGGGAGCAGTGGAATAATGTAGGACAATCAATGTGGATTAGTCATGATGTGGAGGTGCCGGCGTTGGACTGGGGTGAGCACAGTAAGAAGTCTTACAACACCAGGTTAAAGTCCAACAGGTTTGTTTCAAACACGAGCTTTCGGAGCGCAGCTCCTTTCACCTGAGGAAGGAGCTGCGCTCTGAAAGCTCGTGTTTGAATCAAACCTGTTGGACTTTAACCTGGTGTTGTAAGACTTCTTAATGTGGATTAGGAGTGATATCTGCACTTAACCTACTAAAGACAATTCTGTTAAGCCAGGTAACAGAATCATTCGGCATGTTATTGGTTTAAAACTATTGTTTTATTTTAAGACAGCTATTAGCCCATTTAATAAATACAAGCTGCCAATGACCAAAGAAACAATTGCACAAAAGCGGATAAACGTCCCGATACATTCAAACCCAGTTTAGAATCCAACAGCTGCCGCCCGCGAAGGGAATGAGCGGAAGAGCCTGTGGGAAGGGTCGGGTGAAGGGGCGGAGCTAGAAGCGCGGCGTGTGAGGGAGAGAGGTTGGGTCGGGATGGGAAAAGAGGCTGGGAGTGGATCTGGGGGCGGGGCGCCGTGTTCTCGCGGGGTTTGAAGCGGCTTTCTTGTTCAGGAGGAAAAAGGGGTGGAGCTGTGACGTCATCATAGGTGGGCGTGGCCTCCCTCTCCTCCCCTCCCCCCCCCCCCCCCCCCACCTGTCAAGGTGAGAGGCAGCCGAAGGGGCGAGACTGGGCAGTTTGGGGGTGTCGCGAGGTTTGAAGCGCTCCCGTTGTCATGGGTGGGAGAAGGGACAAGACGCGGGAGGGGTGTTTTCCACTTCGCCCTCTTTCTTCCCGATCAGGTGAGAGAGACATAGCAGAGTGGGAAGGAAGGGGTCGGATTATAACAGAGGCCGCGAAGACAAGAGAAGGAAGCGGGCGCGGGAGTGGTTCAGAGCTGGTCGTTTACCGCAGCTCCTGGAGTGAGCGGCCAGTGCCGGGCTGTTGAAAGCAGGGCCCCTCACTGAGGCCCCAAAGTGACAGGCACATTTGGGGGGCGGGGGCGATCTCTCCATGTTAAATCAGGGCTTATTTTATCCGTGGGGTAGGGGTAAGCATCTATGCTTTCAATGCCATGGAGCACAAGAATCTGGAATGAGCATTCTTTTTATTAAAATTGGGAAACAGCAATCTTCATACATGCAAGGTCCCAACATTTTGCATTGACCCAAGTAATTGACTTCAGTGCCCTTCCACCACTTAATTGTGTGGGACGAGCGAGGTGGCTGATTTTCTATTGAACTGACGATTTAATATCTATTACTATTTTACAGTGCCTTCGATTGGCCATTGGAAGTAGAAGTTCATTTCATTTTCAAGAATCCAGTTTCTTCAGAGGCAGAAGCACTGCTTTGTTTCTGAGATATCTTTAACACTTTGCTAGTGATGCAGTACATTTAGTAAGTGCTCTTAATACCACCCTGGTATTTATATTTTACTAACAGCATATCAAATTTCAACACCATGGATCTTTATTAACATATAGTTTTAATCTCTGGACATATGGGACCACAGTATGCGTAATAATACATTCACTTTTTGGGACAAGTGTAAATAATGTGATAAAGTAATTTCCATGATAAAATTAGTCTTCTATAGATGTGTATTTATTTTAGATGGCATTCCGGCAGAAATTTGGAATTGTAATAGTGCAAAGCTTGCAGCCATTTTCAGGGGTACCTAGGATTAGGAAAAGGTTCCACAGGAACTCCAAGTGAAGAGAGTCAGCATCTGAAGCAAAAAGGATCTAAAACTATGCGGCAACTACTGAGGAATAAACCTGCTCTCAATCACAGCAAAGATCCAACTAAACTGTCTGCTAAACAGTCTATTAAACAGCTTTGCAGATGTTGTCCTCCAGGAATCACCGTGTAGCTTTAGGCTAACCTTGGGGCAGCCAATGTGATCTTTACAGCAAGACAACTACAAGGAAAGTGCAAAGAATTACATCAGTTTCTATATATGTTGTTCAGAGACCTAACAATCTTTTAATATTGTGAGCCAACGTGGACTATGGCACTTTTCTCCAAGCTGGGATGTCCAAACAAATTTGTTAATACTCTGTACCTACTGTGTGATTGAATGGGTTGTGCCTGTGGTGAGATGTCAGATAGCTTTCAATCATCAGTTGTGTGTGAAACAAGGATGGGTAATGCCTTCCTGAATGTTCAATCTCTACCTTGCTGCAATGCTTAACAAAGACACCAGAGACGCACCATGCCTTAAGGGAAGCTTTACAATCCCTCAACAAAATCACAGAAGCAGTAATCAGCGAACTTATGTTTGCAGCTGACTGTACCTTGGTTGCCCACAAGGAAAAAATTCTGATTAAAGCAACAGAGTGCTGTCAAAACCTTTGGTCTCAAACGTCCATCTTATAAATGCTGATTTAATGTTTCAGCACACACAATGAAGCATTGGACATAATTGTTTATAGCACCAGTCTTAAAGTTGCAGAAAAAACATTCTTATCTTGTCATTGTGAAGGGTGTCTGCCTATTGATGAAGCCACGCATCCAGAAAGCCAGTTCAGCCTACAACCGACTCCGTGATCATGTCTGCAACTGGGGGCTGGTTTAGCACAGGGCTAAATCACTGGCTTTGAAAGCAGACCCAAGGCAGGCCAGCAGCACGGTTCAATTCCTGTACCAGCCTCCCCAAACAGGCGCTGGAATGTGGCAACTAGGGGCTTTTCACAGTAACTTCATTTGAAGCCTACTTGTGACAAGCAATTTTCATTTTCAACATGGCATTAAACTGAAGACTAAAATCAAACTCTTATCTGGTCATTCTCCTTCTCACCCTGCTGTATGGTGCAGAATCCTTGGTTTCCTTCATCCATGCTATGGAACGCTTCTGCAAAGGAACCCAAGATCCATCATGAGAATTCAATGGCAGGCCAAACTTGCAAACAACAAGGTCCATTATCATGTTGGCTCAACAGCATGGTGACAACCCGCCAGAAAATTCAGCCGAGGTGTGCAAGCCATGTCTCCTGCAAGAATGATGACAGAATCCCCAAGCAGATTTCCATGGGGAACTGCCTGAGTGCAAGCAACACCAAGGTGGAAAATATAAACAATACAAGGACACTCTTTAAAAAAAAAAAAGTACTTTACAAACATCTGCATTTCAGACCACATGGTGGTGGAGGAGGGTGGTCGTGGAAGTGTAACTGACTGGCCAATGTGGACTCAAGCATGGTTCAGCATGCTTTTTGAGGACCATCTATGCCAAACCTGCAACATTCGCCTTGACCAGAGGTGATGCAACTGCGGAACATGGACTTAGCACCAATAATGACATGAATTGTCAGTTCTGTGGACATTCATGCTGATCTCCTGGGCTCTTCAGTCATGAGAGGGGCCCACAGAAAACAGTGACTTGTAGCTTGGCTATACTTAAATAGTGAAGAATTTAAAACCATTTATAGTAAAGTAAACCATTTTTGGCTTAGTGGAAACATTTTGCTTGGGTGTTTGTGGCACTGAACTACATGGACTAGGAAAGTAACAGGTTTAATCTTTGGTCCATGCTGAGTGACCTGCAGTAGAAACCTAGGGCGGGGAGGGAGAATCGGTCTGCCTGAGCATTTCTCCAGATTGGTATTCAAAGGAAAATATACATTTGTTGCATGTGTGGTGATATACATCGCTGTAAATACACAAGGCGTTAATGTAAATCCACGTAGACTAGATAGACACTAGAGGGAGCACCAGAGACATGACACACAGACATTCAACCAATAGGTCAGTAAGATAGGACACGACCAATGGCCATTCATGATACACACAGAGGTGACACTACCACAGGGGGGCATTACACCAACTCCTATAAAAGGACACAGCACACATGATCTTCCTCTTTCCAGTGGAGACACTTAGTGAGAACACAGGGTTGATTTGGAACACATCACACCCACCACGTGGATTGTAGCAGACTGGTTTGTCAGTCTGAATAGCTAGAGCAGGATTAACAGGAGAGTCGAATCCAAGTAAGAAAATTGTTAACGGTTTAATAAATGTGTTAAAGCTATCTCCAAGTCTGTACCTTCCTTTGTCAGAATGCACATCAATGAAGCAGCTTATGCTAAGTCAAGAGCATAACAAAACAGCATGTTTATTGAAGTAAAATATCCCAAATGCTTCACAATGTAATCGGGCAAAAAATGACTTGAGCCAAAGATTACAAAGAGATACTTAAAGAAGGAGGAAATTCTAGTGCATGAGGCCTAAATAACTGAAAGGACAGCCACCAGTGGTGTGTTGAAGTGAGGGCTTGAACAAGAGGCCAATATTGGAAGAATATAGAGTTGGAGAAATGGGAGTTGATGAAGGATTTAGTTAAGTGCAAGGATGATAAATTTAAAATGGAGGCGTTGCCAGATTTTCGAGTTAATGTTGGTGAATAAGTACAGGGCAACAGATGACCAGAAGTTAAAATATGGGCATTGAAGATTTGGATGGACTTAAGTTCATGGAAGATTGGAAGCTGGCCAGGAGAACAGTAGAATAACTTATTATCCAGCCCTGCCCTGTTCCAAAATGGACACCAAGGGTGTATGGGTGGTGTTTCATGTGATCTCTGCTATTTTCCCAAAATCAAAAACAACCTGCTGGTACACGGATTAATCACATCTACGAAGAATAGCATTGGGTGAAACGTAAGTGGATAACATTGGTCGGGAGAAGAATTGATGATCAAAACAAAACCATCACGCTGTACACTGCGAGTAAGTCTGTTAATTTTCTGTATTGGCATTGGTATCTTTTAGATTTTTTTTGTTTTTGTGTTTTCTGCTTTAAAATTTCAGTCAAGAGGAAGCTGGGAACAGAAATTCCGAATTGAATTCTTTACTGAGGTTGTTTTCTGGTGACTTGGACATTTTTCACAGTGCAATATTAGAAACGAAAGAAGGGCAGTGTTGGGACTCTTATTTTACCTTCTAATAAAAGTCAATAGTTGATTGGAGGTATCAAAAATACGACTTTATTGCTAATTATTCACTTGAATAAGAACTGAATCAAAACTTGGAAACAAAATATCAGACGCTGGAATACAATGGCTAATTCATTATGTGAAACAATGACTGGATTCCCACAGTCAAGACACTTTTTAATAATTTTACCTCTCAGCTATATGCATTCAACTAGCACCTAAAATGCTAATAATAATCTTCATTGTCACGAGTAGGCTTACATTAACACTGCAGTGAAGTTACTGTGAAAAGCTACTAGTCACCAAATTCCGGTGCCTGCCCATACACTATCAGTCCGCCCTTTTGATTCTTCTAAACCTAATAGAATGAATCACAATTAAAGTGAAGCAAAAAGGAAAATAAAATAAAAGCTAAGAGGAACATATCTTTGGTATCCTTGTTTAGGAACAGCCATCAACATTGGAATGGGCAAGCCTTGAAAGAGGTACAAGCACTTTGGGCTAATACTAAGAACTGCTCAGACCCTGTAGAGGTATTTGTTTAAGTGAATACAGAGGCACCATTTTAGGGTTTCTTGACATTCTCTTGCAGATACATTTGGTCATCAGAAACAAAACATACATAGCAAAAATGACTACAAAGAACATGACCAAGCTTTGCACCACTGACGCTCCCAAAGACCCTAGTCACCAAGTAGCCTGATCTCAAAGGGTTCTGGACTCGGGTTGCTTGAGTTTTTCAACTTCCTTCTGGACATGTTTTGCCACCAGGAATGTAAGTACAACATTCTGACCCAGTCAGGGCACATGTCCCACCTCACTTGGCAAGAATTTAGTCAAGAGCCATTCGATTTTGAAAGGCCACAATACTGATAGCTAGCATTTCAGTGGAAATCTTGAACAGGGCTGCGGATTTTTCATTAGCGACCTTTTCGATGATGACTGCCATTTTATTATTATTTTTTTTAACATGTGTTTTATTACAAACATGTATCAAAACAGGTTAAAGAGACCAAAACCCCGGGAAACATGCTTGTCTACAATCAAACTATACAGTCTGTACAGATTTTTCCTCTTTTTCACCCGTACCCCACGATGAACAGCCCCTCAAACACGGTCACAAACATCCCCCACCTTGCCTCAGACCCCCCTGAAGAGCCTCTTAACTCATACTTTATCTTCTCTAATTGCAGGAAGTCGTATGAGTCACCCAACCAAGTCGCTACCCCCGGTGGCGATGCCGATTGCCACTCCAGCAAAATTCAACGCCGTCCAATCAGAGGCGAAGGCCAAGACATCGGCCTTCCTCCTCTCCATGAGCTCCGGCTTCTATGAGACCCCAAATATTGCCACCAAAGGGTACAGATCCACCTCCTCCTCCATTATCCTGGCTAAGGCTGCGACCACTCCGCCTAGAATTTTTCCAATTTTTCACAACCCCAAAATGTGTGGGTGGTCCGCTGGCCCACCTCTCCCACTCATCTGCTACCCCCTGAAAGAACCCACTCATTCTCGACTGAGTCATATGCACCCTGTGCACCACCTTAAATTGTATCAGTCTCATCCTTGCACAAGGTCCCGTTTACCCTATGCAGTGCCTCTCTCCATGATCCCCAATTGATCTCCCGTCCCACCTCTGCTTCCCATTTCTCCTTGATCTTCACTACCTGCTTGCCTCCCTGTTCCCCCAACCACTTGTGTATATATCCCCAATTCTTCCCTCCCCTTCTGCATCCGAGGAGCAGCAGTCGCTCCAGCAGGGTGTATCCCGGCAATCTAGATCCAGATCCTTCGTGCAAAGTTCCTAACCTGCAGATACCTGAACTCACTCCTCCTCGGCAGCTCTACCCTCCCTTAGCTCCTCCGGACTGGCGAACCCTTCTTTCAAATACAGATCCCTCACCTTGACCAGCCCACTTCCCTCTATCTCCTGCAATACACTATCCATCCCTCCAGCTCAAACTCATGATTCTCACACAGCGGCGTTAGCACCGATATCCCTTCCACCCTAAAATGCTTCCTCAACTGATTCCATATCTTCACTGTGGAATGCACCACCGGGCTCCTTGAATACCTACTCCGAGCCATTGGCAACGCTGCCGTCACCATAGCCCTCAAACTAGACCCCTTAGAAGATTCCTCCTCCATCCTAACCCACTCTACTCCTCCTTCCTACCACTTCCGCACATTGCCGCCCAATAATCATGAATCAAGTTCGGCAATGCCAATCCCCCCTGCTACCTCTGCCTCTGTACAGGGTCCTCCCCATCCTCAGCATCTTCCCCACCCATACAAAGTCAGAAATTATCGTGTCCACTCTCCGAAAAAAGACCTTTGGTATAAAGATCAGGAGAGCTTGAAAAATAAAAAAGAACCTCGGCAGAATATTCATTTTCAACACTTGGACCCTCCCTGCCAGCGTTACGTGCAGTGTATCCCATCTCTTACGATCCTCCCAAGCCTCCTCCACCAGCTTCGTCAAGTTCCACTTGTGGAGCCCCGTCCATTCCCTCGCTATCTGAATCCCCAAATACCTAAACCTATCCCTCGCTACCCCCCAAATTAGCCCGCTGTGCCAGGTCATTCACCGGGAATACCTCGCTTTTCCCTACATTCAGCTTGTCCCCTGAGAACCCTCCAAACCTCCCCAGCAGGCCCATAATCGTTCCCATACTCTCCAACGGATCCGAAACATACAGCAAGAGGTCATCGGCATAGAGCGACGCCCGATGCTCCTTCTGTCCCCTCATAATCCCCCGCCACTCTGCCGACTCCATAAGAGCCATCGCTAATGGCTCAATGCCCAGCTCAAACAGCAGCGGTGACAGCGGGCACCCCTGCCTCGTACCCCTGTGTAAGTCAGAGCTTTGTGAGCTCATATCATTCGTACTTACCATCGCCCTTGGTGCCACATACAGCAACTGTACCCTTGCCACAAATCTTGGCCCAAACCCAAACCTTCCCAAAAACTCGAACAAGTACTGCCACTCTACCCAATCAAATGCCTTCTCCGTGTCCATGGACACCACCACCTGTGGTACCAGAGCCCCCGACGGATTCATCACCACATTTAACAGCCATCTTATTACTCGCGAGCTGCCTGCCCTTCACAAAGCCTGTTTGATCATCTGCCACCACCCCGGGGACAAACTCCTCCATCCTCCCCGCCAAGAACTTAGCCATTACTTTCACATCCGTGTTCAATAGTGATATAGGCTTATATGACCCACATTCCACCGGTCCTTCCCCTTTTTCGAAATTAGTGTGATTAGTGCCTGCATCATCATCTCCGGCAACTCCCCCTTCTCCAGTGCTTCATTAAATACCCCCAACAGATGTGGTCTGGCACCATCTTTATACTTCCAGTTAGTGGGAAGAACCATGGGCGGAGCCAAGGGTGGAGCCCAGTACAAACTCCTCATCTCCCCCTATGGGCAGAGCCGTGCAACTGCTCGTATATCGAGCTTACAGAGACACAACACATACAATATAACACAGTGTGAATTACTAGGATTGTGATTCACCCCCTGTAAAAAAAATCAAGTCCAGCGGGGGTGATTGGTTTACAAATTGAGTCGGTCCGGCGGGCGAGTCGTCCTCTGCGATCTACGAAGCACCGGGGTTGTAGCCTCTTCTGGTGGCTGGGTGGTGGCGGTCGGCGAGGGTACCATGGCAGACTCCGGGGGTGATTCGGTCCTAGCTTCGTACCCGACTGGTTCGACCGGTGGCGGGGAGTGCCGGAAACATATAGGCGCGGGGATACGGAGCACAGGCAGTGAACCTGCAGGCGTGGGGGCGCCGGGTGCGGGGGGCTGGGTGGGGTGTAGTGTGAGGGGCACCTCGGCGGTAGTGGTGTCGGAGTTGGATCCTGCAGCGCCAGGTCCCGGAGGGAAACAGTGTCCTGATGGCCGTCAGGGTATTCAATGAACGCGTATTGGGGGTTCGAGTGGAGTAGGAGGACTCTCTCCACGAGTGGGTCAGTTTTGTGGGTCCGGACGTGCTTCCGGAGGAGAACCGGGCCCGGTGTCTTCAACCATGCTGGGAGCGAAACCCCCGTGGCAGTGCCCCTGGAAAAAACAAATAGCCGCTCGTGAGGGGTCTGATTGGTGGCAGTACATAGGAGGGACCTAATAGCATGGAGCGCGTCGGGGAGGACCTCCTGCCAATGGGAGGTTGGGAGCATCCTGGACCGGAGGGTCAGTAGGACGGTCTTCCAGACTGTCGCGTTCTCCCTCTCCACCTGCCCGTTCCCCCTGGGGTTGTAGCTGGTAGTTCTGCTCAAGGCAATGCCCTTGTCGAGCAGGTACTGATGCAGCTCGTCGCTCATAAAAGACGAACCCCTGTTGCTGTGTACATAGCTGGGGAAACCAAACAGGGTGAAGATGCTGTGCAGGGCCCTAATGACTGTGTGGGAGGTCATATCGGGGCACGGTATAGCAAAGGGGAAGCGGGAGAACTCGTCTATGATGTTTAGGAAGTACACGTTCTGATTGGTCGAGGGGAGTGGCCCTTTGAAATCGATGCTCAGCCGTTCAAAGGGCCGGGAGGCCTTTACCAGGTGGGCCCTGTCTGGTCTATAGAAGTGCAGTTTGCACTCCGCACAGATCGGGCAATCCCTGGTGATGGCTTTTACCTCCTCGGTGGAGAAAGGCAGATTTCGGGCTTTGACGTAGTGGGCGAGCCGGGTGACCCCCGGGTGGGAGAGGTCATTGTGGATAGCTTTCAGGTGGTCGTCTTGCGCGCTGGCGACGAGCCGCGGGACAGGGCATCTGGGGGCTCGTTGAGCTTCCCAGGCTGGTACATGATATCGTACATGTAGGTGGAGAGTTCGATTCTCCACCGTAGGATCTTATCGTTTTTAATTTTGCTCCTTTGTGAGTTGTCAAACATAATGGCAACCGATCTTTGGTCGGTGATGAGGGTGAACCTCCTACCTGCGAGGTAGTGCCTCCAGTGACGTATAGCTTCCACGATGGCTTGTGCTTCCTTTTCGACCGAGGAGTGTCGAAGTTCCGAAGCGGAGAGGGTTCGGGAGAAAAAGGCGACTGGTCTCCCTGCCTGATTTAGGGTGGCTGCGAGAGCGACCTCTGAGGCATCGCTCTCTACCTGGAAAGGGACGGATTCATCCATCGCCCGCATGGCCGCTATGGCGATGTCCTCCTTGATGCAGGTGAAGGCCTGGCGAGCCTCATCTGATAGAGGAAAGAGTGTGGCCTTAAATAGTGGGCGGGCTTTGTCCGCATACTGAGGGACCCACCTTTTGAGGGCACTGGGACAATGAGGGAGAGGGAGTTGTAAGAGGGGGCTCATACGGTCCGGGTCGGGGCCCAGGACTCCGTTTTCCACGACTTAGCCGAAGATGGCTAGCCTGGTCATGCGGAAAACGCATTTCTCAGTGTTATACGTGAGGTTGAGTTTCTGGGCAGTCTGGAGAAATCGATGGTGGTTAGTGTCGTGGTCCTACTGATCATGGCCGCAGATGGTGACGTTGTCCAAGTACGGAAACGTGGCCCGCAGCCCGTACTGGTCCACCATTCGGTCCATTGCTCGTTGGAACATCGAGACCCCATTCGTGACGCCAAAGGGAACCCGGAGGAAGTGGAAGAGGTGGCCGTGTAGTGGTGGTCCTCCGGGCGGATTGGGAGCTGGTGGTATGCAGACTTCAGATCCACCGTGGAGAAGACTTTATAATGGCCGATCTGATTCACCATGTCTGCAATTCTGGGGAGGGGGTACGCATCGAGGAGCGTGAACCGATTAATGGTTTGGCTATAGTCCACTACCATTTGGAATTTTTCCCCGGTCTTGACCACCACCACCTGAGCTCTCCAGGAGCTATTACTGGCCTCTATGATCCCCTCACGTAGAAGCCTATGGACCTCAGTTCTGATAAACACCCTGTCCTGCAGGCTGTATCGCCTGCTGTGAGTGGCTACGGGTTTGCAGTCCGGCGTGAGATTGGCAAAGAGTGGAGGGGGGTCGATTTTTAGCGTAGCGAGGCTGCAGAAAGTGAGCGGGGGCCTGTGAGTTTTGGAAACGAGTGCTCTGGGCTGCGGGAGAGTTTGGAGAGGGGGATTTCTTCGCCAGCCAGACACGGGCATAGTGTCCTTTGCGACCGCAGCTGCTGCAGGTCACGTTGCGGCCCAGGCAGTACTGCCGTGGGTGCTGGGGTTGTCCGCAAAAATGGCACACTGGGGCTGCGTAGTGGGTGGGTGGCCGCGCGGCGCAGGCCTGGTGAAGCCGCTGGTCGGGGGCCCAGGATGGGGTCGCTTGGTTTGCGGGGAATGAGGTGAGGCTGCGGAACGAGACGTCCATGATAGTAGTCAATTCTACAGTGTCCTCCAAGTTCTGGGCCCCTTTTTCAAGCAACCGCTGGCGCACATAGTTTGACCTGAGCCCTGCCACGTTCACATCTCTGACAGCGAGCTCCATATACTGTTTGGCTGATACAGCTTGGTAATTACAGTCCCGAGCTAAGGCTTTTAAATCCCGCAGGAATTCATCCAACGACTCCGCGGGGCGCTGGCGGCGGGTCGTAAAAATGTGGCATGCGTAGACCTAATTGGTGGGCCTCACGTACATTCGATCTAGCATGGCTAGGGCCTCCGTATATGAGGTAATACTGTTAAGTTGAGGAGAGATACGGTGGCTCACCCTTGCGTGCAGTAGACTGAGTTTCTGCTCCTCTGTAGTTTCTGATGTGCTTGATTCAGCCAGGTAGGCCTTGAAACATCTGAGCCAGTGTTGAAAGATTTATTTCGCCTCTGCAGCCTGCAGGTCGAGTTCTAGTCGGTCAGGTTTGAGGGCTGATTCCATAGTCGTTTTCTTCAAGTTTCCTAAAACTATTAAATTGATGTGACCATCAATTCACAGGACACGTGGTTGGAAGTGAAAAGTGGTTTTAATAGTCCTACAACTGAGCCTACCTGCGACGAGATAGACTGGCAGTAGGCTTACAACTGCAGATCTTTATACTTCCAGTTAGTGGGAGGAGCCATGGGCGAAACCATGGGCGGAGCCAAGGGTGGAGCCCAGTACAAACTCCTCATCTCCCCCTATGGGCAGAGCGGTGCAACTGCTCGTATACCGAGCTTACAGAGACACAACACATACAATATAACACTGTGAATTACTAGGATTGTGATTCACCACACATAGGCTCTGTATCTGTCTGAGTCCTGGGTTGGCCATAATTCCCATGGTCCTTTGCAGGTGGCCATCCTAGATGGCTACATCAGCTCAGTTATTTATGAATTCAGTTCCGAGACTTTACATCTGAATCTCGCAACCTCTTCCTCTAAACTTTATAGCTTTTCAATTTTGGGCATCTATCTCTTTAGCTCCTCACAGACTGCCAGTAATTGCTCCTTCTGTTTTTTTCTCACAAGCATAGCTGGTACTTGCTATAAGCTTGTTTCTCTTTCGGAGCTGGCTCATTACAATCGGGGAACCATTTGGTCTGTTTTTTTTATCTCTCATACGGGTACTTTTCCCCAAACTCTTTTATCATCAAGGGACCATTGTCCTTTGGAAGTATTGTGCTTTAGAAATTTTTATTCAATCTCTGTACCGGTTTCATCAAGTCAAATTGCTGTTCTGTGTAACCCTTTGTTATCGGAGCATTTCTGCAGAAATATCTGGTGGGGCTTGGCCGCCATAGGCAGATTTTCGGCCGCTATTTCAACTCCAAAATAGAATTTTCTAACCTGGGGCCTCAAGTCGTAGACTATATTTTAGTCGGAGAGTGGGATCGAAATATATGTATCTATAACGCTGAATAGTACATATGTACGATCGTCAGCCACCAATCTGTTATTGGGATTTGGGCCAATTTCGACTCTGACTTTTTTGTAAAGGGTGCGTAGAAGGTCACCCGACTCTAAACAGCTGCAGACGTGAGGGTCTTTTACCTCGGTTCTGCCGATCCGCTGCCCGATGCCTCGGTATGGTGTTCGGTCTCTTCCTCCTAGCCCTCCTGGCTGGCTCATCAAATTGTTGGGACTCTTATTTTACCTTCCAATAAGAGTCGATAGTCCGCTTGATTGGAGGTGTCAAAAGTACGGCTTTATTGCTAATTATTCACTTGAATACGACTGAATCAAAACTTAGAAACAAAATATCAAACAATACATAAAAAGGTCAAACACATGGCAAAAATCATAAAACATAAAGAATTTTGTTTTGTGCTGCTGTGTGAGATACATCAAAAGGTAGCCAGGGTCTTATGGAATCACGTAAACAACTAAAGTAAATACCTCCAATCAAGGAAGTGCCCATGGATTAGTACATAATAATGTTTTCCTATAGAGTTACCTATCTTTAAATTCACTGTGTGCTGCTCAAAATCCATGTAAGATTGTTTTCCTTTCAAAATTTTTGTAATCCTTTTTGTTGCTATGGCTATTTAACTTCCCATGACACTCAAATTGAAGGGAAGATCAAAATATTACAGGATTATATATATATGTTATTTTTTACAGAGAACAGCAAAACAATCTACCTTGCATCCATTATATTGAATTGTGTTTGATCTGCAGCTTGAGAAAGCAGAGGGCTGCCCTTCACTTATTTACTTCTCATTTTCAGGCTTGCTGTCCTCATGTGAGGTACCGAGCATATCGGGAGCTTCCATGCCTTTTCTGGTAAGTTGGTTCCATTGTTACAAAAATACCTTTATTATACAAACATCAATTCTGCTTGCTTAAACAGGTAACAGTGTTTGTACAGGTTGCTCATCACATTACAAAGGTGTGGAATACAAATGTTCCTCCACACTGAAGAAATAGATGACTCTTGGTCAATTATGTTTCATGATCATGACCCATGCCGTTGCAGTATCAGCCCAGCCATACTGGAGCCATTAATTAGATCCCCAATAAGCTTCAGCTTATTTGATTTTCTTAGTTTTTATCCATGGCTGAAGAACCAGGATGTTGACCTGTTTCCAGTTCTCAGCTGATGGTGTTGGCAGCAAGCTGATGGCAGACGTGGGGAGGTAACTCATTAATTTCCTCCCTGTTCTTCGATCCGTTTCACCATATGTGAAACCAAACTGTGCCTTCATATACAGAATTTCCAACACTGACCCCCTCACAGATGCTGTGCACCATCAGTCGATTCCACTGCCCTAATTCGGCAATAAACAATCTGCAGTTTCAATCTTCTTTCAGGGAGATAGAATAAACGTTGCTTGCATTAGTATAACTTACTCGAACTGTTGAAGTTGCAGGACAGAGACTCTGGGGACTAGACTGGCAGCAGCACCAAGATTTGATACTCAAAAAGGACTGGGGTGGGTGGAGCATTTTAATGTCTCCGTTCTGATATCAATCATGTAAGCCCTTTTTGTGCAATTGTCCAGTGCCTCTGCAGAGATATAATTAAAAGGCACAATAAAATATAATGCCAGGAGTTGGGAAAAGAATACATGTTTAGAGAACAGAAAAAAGATAGCTCATTGCTTGTGAGAAAAACATGCAAATGTGGCAAAATAATAAAATGGAGCAGTGATGGGGGATGTTCATAAGAATATTTCAGGTAAAGGATGAAAATAGTGATTAGGGTGAGTCTGAGATATTGCTGTGTAATCGTTAGTTTCATGGCTCTTTTTTATTACATAACCTCTGGAAATACAAGAAATACATTTGGGGTCTCGTTGAGGGCTCCAGTATGGCCCAGCTGATATTGTAAAGGTCTGGGTCAACAATTTTGGTTATTAGTGCAAAACCGTTCACAAGATGAAATCAGAATTGAGAGGATATGCTTATCAGGAAAATCTGTTTTCGCTAGAAAAGTGGTGGCTGAGAGAGAGGATCTAATAGAGGCCTTTAAAATTGTGAATGATTTGATAGGGTAGACTTAAGGTAGACTATTATAAATCTAATGAGGAATTCCGGCAAACCATCTTTACCCAGAAAGCGATTAATCCATGGAACTTGCTACCACATGGGTGTGGTTGAGGAGAATAGCATAACTACACTTTTCGTGACTGCTAAGTAATTACAAGGGAGAAAGGAACAGAAGGATATTTTGATGGATTGGAGGACGTTTGTGTGAAGCTGAGCACCAGCACAGACTAGTTAGGCCAAATGACCTGTTCCTGCGCAGTGAATTCTTTGATTCTGATTGGAGGATTGCCCACAAATATCTCTAGGTTTGACTCCCACCTTTAATTAATGAATAAAAATCGCTTATTGTCACGAGTAGGCTTCAATGAAGTTACTGTGAAAAGCCTCTAGTTGCCACATTCCAGCATCTGTTCAGGGAGGCTGGTAGGGGAATTGAACCGTGCTGCTGGCCTGCCTTGGTCTGCTTTAAAAGCCAGCGATTTAGCCCAGTGTGCTAAACCAGCCCCAGATGTGGGACATCAGAAATTCACCTCCATTCTATTCACCTCCTGTCCCCTCATCCATGTTTTAATTGCTTTTTGATATTATGTTAAAGGTATCATATAAATGCAAACTTGTTTAACTTTCTATTTTTTTTCTCTTTGAGGACTGTTCCTGCCTTTCTGGAACAGAAATAGAATCAGTTGATGCTGGAAGCCAGGTTGACGACATAGACCGTCTGCATCTGGTAGGTTGGAACTTTGATATGTTAGTTTTGCCGGAGAGACATACATACACATGTGGTTGCAGTGGGAGGGGTTTGTCTTTTCATTTAATAATGTTGTGAACCCTTGTTGCGTTTTGGACACATTCATGTTGTCCTAAAATTGGATTGAGTTAAGTAGTTCAAGGTTGAGAAGGCAATTTCAGCGCCTCTGACTCTCAAAAGTCCAGTTGTGTTAGGAAGGGGTTCCACTTTATTGCATGTATGTGTAACCTGTATTATGAGAGAGACACAGGCAGAGCATGCGTGCATGGAGAATTATTTGCCATGCAAAACATTTGGGACGGGTTAACCTTCTTTTGGACATGGATTTAAAATATTGCTTGGACAGATCATAAATACAGTTTGGAAGCCTTTGAACATTTTCAGCTGATCAGAAAGAACAAGCATGGATTTGTTTGACGAAGCTGATTTACATTTTTTTTAAAGAGGTGATTAAAGTAGTGGACAGCAGGATATCTATGCATGTTATTTATATGGACTTCCAAATGGCATTCGATAAAGTCATTAAGAGGTGTTAGCTAAGGTTGCAGTTCATGGAATAGAAGGCAAATGATTAACCTGGTGAGGAAATTGGCTGCGTGACAGGAAACTGAGAGCGGGGATAATGTGAATGTCCCAAGCAGTGCTGAAGAGACGTACTGGCTGGAGTGTCCTATGGTTGTTTTTATTACACCTGGAGTACTGTGAATAGTTCTGCTCCTACATCTTGCATCTTAGGAACGATATATTGGCCTTGCAGGGAATGCATAGTAAATTGACTGGGAAGGGCACTTAAGACTGCCAAGGGTCGAATTACGAGGCAAGATTATTCAAACTATTCTTGTGTTCCCTGGAATTTAGATGGTACTGGAGTGACTTGTTCAAAATTTTAAAGGTGTCAATGGGAAGAGGTAGGATAGATTGGGAGAACAAACTTCCACTAGTTGGAGAGTCGTACAATTAGGGAATATCATCTTAAAAATTAAAGCCAAGCCCTTTTAGGAGTGAAATTATGAAGCATTTCTTCACAGCAGAAGTTCGGACTTCATTTATGCAAAAGCAATTGAAGATAGATCAATTAATATTTAAAATTGTGATGGTAGCTTTTTGTTAGCCAAGGGATATGGGATGGTGAAGGCAAATTCCTGCAGATGCTGGAATCTGAAACAAAAACAGAAAATACTGAACAATTTCAGCAGGGCTGACAGCATATGTGAAGAGAGAAGGGAGCTAATATTTTGAGTCTGGATGACTCTTTGTCAAAGCCTGGAATGAGCTGAGTCGTAAATCAGCTAAGGTTGAATGGTGGAGCAGCCTTGAGGAGGTAAATGGCCGTGACCCCATGACGTGTATGGAAATTATTCGATTTAAGAATGCTACAGCTTTTTGTAAGTGATTTAAAGATTGGATTGGCCTGGTTGGGTCAGGATCCTGATGGCAACCACCATTCTGGATCAGGAACCTTGAAGCAGCTGAGGCAGGATGTCACTCACAATCTTCCTTTGGCAGCCAATTAAGAAGGGCAGCACGGTAGCATTGTGGATAGCACAAATACTTCACAGCTCCAGGGTCCCAGGTTCAATTCCGGCTTGGGTCACTGTCTGTGCGGAGTCTGCACATCCTCTCCGTGTGTGCGTGGGTTTCCTCCGGGTGCTCCGGTTTCCTCCCACAGTCCAAAGATATGCAGGTTAGGTGGATTGGCCATGATAAATTGCCCTTAGTGTCCAAAATTGCCCTTAGTGTTGGATGGGGTTCCTGGGTTATGAGGATAGGGTGGAGGTGTTGATCTTGAGTAGGGTGCTCTTTCCAAGAGCCGGTGCAGACTCGATGGGCCGAATGGCCTCCTTCTGCACTGTAAATTCTATGAAAAAGCCACCTACAGGAAGTGGGTCGACCCTCTCTCTCTTTTTACGCAATGGCTTGCAACTGACTGTCGCATTCCAATGGAAGTTTGAATGGTGGCTTTAATACCTTCCTGCATCAAGGGGAGCTGATTTCCAGGCTCAGCGGGGCTGATCTGCCACTGGGGACATCCCAGCGGCATCATCGTATTCCCCAACTAGCTCAAGTGAGGCAAACACGTTGGGTAATCAAGAGCTATTTTCCAACTTTGCTTCTGGTTCTACTTCCTAACCTGCCTTTGGATGAGGAAAATTCAGCTATAAATTTCTTAAATACTGTGCAATACTGTCAATATTTCTTAAATACTGTGCAATAAATTTCTTAAATACATATATTTGGTTAATTCCAAGAAAAAGCGTTTTCCTTCCCCCTCACACCTGCCTGTTACCACAAAACTTACTGTTATAACCTGCCTGCTTACCATTGGCTGGGGACATTGCTGCTGTTGTGTATATATATATATATATGTGTTAATTTGTAAATAAATGTTATTTCTTTGTATCCTGAAAACTCGTGCTGGATTCTTCGTGGCCCTCACAAAACTGGTGACGAGGATAGGATGTTATAACCTGCCTGCTTACTATTGGCTGGGGACTAATGACAATCCCACAATCCTGTGGGAGTATGAGCTTCCCCAATGAGGGGGGCGGATAAATCATTAGCAGACTCCCTGCATAAATAGAGCTGGCCAGTTTGGAACCGGGAAGAGAGGAGTTGGCAGCAAGAGAAGTTGTTGCTGCTGCTGTTGTGTTTGCATATAATGTTAATTTGTAAATAAATGTTATTTCTTTGTATCCTGAAAACTCGTGCTGGATTCTTCGTGGCCCTCACAAAACTTACCTGGAAGTGTTTTGACATTGGATGCAAAACATAAGAATAACATTTAAGTTGCACTGTCGTTCTCCTTCCAGTCCTGAACCCATACTCACCCAGTAATATGTGTTTTCCTCTACAGAACAATGAGGTTTCAGTGCATTCAAAGAGCCCTTTGCGTGACGCTAACATGATGTACGCTACCAGTGCCAGTCATTATGAGCTATTATCTGAACTAGGTAAAATTACTTAGTAAATTTGCTTCTGACACTACGTAGTGATTGAATCTTGAATCATTGGGGGTTATGTTACAGAAATAGGCTATTTGACTCAGTTAATCTGTGCCAGTTTATTTTCCTTCATGGTACTTAGCCTAATGTCACTCTTGTGCTGGTTCCCCAAACCCTTCAATATTTTTCTTTTTTTTAAAAAGGCAAATTATGTCTACCCTTTAGACATAATTTATGGACTCAATGTGATCTGTGGGCAAGAATTCCACATATTTACACAATAGAACCTAAACCTAGAGTATTGCCTGCTATGTTTCTCAACCTCCACTTTCTTCTCAAAGCACAGAACTGCAGTTCTATTGTATCTTGTTTGCTAGGCATTTTTCAGGTGAGAATCAAAAGTGAATCTGTGGGTCGGCGCAGTGATTAGCTCTGCTGCCTCACGACGCTGCACCAGTTTGATCCTGGCCCCGGGTCACTGTCCACGTGGAGTTTGCACATTCTCTCCGTGTCTGTGTGACTCTTGCCCCCACAACCCAAAAAGATGGGTGGATTGGCCACGCTAAATTGCCCCTTAATTGGGGAAAAAAAGAATTGGATACTCTAGATTTATTTTTTTTAAAGTGAATGTGTGGGCAGGCTCATTGGCAATGAACAGTATTACCATCAATCTAATCCTGTTCTTAACAGTTTGTAATGATATTGGTGATAAGTATGCCTGAATTTCTTCCTAAATTGAGGAATCTGAAGCCAATAAGGGAACACCCAATTTGCCCATCTATGTTGAACAAATGATTTGCATTCTCTGGGCCTTTTCATGTTCCCTGGATGAATAGCACCATGTGACCTTTTAAATGCACCTGAACAGGCAGAGAGATCTCAGGGTAACGTCTCCAGGAGAGGTCAATTTTCTGTTTCTCGCATGCCTCCCAAAACAAATGCAGTCTCTCTCTACAGCAATAAAGTTAGATTATCTGCTGGAATCCTGGAGCAATGCTTGATTCTACAACAGTTTGCTGATCAGATAGAACATTATCATATTCTAATGGGGTACTACCCACTTTCTGATGGCACACTTACCCGTCACCTCTTTATAAATTCATCCCTCTTAATAGTACCAGATATGCTGGGGTAACTTTAAAAAAAAACTAATGATGCAATTAAATGGCTTCACTGCACAATGTGACTTTGTCAATCTAGAAATTTGCACCATACATGGGATGATATATGAACAGTAGTGGGGGAAGGCACATGAAACCAATTTGATTGGTGAGAGGATTTGCATTTATTTAGGTCCTTGTCGAGGTCCTCAGGATATTGCAAAGTACTTCACAACCATATGATTTAATTTTGAAAAGTAGTCACTCTTGTAATGCAGCTGTAAATGTAAGTATAGGAAGATTGCGCAAACGGCAGTGAGATAAACGACCAGTTAATCTGGTAATGGTTTTGCGTGAGGGACAAATGTTGACCACTGCATTGAGTAAACTTCCCGCCTTCCTTTAGATAGCATTGTGGGATTTGTTTTATATCTGCCTGAGAAGATATAAAATTTAAGATCTTGCTGGAAAGATTGTACATGCTTAGAGAAACAGTCTACAGAGTAAAATGTTTAAGACATGCATGTGTTATGGTTATATTACCATAGTCCTGGCTGGTAACAGGAAGGTTTTAGTAAGAATCAACTAGTTAGTAAGGTCTGTTACAGTATGACAATAAAGAAAGACTGTGCATTAATATAACACCTTTCACAACCTCTCAAACAAAGCAAATGCTTCACAACCAATGGAGCAGTTTATGAAGTGTAGTCACTGTAATGCACGAAATGTAGCAGCCAATTTATGTACAGCAGTGTCCCAAGACGATACTGATCAGATCAGTTGTTTTTAGTGATTTGATAGATTAATGCTGACCAGCATACTGGTGAGAACTCCTGAGCTTTCCTTTGAGTGCAGTCTTGATCTAACATCCTCCAAAAGACAACACCACAGACGGTGCAGCACACACTCAGTCTCCACTGGAATCTTAATTTGATTTTTTTGGGAATATTAATCTGGGTCAAGGAACCAAACCAAACATCCCTTGTCATGTGATATAAGTAAGATAACCCCAGTCTCCTACGGGTAAGTGCTCCTACAGAGAGTATTAGCACATGGGTGTTTCAGTTGCTTTCATTTTAATGTTTTATCTTGAGCGTACCCCTTTGTAATGGACAAATGTTCGTTAGCTCAACCCTCAGAACTAATGTTTGCCTCTGGTTTAACCACGACAATGGAAGCTAATATTTTGATTATTGTATCTTGATATTTTTATATTTTGTGTGTTAGGAAAGAGTTTTTGTAATCTAACCACGATGAATCTGGCCAAACACATCCCATCAGGTAAAATGGTTGTTGTGAAGCGCACTAATATGGACACCTGTACTGAAGAAAATCTGGCCTCCCTGCAGGTCAGTACAGTAAAAATGTGAAGAAGGGTACTTTTTATTGATTAATTGAGCTCGGGGGCTGGATTCTCCGTCCCACAGCGTGACATTTCTGTTTCTCCCCGCCGGCGGGATGCTCCGTTACACCAGTTGGTCAATGAGGTTTCCCATTGTGGGGCAGCCCCACACCGTCGGGGAAACCCGGGCTGCCTGCAAAACGGAGCATCCCGCCAGCGGAGAATCCAGCCCCATATCTGTTAAAACTTATTGAATGTTTACTAGATTAAATACCCTGACATGTTGTCCTATAGCATTTACAGCACAGAAGAGGGCCACTTGGCCCATGTCTGTGCCGGCCAAAAACAAACAGACCAACCAGTCTAATCCCATTTTCCAGCCCTGCAGGTTACGGCGCAGAGGTACATAGCCAGACATATTTTAAATGAGTTGAGGGTTTTTATCTTTACCATCCTTTTGGGTAGTGAGTTTCAGACCCTTGCCCCCCTCTGATGAAAAGTATTTTCCTCATCTGTCCTCAAACAAATCACTTTAAATCTACACCTATGTCCCTTAGTCACTGACTCTTGTAAATAGGCCCTACCGATCCTCTCTTAGCTTCCTCTGTTTCAAGGAGGTCAACCCTAATCCAATTTTCCATTCCTGGCAATGTCCTTGTAAATTTCTTCTGTACCCTCTCTAATGCAATTTCATCTTTTCTGTAATGAGTTAACCAGAACTACACACAGTACTCAAGTTGTGGCCTAACTAGTGATTTATATAATTCCAGCATAACCTCTTGTATTCCATGCCTTAGCTAATAAATGAAAGGATTCCATAATCCCTTAACCGCCTTATTAACCTGTCATGCTACCTTCAGGAATCTGTGCACATTCACTTCTTCTACTCCTCTCCGCATCTTCCCATTTATTGTGTAATATTTTGTCTTGTTTGACCTCTCCAAATGCATTACCTCGCACTTCTCGAGGCTGAATTCCATGTGCCACTTTTTGCCCACCTGACCAGCCCATTGATATCTTAGTGCAGCCTACAATATTCTTTCTCACTCAATCATGTGGCCAATTTTTGTGTATTCCAACTCTGAACTATCTCCCCTGCTTCCCGCTCCATTTTCCTTGAAACCTGTGACCCATTTCGACATAGAGTCATAGCACAGAAGGAGACCATTCAGTCCCTGATGGCGCTCTGTTGAGCAATCAAAAGAATGCCTTTTCCCCCTTCTCCATTCCCGTAGCCATGCAAATTTGTTTCCATCAAGTGCCCATCCAACTTCTTTTTGAAATCATTCATCATGTCTTTCTCGCTTTCTTGCCCTCTCTCCCCCCACCCCCACCTTGCAGACGGGGAGTTCCAGGTCGTCGCATGCTGTATAAAAATGTTCTTCCCCAAATGCCCACTGTATCTCTTGCATAGAACCTTTAATCAGCCTCTCTTACTCTGGGGATTTACGGTGGCAACATCAAGGTGGAGGTTACACGTTGGGTGGCTCCTGCTAGATTTTATTTTTACTCTTTGCACCCAGTTTTTGGGGAGAATTTTGTATGATTACTTATTGGAAAGTCGAAGACAATCAAAGGATGTCGAAAACCTAGAAAAAGAATCCGGGGGGAAAAAGGGGGCGAGCAAAGGTCTGCCGGCGAATTAGATGGGGAGTTCAGCAGGAGGAAAATGGCGGGAGCAGGCTCGCTGAGTGGGGCCGGGCCCATCATGGTGGATAAGCTTGCCGAGGTGATGGCAAGTGAGTTTGAGCAGCTGTTTTCCAAGCACTTTGATAAGCATCGCAAGGAGATGATGGCCTCGCTCAAGGAGTGGGTGGATGAGAAATTTGCCCCGATGAAGGTGGTTCTGGCAAAAATATCGATGGCGGTGCAGAGCAAGGGGAGGTGTTGAAGGAAGTGGAGGAGGTATTGTCACAGCACAGTGACCAGCTCACCTCGATAGGTGAGAAGCTGTGGAGCATGGTGAAGAGTAGCAAAGGTCTGAGAGCTAAAATGGAGGACCCGGAGAGTTGGTGACGAGGCAGAGGGACTGTGGGACTGCCTGAGGGGCTGGAGGCTGACTCAGTACTTTGCACAGATGTTGACCAAATTGATGGGAGAGAAGAAGGACCCTCCTCCCTCTACGAACTATATAGGGCTCACCGGTCGCTTCGGCTGAAACCAAATGCGAATGAGAGTGGTGATAGTATGTTTCCACATTCAGGTGAAGGAAAAGGAGCTGAGATGGGTGAAGCTGAGGTGGGAAGGAGATCGTATTCGTATATACCAGGATCTCAAAGCGGAGCTGTTGCGAAGGAGAAGGTGGTGTTGTTCAAAAGCAACGTAAGGTTTGGGGTAATTTACCTAGCGACGATGAGGGTTGCACAAAACTCCAAGGACTTCTACTTCTACTTTGAGACGGCGGAGGCGTTCATGAAAGCTGTTCCTGTGCTGTATTGTTATTTATTCTTCACTTGGACTGTTTTCATTAGAAAGATGGAGAGGTGACCAAATAGAGATCTACAAGATTATGAGGGGCATTGATAGAATTGTTATGGAGGGGTCAGTCACCAGGGGGCATGGGTTAAAAGGTCCGTGGGGCAAAGTTTAGAGGAGACGTGCGAGGCAGGGTTTTTACGCAGAGGGTGGTGAGTGCCTGGAACGTGTTGCCAGGGAAGTATGTGGAAGCAGATACATTAATGGCGTTCAAAAGGCACCTTGACAAACACATGGATATGGAGGGATACGACACAAGGAAGTGCTAAGAGTTTTAGCAAAGGTTGGTATCATGGCCGATACAGGCTTGGCGGGCTGTGGGGCCTGTTCCCGTTTTGTATTATTCTTTGTTCTTTGACTGGGACTGAAATTAGTTTGGACTTTGGCTGTGTTAACTTTATTGTTTCTTTTTTTTTTCCTGAACTTGTGTTTGAGAAGGGATGGTTTGGGGCTGTGTGGTGATTGGTTGGAATTTGATTATTTTCGGTTTGAGTGATTACTCCGTGCTGGGAGTTTGGAAGATGTGGGTGGCCTTTGTGTTTGTTTTCTCTATGTGGGGGAAGGAGAGCTGGCAGGGGCACCTTGCTAGGAAACGCAAGTTGGCTAGTGAACATGATCATGCTCCACATTTGATGGATGTGGCCTTGAAAGAAAAGCAATTGCTGCTGATATGTTGAAGGAAGAATGCAGCCTGTTTCCCAAATGCAGGAAAATGTGCTGTCTACATGTTTCGCTAACCATGCCCAACTTTAAAACAGTACTACATTAACTAGCGAATTTATGCTTTCCTTTCAGAATGAGCTTCTTGTCTGGCAATTTCTCCGACACCCAAACATTCTGCCACACAGAGCTGCTTTTGCACAGGGCAGCGAGCTATGGGTCATTATAGGATTCACGGCTTACGGTAAGGTAACATCAGGACAAAGAGCTGTGTGTTCTGCATATTGTACTTAAAAGCCACATTTAATCAATAAACATGAATGTCCTGAGCTTGCCTTTCTGACCTTGTGTAGGTTCTGCCAGCAGCCTGTTAAAGTTATATTTTACTCGAGGCATGAGTGAAAATCTCATTGCGCATATTTTTTACGGAGTCTTGAAGGCACTGGACTATATTCATCAAATAGGATGCATTCACAGGTAAATTTAGATTTTACAACGCTCAGTCATCATTTTTGCATGAACTTTCTAAGCCGTCCCACAGCCGCATTTTAAAACAAAAACTTTCCTATTGCTGTCATCACTCACATTTTCGTAGGCGTGTTTCACTAAAAAGTCCAACTCATGATGGTTTTTAATTTATTTTAATTTTCAAGCATGTTTTCACATTAGTGAGCTTAAACAAGCTTGGGTCCTGATGCTGCTTTGAAACTTTAGAGGCAGATATGTATTGGCTCTGAGGGGTGAAACCAGTTGTTCACGAGTCCCACTTTTTATAAAAATATGATAAAAGTTGAAAAGAAAAGCCCATAGAGTGACCCAAGTAGACAAATGATACCGGATATCTCCTGAAAGGTGTAGTGAGGGGCCTTTGTTACTCGTACATCAACAACAGCTTTTTATTTTTATAGTAATTTTACATAGTAAAACTTCGTAAGGTAGTTTGCAGGAGTGTTATTGGTGAATTTGACACCAGTGCACTTAAGATACCACTGGGACAGGTGACTAAAAGGTTGGTCATGGGAGCTTTTCAGGAATGACTTGAGGAATGACCGAGAGATTTAGAAAGTGAGTTGCAAAGCTCGGAGCCTAGAAAGTTGAAGGCACATCTGGAGTGGTGAAAATCAGAGATATGCAAGAAACCAGATCAGAATTGTAAGACTGGAGGAGGTGACGGAGTGTTGAGTTCATGAGAGCATTTACTTTGGTTTGGAAGAAAGTGATATCTGCAATAATCCTAATCTTCTTTATATTGGCTGTCAGACTTTCCAGCTATTAATCTGATAAACCTTCTCTGAACTGCGTCCTTATACATTAATGAGGTGACTAATACTGTACACAGTACTCCAGATGTGGTCTTGAGTGTTACAAATGCCCGGTCAGCTCTCAACAGTGGTTAAGTGACTGGATCAGGGCCACAACTTTTTTAAAAGTTTTATGATGGTATGGAAATATTGATTTGTTCCAGGAGTGATGATATAAGAAATGGGACTTGGTTATTTTATAAACTAACTTTATTAAAACAAAAGACAAGAAAACAATATTTAAACTTTTAAACTTCAATCCTAACAATAACCGATTATGTGTAGTTTCTTAACCTTGACACACTAGTTCACATTAAACAGCACTTTAACAGAACCTGCAGCTCTCATGCCACTTATACAGGAAGACCAAGAAAATACTTGCATTTACGAAGCAGTTTTTCATCTCTTCAGGAAAACCTTGCAAAACCCCTTTCCAAAGCCAGCTTTTGTGACAACTTTCATGAACTGCTCGGTCACTTCCCAAAGCTTGCTCCTGTACCTGTTCAAAATTCGATTTTAAGCTCTGCCCATCCCCTCAAACAAAGGTTCCCTGGAGTTTCCAGACTCCCGTATCATCGTTATCTTGGCTGTTTAATTGTCCACTCCCATTTATACAAAAGAACAGAGGCATGCTATTGATATTAAACTAACCTCCCAGTTAGTTTGGTAAAGAGGTCATCAGACTCTAATGTGCTAACAGTTGGTCAGACAAGAGTGTCCCTAAAGACAATGGATCTGTGGCATCTTGTGTGTTCCCACTAATGAGTTTAAGTCTGACTGGGGCAACGTAACTCGGCCGGGTGTGGGCGTATTCCTCTGATTCCGTACTAGCAGTATTTCCCTCGGTCGTTTTAAGCCCTAAATTGCCTGCTACATCTTCAATCTAATTCTGGACCCAATTTCCTAATATCTGCCTTGAGTAACACAAGTGCTTTGTAATTGAAGCATAACCATCCTTCTTTTGTATTCAATTCCCCTTAATAGATGATAACATTACTAGTTTTTCAAATTAATTTCCTATACCTGCATGCTAACCTTCTGAAATCCATGCACTAAGACATCCAGATCTCTCTGCATCTCTGAACTCTCCAATCTTGCACCATTTAGATAATATTTCTCCTGCTAAGATGGACACTTTCACATTTTTCCACATTAATGCTCCATTTTCCAGATCTTTGTCCACATTACCCATCTTTATCTCTTTGTAGCCCGTTGCGTCCTCTTCACACCTTACTTTCCTACCTATCTTTGTGTCATCAGTAAATTTGGCGGCCACCTCTTCCACCAAGTCATTTATATAAATTGCAAATCGTTGAGGTCCCAGTACTGATCCCTGTGGCACACCACTCGTGAATGTCAAGAATGAGAGGTCAAAGATATAGGTTGAGAGACGGTAGATTTTAGAATTGAGATGAGGAGGAACTACTTCACGCAGATGGTGGTGAATTTGTGGAACTCACTGCCCCATAGTGTGATGGAATCTGAGTCATTAAATAGTTTCAAGAAAGCGATAGATATATTTCCAATTTTTTAAAAATGGGTTAAAGGGATTTGGGGATCAGGCAGGGATGTGGATTTGAGACCATGAAGAGATCAGCCATGATCCGATTGAATGGTGGAGAAGGCTCGAGGGGCTGAATTGCTTACTTCTGCTTCTAATTCCTATGTTCCTTTGACATCTTGATAAAAGCAAATTACTGTGGATGCTGGGATCTGAAACGAAAGAGAAAATGCTAGAAAATCTCAGCAAGTCTGGCAGCATTTGTAGTGAGAGAAAAGAGCTAACGTTTCGAGTCCGATGACTCTTTGTCAAAGCTGACAAAGAGTCAGCTTTAAGGCACAATTAAACTCACAATCAAAGACACAATTAAACTCTCCCATGATCAACTGGTGGTGGCCAAATCTGGGATCGCTACCAACAACCCCCTTATAAAACTCACATTGTCCCAATTTGGTGCATACACGTTTACCAACACCATCAGCCTCCCTTCCAATACCTCACTCACAATCACATATCCCCACCTGGATCCCTCACCTCCTTCGCACTCACAAATCCCATATTTTTTTTGCTCATTAAAATTGTCACTCCCCTCGAATTTGAATCAAACCCTGACTGGAAAACCTGCCCAACCCACCCCTTCCTTAACGTAACCTGGTCCTTCACGCGGAGGTGTTTCTTCTGCAGAAAAACCACCTCTGCTTTCAAGCTCCTGAGCTGCGCAAACACTTGTGATCTTGTAATTGGTCCATTAAGTCCCCGGATGTTCCACGTTACCAACCTTACCGGAGGCTTACGCCTCCATTCCCCTCCACCATCTTCCCCACTTAACTCCAGCCCCATTATTTCCTCCCTGTATCTAGCCCATCCCAGATGCCCCCTCTCTCCGCCCCTTACCATGTCATTCCTCACCCTTGCCACGTCACGTCAACCCCCAACCCCCGGCCAGCTCTCTGCCTTCTCCCCTACCTCACTTCTGTTCACGAGCATTACTTGCTAGTGTGGCAGCCACTGCACAAAGGCACCTCACAATGACCTTCCCTCCCCCTCCCTCCACTACTCCTCAGCTCGGGGAAGAAGGCTCCCTGCTGACCTTGCCCTCCTCCAACCAAACAAAGACTCATCCTGAACTCCAGATCACCCCCCTCCTCCCAGAAAGCAAACAAGCAACCGCTAAACATAAACAGCCCCATAAAACAATAGGTGGGGGAGGATGGGAACATCCATTCCCGCATAACCTTTTCACCCCTACCACCCCTTACAATCCCAACAGCAAACCCAAAAAAGGATCCCCTCCAAATCGGGGGGAGTGAAAATCCCCCAATCCCCCCCCCCACTTCAAATGCTTTCCCAAAATACCATTACAAGATACCAGCACCCTGGTTTCCAATCATTGTCCACTCAGTTCTTCCCCAGTTTATGTTCCTTGATGAAGTCCTCTGCTGCTTCTAGGGTCTTGAAGTAATATTCCAAGCCTTCAAACGTCACCCATAATTTTGTCAGGTAAAGCACCCCAAACCTGACCTGGAGCCGGTACAGCACCGCCTTGCCTTGTTGATCTCTGCCCGCCGATTTGCCAAATCTGCTCCAATGTCCTGATATATTCGGACCATCCCATTTGCAGGTGCACTTCTCCCTGGCCCAACGCAAGACCTTCTTTCTCCATAAATTTGTGGAGTCTCACGATCTGCCCGCGGCAGCTCCCCAGCTCAGAGACCTGTGCGTTCGGTCCATTTCAGTGGTCTTATCTAGCACCCCCTCTGTCACCAGCGCTGGCAGCATCTTTGAGATGTACCACGTGGCACTCACACCTTCCACTCCTTCATGGAGGCTCACTGTAATATAGAATATATTAATCTTTATTGTCACAAGTTGGCTTACATTAACACTGCAATGAAGTTACTGTGAAAAGCCCCTAGTCGCCACATTCTGGCGCCTGTTCGGGTACACAGAGGGAAAATTCAGAATGTCCAATTCATCTAACAGCGCATCTTTCGGGACTTGTGAGAGGAAACCGGAGCACCCGGAGGAAACCCGTGCAGACTCCGCACAGACAGTGGCCTGAGCCAGGAACCTGGAACCCTGTAGCTGTGAAGCAAATGTGCTACCCACTGTGCTACCGTGCTGCCCTATCACAGGTTCTGCTATCTTGAGGTGTTCTCCTGCTCCTCCACCTTTGTCCTCGACGTTTTGCAAAGGTCTCCTAAGAACTCCGCCTTCAGTGCCACCACACGATTGCTGTGGTCTGAGATCACTCTTTTGATCTCTCAAATCAGCGACCCCTGCATCTCCAAGCACTTCTCCACCTGTTCCATTGAACTCTTCAGGAGTGCCGCAGCTCCTTCGATGGCCTTCGAGCGATCCTCCCACATTTCTTTCCCCTGTTGGCAGAATTCCTCCTTAATGAAAGCCATCAATTGCTCCATCTGGGGCTTTCCACCTTGCATCAGCCCTTCCCCCATAGCCATTCTTACACCGGTTGCTGCGCCACACATTTCCTCCAACTCTTTGGCCAGGTCTCTCACCATCTTCTGCCGGGTTTGATTACCGGCGAACATACCACTCCTGGGGGAAACCGCTCCTCCAACCTTCAACTGCACCTTTTTGTCAAAATTACATCCAATATTGGGTCAAGAGAGCTCTTTCATATGCCTTTGAGCAGGAGTTGCCCTGCCCTGTGCGTTACCACTCACACCTGACCGTCACCGGTAGTGAACTAATTCATTTTTTAATAGTTCTATAAACACTTAGATATATTTCTGGTTAACTTGCTCTCTGATGGTAAAATTTCCTTATTAATCTTTTAGCCAATTAAAAAAATTGTTTGTGGGATGTGGGTGTTGCTGACTAGGATCAGCAGTTATTGCCCATCCCTAGTTGCCCTTCAGATGGTGGTGGTGAGCTGCCTTCTTGAACCACTGCAGTCCTGAGGTGTAGCTACATCCATGGTGCTATTAGGGAGGGAGTTCCAGGGTTTTGACCCAGTGATAGTGAAGGAGCGACGATATATTTCCAGGTCAGGAGTTAGAGGAGAACCTTCAGGTGGTGAGGTTCCCAGGTATCTGCTACTCCTGTCCTTCTAGATGGTAGTGATCGGGTTTGGAAGGTGCTGCCTAAGGAACCTTGGTAAATTACTGCAGTGCATCTTGTAGGTGGTACAACATGGCTGCCATTATTCATTTGCTGTTCCTTGTATTCTGTCCAATCTTCTGACCACTTATCTAAATTTGCACAATTATATGCTTTTTCTTTAAGTTTGGTACTATCTTTAACCCTTCTAGTTAACCAGGGATGGTGTGTCTGTCCTTTATTTTTTTTTCTTGCTCATTGGAATGCGTCTATTCTAAAATATCTCATTAAATGGTTGCCGCTGCATCTCTTTTGACCTATCCCTTAACCTACATTGCCAAATTACTTTAGCCAGCTCTACTTTCATGCCCGCATAATTGCCCTTGTTTGCGGTCCCAATCCTACATTTCAATCACATTCTGGTCGCTGCTATCGAGGGGCTTCTTCACTGAGATCATTAATTATGTCCTGTATCCTTTAATATTCGAGTCGCAATCTATGGCCTCCTTCAGCTTTGTCTCTGTAATCACTGTCAATTTGTATTTATTTCTGTTTGCTCTCAGTTCATCTGTTTTATTTCAAATGCTGTGTGCATTCAGAATACAGAGCCTTTTTGTTTTATCCTATCCTTTTATTTTCATAACCTTTAGTCTCATCTGTTGATTTACTGTTAGATTTGTACACTCTATCCCTTTCTGTCACGGCTGGTTTCCATTTCCTGTAAACTTTTCTCTTTAGCGTTGTCTTTACTCTTATTTACCACATCTTCCCAAATGTAATCCTTTGCCTTCCAATATTTACTTTAAAACCCTCTCTACTTTCCCTCGTTGTACAGCTCATAAGAACACACGTCCTATCACTGTTCAAGTGTAGACTGTCCCAACAGTATAGATCCCTATTGGTGCCAGTGCCCCATAAACGAAAACCCACATCTCCCACACCAAACCGAGCTTTCATTTACCTAATCTGATTTGCCCTATGCCAATTTGCACGTGGCTCAGGTAATAATCCAAAAATTTTGGTTTTTTGAGGTTCTGCTTAATTTGGTGCCAAGCTCCTCAAGCTGACTATGCAGGACCATCACATTTGTCCTGCCTATGTTGATACCTGCATGGACATGACTACTGGATTCTCTCCCTCCCACTGCAGGTTCCTCTCCAGTCCTGAGTGGATGTTCCGAATCGTGGCACCAGAGAGGCAACACCGCCATCTAGACTCGTGCTTTTTGCTGCAGTGTCTGAATATACTATCCCCATACTACCAGTACATTCCTGTAACTACCTCCATCATGAATGGCGTCCTGTGCCATTGCCAATTAGCTCATTATCTGCAGCCCTGCTCTCATCCAAGCAAGCTTAAAAAATAACTCTAATCTGTTGGACAATTACAAAGGTCGAGGCTCCTGCACTCCTGCCTGCTGGGTCCCTGTATATGTCATTTGCAGTCACACCCTCATGAAAATCAGAAGACACCCCCCCAATGTGGTGGAGAGCGACCTGCAGCTCGATAACTCTTAAGCCATAGTTCCTGCAGCAGTAAACGCTTAACTGCAGATACGATTGCTCTGGATTACACTGATATCCAGAGGCTCCCCCGTCCTTAATTGCAGCGTTTCACCTGCTCTGCCAATCCAAGTGGCTTTGCCACTTATGCCCAAATTCCACTAAAGAATTTAAAAACACGCTTCTTCCTCTACCTGACTTTTTCCGCTACTTGACTGTAATTTTCTTTTGGCTTCTGTCAGTAAAATTAATCTCTGAAGTAAAATTGGTGGGCCAGTTGGTGTTGACATGCTTTTTGCTGAAAAGTGCAACTGGTCCAGTACTTGCAAATTCTGATTGGTGTTATTAGAGTGAGGAGTCACTCATCTCCACTGTGGTGCTGCTTCTTCAGAAAGCTTTCCCAAATGCCATCAGCCGAGCACATTCATTTCTGCAACTTTTTTCTTCTTTTTCCCAACAGGTGCGTTAGACCCAGACATATTCTTATATCTGGGGATGGCCATATTTATCTCACAGGTCTGCACGGTCTCTGCAATATGGTCTCAGATGGACAAAGGCTAAAGCTTGTGTATGATTTCCCAGAGTACAGTGCTTCCGTTTTGCCTTGGTTAAGCCCTGAAGTTCTCCAACAGGTTTGTTGCACGCTTGTCTATATCTGCAACTTGCCTTCTTGCCAGCTGACCCATGTTAGTGTGATGAATGCAGAATAACTGGTTTATTTAATGAAATACAGTATTTTGCAAGTGATTTTATTGTATTACTTCCAGAGTGTAATGTCTGGAACTGTTCATCTGTATGATGATGTTTCAAGCAGAAATAATAATTTTATATATTGGACCTTTTTCTTTCTTCCTTTTAAACTAATATATTTCACAAGTATCAGAAGTGGGAAGGATATTCAGACCTTCCAACCCCTTGCACCCTTCAATTAGTGCATGGCTGATTTCTGTATCTTAACCCCATGGGTTATATTTATGCTGTCCCCTAAGGCACTTTGCCACCTTTCTGTCTCCGCCTCGCTTAAGTCCATGGATGACATTCCTGCCCTGCCCCCAAAAGAGGCCCTTAAGTGGGTAATTAATGCCCAATTAAATGATCCTTCCCACTGCTGCTGGTATTAAACAAGTGGCAGAAACACCTGTCGCTCTGCGGGGAGCACAACAAGCTAACCTATGCGGGGTGTTCGTGGTCTCTCATGGAGGGGCACTTGATTGAGGGATTTGCTATTGGAAAGAGGCTGGCCGAGTGAGAGCCAACCCACTGCCCTTGTTATAGGCCCCCCATCCTGCGCTCTCTCTCTCACTCTCTCTGGCGTACGTGCTCTCTCTCTTGCGCGTGCGCTCTCTGGCGCGCGTACTCTCTCTCTCTCTCTGGTGCGCGGTCTCTCTCTCTCTGGCACGCGTGCTCTCCCTCACTCTCTCTCTTTGGCACGCTGTCCCTCTCTCTCTCTGGCGCGCCCCCTCTCCCTCTTTCCATAATTTCCCCATTTCCGGTTAGCTCAGTTGGCTAGACTGCTGGTTTGTGATATGGAGCGACAGCAACAGCGCAGGTTCAACTCCTACCGGTTGAGGTTACTCATGCAGGCCCGCCTTCTCAATCTTGTTCCTCGCCTGACGTGTGGTGACCCTCAGGTTGACATCATAACCAGTCAGCCCTCCCCTTTGAGGGGAGTCTGTGGTCATCTGGGACTATTCTGTCTTTTCTTATCTTCATGTGTAATATGTACTGGCATTTTAACTGGAATTATTGTTGTACTGAATAGAACAAAGCTCCTGTTTCTTAGTTTGTCAGTTAATGTTTTGAAGTTCAGTCCGAATTCTGATTTTTAAACTGCACTCAGGATAAATGGCTGTGCAATGAGGAAGCACTTTGTAGCAGATTGCTGAATTGTGGTGCACCCTAAGCCCCACCCCTTGTATATGATTGACCATATTGGTTACCTGCTATATTGTGGGGCGTTTATGGGTAATCAATTCCAGCTGACACAAAAATGGGTTTGCCGTGGAATGTTTTGTCTCGTTGAAATGTGCCGTGTTACTGAAAAGGTTGGGAACTACTGGATTAGGCTATGAGACAAACCACAGAACATTTACTGAGCCATGATTTAAATGTTAAGGGAGGAGTACAGAAATCTTGCATGGATATGGTCAAATTCTGCCTCTTGCCATCAGACCTACTTGAGCGTAAAAGCTGCTGTGTGAATCAGACTGCATCCAACACAGTCAAAGGAGGCTGATCTTCACTGCATCTTGGATGTGAGGAAAGAAGGAACACATCTTTTTACTGTATTTTGTTATGTGGTCAACTGGTTTTCAGTATGCACACTCTGCATGATCACGTTGGAGTGTAGAACCCCTATCCCTTTGAGTATCAAAAAATGTGCCTTCTCTTCCACAATAGGACTTGCATGGATATGATGCGAAGTCTGACATTTACAGCCTTGGAATCACAGCATGTGAGTTAGCCAGAGGCCAGGTTCCCTTTCAGGATATGCGGCCTACACAGGTGACCTTTTATTATTCTTTAATGTTGAACACTCTATATTTTATAATGTGGAGGCTGATCCATGGATGAAGAGGAGAAAGAATTGTCTATTTACTGCTTTAATATTTTCCTCAGATGCTGCTCCAGAAGCTGAAAGGCTCGTTGTGTCTGGGCGACCTCAGTTTCCCACCAAAGGAACTAGTGATGAAGAATTCCCGCTCTGGAGTGGATTCTGGAATTGGAGAAAGTGTTGACCCCTGCACCATGATGAGGAGAAACACAAAGGAACAACCCCAGAGTTCAATGACGGAAACATTCTCTTCTGCCTTTCACAGCTTTGTTGAGCTCTGCCTGCAAAGAGAGCCCAGAAATCGGTATGTGTACTATATCATTCTTTGATTAAATTAAATACCTTTTCTCTTTTGTGGAGATGTTTCTCATCTCTATTTATTGCACCAGGAGTTGTGATTGAAGATTCCGAACATGTGTTGTACAACTGTTAGATTTAAATGCACCCAAGTGGTTAAAAAAAATTGCACGCATGTAGTCATTCTGCTCTCCTATATCAATTAACTCTCTTTTATCAGTGTCACTGCTCCTTTGCAGTCAGGTAGAATTCATTGAATCATTGGCTGGTGAATATGGTCAGGAATGGATGGACACTAGCCAACTATCTGCAGTATAAAGACAGCTACCTTTCTGCTACTTCTGGTTACTCTTCCCAAGATCAGCCCTGATTATATTGAATGTGAGGGAACACTTGATGGACTATATGGTGGTCATCTGCTCCTGTTTCTTAGTTTGTCAGTTAATATATTTGGCTTTTTCAGGAACACCAACAATTTGAGGGAAATGTAACATTTTACGTAAACTTGTTTGCAGATTGGGAATTTGATTACAATTAAGTTTCCAGGTTTTCCTTTAGGTTAACGGCACCAAATTTATGTAGAGCCTTTATTGAAATGTCCCAAGGTGCTTTATGTGTGTGTTAATGTGCAGAATTTGGTGCTGAGCTACATAAGATGCTATTAAGACAAGAGACCAAAATGCTCAGTCAAATAGGTAAGCCTTAAGGGTCTGAAAGGAAGAGGCGGTGTGGTACTGACAAAATACGATCTTCTGTTGGTAATTCAGAATTGATGCCCAAAAGGAATGGAATTATTCAAGAAATTGAATTAAGCCATTGCATTAAAATGGCATGTCAGATGTTTTGAAACAAAACTGAAATTTAGAGTGACCAGAAATTTGATTTGTGGCTTTGAATATGATTTTCATATACGGTTTTCAAAAAAATAAATAATTTTGTTATGTAGTTAAATTGTGTTTTGATTGTTGTAACTGCTAATATGACCATCTTTATAAATAAATAAATAAGTAATAGGCTTCTCTTCTGTTCCAGGCCATCAGCTAGCATGTTGTTGGCTCACCCTTTCTTCAAACGGGTGAGTATTTACTATGGTTATATTCTGTACCTGGGAGATGTTGAAAATTGACCAGAATTGATGCCTTGGAACCCAAGAGAGTGAGAATGTATTTGTGGCAAAATAAGTGTCTGTCTATGGGGCAGCATGGTAGCACAAATGGATAGCACTGTGGCTTCACAGCACCAGGGTCCCAGGTTCAATTTCCCACTGGGTCACTGTCTGTGCAGAGTTTTGCATGTTCTCCCCGTGTCTGCGTGAGTTTCCTCCGGGTGCTTTGGTTTCCTCCCACAGTCTAAAGACGTGCAGGTTAGGTGGATTGGCCATGTTAAATTGCCCTTTGTGTCCAAAAAAAGGTTATGAGGGGTTATTGGATTACGGGCATAGGGTGGAAGTGAGGCCTTAAGTGGGTCGGTGCAGACTCGATGGGCCGAATGGCTTCCTGCACTGTATGTTTTATGTTCTATACATTTTGCAATAATTTAACTCATTTCTAATGAGGAACATAAGCAGTGATCAAAACCCAATTGATCAGGCACGTGCAAGATGGATGCAGCTTTTATGAATATCAGTAAATTATATTCTGACACTATAATAATAATCAGGCGTAAAATTCAGTGATTATAGCACGCCTTATTTTTGTTTAGTGCCTTTTAATAGCTTGCTTAATACTAAAGTGTAAATCTAGTGGACTTTATTTCTTGCATTGGAGACTGGCATTAATCATTTTGAAAACCCGAATCATTGCTCAATATCTTACTGTGATTGGTTGAATTTTTTTGTCTCCTGCAGGTGAAAAAACAGCCGATGAAGACTCTGATTAATCTGCTTCAACCAGCGGTGCCACTTTCTGGTTCTCAGGCCAAAGCAGGGACCTCGGAAACACCGAGAGATGGTCCAATAGGTTCCTTACATGAGCTAGATGGTGACTGGGAATTTTAACTTTTGTTTTCCCTTCAACTTTTCTCCCTCTTTACAAAACAAAAGCAAACAAAATGAGTTTGCATTAGTAGCAACTTTAGGATTATTGCCTGTTAAGCTGACTGAAGGCATGGAAAATGGCCTCTGAAAAAATTGGGCATTTGTCATCGTTACCCTTGTGCTAAAAATTGTACCTGGGTCTGTTGACCTGTATTACAGACAATATCGCTGCTGTGACTAAATCAGACATTTATGCAGGTTAATCCAAATTGATCCTGCAATCAAGTTGGGACTTCTCTTTGCAGGTTGTACATTTTGTACTTCAGTATTAGATAATTGCTTTGAAACTGGCTGATAAGCACATTAAATATATTTTTGAGTATATATTTGTATTTTCTTTACAGTTGTAACATTAAAGTTAAGGCTGGATCGATTGGAGCACGGTGGTGCATTAGTAAGCTCTGTGCTAGAAAGTAAAACCCAATTTTGGACCTGCAGTTTCCACCCTGTTTTGTCCCTTGGGGTTTGGTGTTGGGTTGGGGTGGGGGGCAAACACAGAGTGAAGAAAAAGCACTGAGCAGGGACCTGGTAGAAATTGAGAGGCATGGAACTGGCAGGCAAGTGACCCTGAAACATTGTCATCAATTTGTAGCGCATGGGGGAAGTGCTTATCCTCATGGCTCAGAAGTAAGAAGTACCACTTCGCAACCTTTTGGCTAAGATCAAGCATCAGATCAAGCCCACGATGAGGTGCAATGCCCTTTCTGGTCAACTTGGATCTTCTATGTCTCTCTTGTGGAGACCACAAATTGGATTATTTGAATTGTTTTTTTGCAGCACAGGTGGCACAGTGGTTAGCACTGTTGTATCTCAACGCCAGGGACCCTGGTTTGATTCTGGCCTTCGATGACTGCCTGTGTGCAGTTTGCACTTTCTTCCTGTGGCTGCGTGGGTTTCCTCGAATTCCAAAGATGAGCATGTCAGGTGGATCGACCATGCTAAATTTGCCCTTAGTGTCCAGGGATGTGTAGGTTAGGTTATGGGGATAGGGCAGGGTGGACGAGGGAGTGGACATGGGGTGAGTGCTCTTTCAGAGGGTCAGTGCAAACTCGATGGGCCAAATGGCTTCCTTGTGCACTGTAGGGATACTACACAAAATGAAGAAATGTCTGCCATTTTATTGAAGGAATAGCTCAGTTTATCTTTTCTTCATCCTATTGAAGTGATGGGTTTTTATATCCTCCAAACTCCCATCCATGTTTACAGTTTTGGTGCAATATGTTTCTGTTAGTGAAAGGGGTCCTAAACATCAAACATGTGTGCACTGTGTTTACAGCACATTTTACCTTTATTTTCTTACATTGCTTAATGAAAGTGTACCACAGTGCCTTCAGTCTGTTCTTGATGTGAAAGGCACAGTATTATAGAAGCGTGGCTTTGTTGGATGTGTTGTGGAATTTCAACATGTCTGAGACTTTAGTTATTCAGTGTGGATCCTCCCTTTTAACACAAACCCTAATTGGGTGCAGGTTAATAAGTTTTTTTCCAGCAGATGCATCTTCACAAATAGCTCATTTTGTTTAGATTTTGTATTTTTGTCAGTGCTTCAACCCTAGCTGATTATTAGTGATAACTAGATTATTTGGTTGAGTGTGAGAAGAATTTTGGTTGTAGGACATGGAGAAAATACTGATTGTGAAACATGATAGCAGGCAAAATAAGAAGGGAGGAAAAACTCACAAATAGCCTGTCAGACAGATTGAGTGGGCAAAACTGGCAGAGTGAGTTAAGTGTGGAGTAGTGTGAGGCTATTCATTTTGGATTTGAGAAAGGCAAATATCTCTTTAATGGGGGAAGATTAGGAGATTTGGGTGTCCCATTTAAACATACTAGTTCAAAGGCACAAAAATAATTTTAAACACGCATGGAATGTTGGCCTACATCTGAAGAGGATCGGAATTCCAAAGTGAAGCTTCACTTCACAGAACCTGGAGGCGTCAACTATACTTTCCAGTTCTGGGCATGTACCGTATTTCAAGAACTTTAGAATTGGCTTTGGGAGGTTTCAGTGCAGAAACACCAGGGCTGAAATAGGTAAATTGTGGTTGGGTTGCATAAATTTGGTTTGATCTCCATTGAATTTAAGGGATTACGGTTTGACTTAATGGGTGTTTAAATGGTTGGGATGGACTTTGCCTGTAAGTCACTCTGTGCCACAACTCGCAGTAAGGTGGCAATTCCACCATCAATTTACCCGTCAAAGTAGCAGGAATGTTCATGTTTTTATATTTCAGCAAAATAACTTGCAGTGCAAATGGTAAATTCCTGATCGTTTAGATTTATACATAACTGAACTGCCACCTAAAAACAGTCTCATAATTTCCTTTATTAATTCACCTTTGATCCCGCACTTGTATATAACCCATCATTACAACTGTTTTCTTCCAGTGAAATCAGGGTCTTCCAAACATTGTGACATACACCCTTGTTAAATTGTTAAGGACAGATTCTCCGTCGCCTGACACCAAAATTGGAATTGTCTATCGGGCGGAGAATAGCTTCCGATGCCAGATTCGGGGCAGGCGCAGGTTTGACGACGGTTCGCGATGCTCTGTTCCCTCCAAATCGGCATCATCGGGATGCGCGCCACGTGCAGTCGCAAGGCCATTGACATGTCATCAACCATCCCACCTGCGATGCTCCGCTCCCAATGGCTGGGTTCCTGATGGTGCGGGCCATGTATCGTCCCAGCGGCCGGGATCCTGGCGTGTAGGCTGCGGACGTTGTCCAGCGTCGCCACACTCATCCGGGATCTGAGCCGCTGGCCGAGGCGCTGTTTCTAGGGCTGGGGTCAGTGGTGGGGGATGTGCTGTGGGGTTGGGATGGGTGGGCTAGGGTTCCAGCACGGCCGTCGCCATGTTTTCCGGCGCGACAGGTGCTGCTAGTCAACCGTGCCATGCGCGACCCGGGACCCGGAGGTTCTCCTGCCGTTTTCCGCATGATCCCTATGTGTTCCGCACGACGCCAGTGCTAGCCCCTCACCAGTACCAGAATCGTGAGGGGGTTCGCGCTGATTTTCCCGTCATGAATCACACACGGATTCTCTGTTCATGTCGGGACTTAGCCTCAGGAACGGAGAATTTCGCCCTTAATGTTCTGTGGGAATTTAAGAATGTATTTATTAATATTGACACTTTTGAACAAAGGAACCAGAAAAGCTTTGTTCGTCTCAAATATAGCTGTCCTCTTTGTTTTCCAGTAAAGAGTATTTGTCACCGGCTCAGTGCTCCTGCTGGCTTGGCACTTACATCCTGGCATCTTGGCACATTATTTTCACATTTTTCTATATTTAATTTCTGCCACAAAACTGTTATGAATAGGACTCCTGTCCTTCTAAGGAGTGAATATGATTTCGTCACATTTTCATACAGTACTTTGTAGTTCTTTATGTCATGGTCCAAGTTCCCCATATTGGGATCATCTGTCTACTACACTACAGCAAACAATTGTACAAACCTGTTTAACAATGTTGATGTGTTGAAGGCACTGCAATAGTGTATATGACAAACTGGAGAAACAGGGCCGATTCTCCCAAAACATTTTGAAGTTAATTTGGGGAGGGTTTTCCAGGGCGTTTCCCACTGGCTCTGCTGGCGAGTTCCCAACCGCTATTCAATGAGTCACTTTTTTTGTCCCTGGGGAGTTTCTCACCTCACACTTAGAATTTTTTTTAGTACTGGGGAGCTGAACTCCGAGATCAGGCCGCCATTTAGAAAGGGTGCCCCAATCAGTAAGTGAGCTTGTGGGACGCCACACATGGGACAGTTCCCCCCCCCCCCCCCAACTTCCCAGAGGCACCTACTTACCCACCCTTCAAATTCCACCCTCATTTTATAGGCATGGTCCCCCTGGCAGTGCCACCCTGGCACTCAGGCACCATTGAACTGGCACCCAGGCAGTGCTCCTGCTGGCTTGGCACTCTCATCCTGGCATCTTGGTACATTATTTTCACATTATTCTATATTTAATTTCTGCCACAAAACCGTTATGAATAGGAACTAGCCATCTGTCCCAGGATTTCCTCAGTGATATTTTTACAACTAAAATTGGCAGTTTTTGAAAGGTGTGCCTTCTCCATATGTCCTAGGATTTTGGGAAGGAGCAGTGTGCTAACGAAGCTGATTTTCGTTCAGAAGGGCCCCAAGAAGGAATTTTTGGAGTCACTTGGCATCCTGAACATATTATGTGGCATCAAATGGTTTGAAATCAAGATTGGCTTTGTTGCAGTTGCACATTGTTTTTACCTTTGGGAATAGTGGGGAAGTGATTAAATGTTTTCCCAGCTGATTATCAGCCCATTGAACGGCGCTAAGAGTTCCCCTTTATGGCCATCAAGTTCTGGCGTTGGACTTGAAGCTGGAACTTCTGTCCAGAGGTAGAGATGCCACCACTGTGCCACAAGATCTTGTTAGACTTGGTGATGAAAATCTAAACCCTTTTGAATGTTTTTGCTCAGTATCTAAGTACTTACCCAGATCATGAGGTATGTTTGGGACTGGTTAAACGTGTACGGAGAAATAAGTTATTAGATGTTGTGTAGTTAATGGCCTTTCATCAAGTTTTAAGATTTTCGACAGAATTCTGAATGAGCCTTTGGATGAGCAAGTAGAGAAAACGCTCTGGGTGTGATCCAACGGCCACATTGCGCTCTCGCTCGAATGCCAGGAGATGCCTCTTGTGGGCTTCCCGGCGATCTTCACACCTCGCAGGATCCACCCAAGTCCCGCGAGGTGTGCGAGTCGGAAACACTCACAAGGGGCGTGACCAAACGGCGCGTCCCGAAGCTGATTTTAAATTGGCTTTGGGAAACTTGAGCGGGATCCACTGGCCTCCCCAGCGAGGCCGCAGGCGGGTGCTGTTAAGCACCGGTCCACGCAAACATGGACCAGGCGGAACTCTACCCAGTGGGTCTCCGGGGTCATGGGAGACCCCTGGGTGGTCAGGGTCAGTGCAAGGTGGCCCCCTGGCCATCCCCCTGGAACCTGGGCATCTTGGCACTGCCAATCTGGCAGGTGCACTGTCTGGATGCCAAGTTGGCACTGTCAAGGGTCCAGGCTCAAGGGGGGCCATGCCCATGAAAAGAGGATGGAGGGGATTTGAAGGGTGGGGTGTTCAGGGCAGTTAAGTAGGGGCCTCTGGGTATTTGGGGGGGGTGACTATTGGGGGTCCTGTAAGGGGAGGGGCCTATAAGTGGACGTGGGGGCCTGAAGAGGGGGCCTCCCTGGGACTCCATAACATAGACATAGAACATACAGTGCAGAAGGAGGCCATTCAGCCCATCAAGTCTGCACCGACTCACTTAAGCCCTCACTTCCACCCTATCCCCGTAACCCAATAACCCCTCATAAATAAAGGGGTGTCCTCACTTGGGGGTGTGGGGTAGTACCCATGTGTGTGGGGGATGACATTGCCCGTGACACGTGGGAGACCCACAGGCTCACAGAGATCGGTGCACCCTTTCAAAATGGCGGCCTGATCTCTGAGTTCAGCTCTTCAGTGCTAAAAAAAAAAATTCTAAGTGTGGTCTAAACTGACGAGAAACTTCCCAGGGCCCAAAAAGTGACTCAGTGTCTTTGAATAGCAGTGAGGAATTGCCAGCAGAAAACTCCCTGAAAAGCACGCCACAAATGAACTTAAATTTTTTATGGGAGAATCGCACCTTTGGTACCTTTTAGCTGCCCCATTGTTGCACAGCTCTGGAAGACTCCACCCGCAAGTAAGCCATGAACATATCTTTTTCTCTTCTTCCCCCCCCCCCCCCCCCCCATATCCTTATCAAAAATGTCCACCAAATAACTCATTGTTTTAGTTTGACAAACTGCTAAAGTGCCCTAATTTTAAATGTTAAGAGCCTACCTGTCCATATATTTGCTTTTGTTATGCCATTTAATGCATCAGATTTATAGTTGGGAGTTGCCTGAGAGCAGATACTTTGTGCAGAACCTTCCCCTCCAAGATCCACCCAAATGATATGGTGAACTGCATCAATAGGTATGGTTAAATTTACCAGTAAGTTATAATACTGTCACAGGACAGGACGTTTACACTATATGTCTGTTCTTGTGTTCTTTCTAATGGGATAAAGCTAGACAAGACCTCTTTTTATAATATTTGAGACTTATGTAGGAAATGTTGAAATGAGAAAGACTATTCAGTCCATCATTACTCTGCTTCCACAGTGAAAGGCGGACGATGTTGATGATGGACACTTCTAAGACACTTACAATCTAGCTCCTATATTAATCAAACAGATCAATGACAAAAAAGAATTTGCATTTATACAGCACCTTTCACAATCTTCCAAGTACCCCAAAACATTTAACAGGCTTGTTTCGAGGTGTGGTCATTGCGGTAATATATACTACCGTCTTCAAACCCCTGACCAGGACATTAGGATACAACCTAACATTTTGTTTGAATATTCTTAAATATCAGTGAAACTCTAAAGACATTTGAATAACTTGTTAGAACAACACAGTTACGCATTTGTGATATGATGAGGTTGCAAAAGCTTTCATAACAGGCTCCCAGTAGGTAAATTGTGAAACTTTTGAAATATGGAACTCATTGCAAATGTGAGGGACCAAATAAGTAAAGTTCTTGTGTGTAGACTAAATTCTGCATTTTACCACCAAATATAATTTCATATGTTGCACAAAATACGTATTTTATTAAATATCTGAACTATTCTAAGCACATAGCATTTAAATGTTGTATTCGTTTGTGAAACTATTTTCACCTTGGAGCTATCTGATTCCAACTTGGAAATCTTGCAAATTAATATAAATGCAATATGTTCACAAGTTATGTTCACACTGCAAACCTGTAGATAAAAGGAATAATCCTTCACTTGTGCCTGAAGGTATTTGTCGTTAATACTGATGCTTAATAATGATGACCTATTGACTGGAATGATTAGCATTTCACAATGCCACATACTTGAAATGGCTCCTTTGGACCCTCTTCTGTTGGAGATATTTTAGCAGAATTGTAGTGTGTTTTTTTTATATTTCAAAATTGTTAACTTGAAAAGTACATTTCAGTCTTACTCATTTTATTCTGCCTAAGCCCCCTGAAACTTTGCTGTAATTGAGCAAGAATGCTTGTTGGAAGATGTGTTTAACAGGGAAATTTGTTCCCTAGTCCATGGTTGAAGTGTTGTACCTTGCTACGAATCCTTTTTTTTGCATTATACAAATGTAAGACTGTAAACACAATGTATAATTTATTATTTCTATTAAATGAATAAAACTTGTGGCATATGTTGCCAAACCCATGTGTAGCTGAGAGTAAATGAGACCTGATGTGATGCTGGTTGTATCTGTTGAAAGTGCTGATGATCCTGATTTTTATAAGAAGGTATCCTCCTTTCAATCACCTTTGCTTTGATTTGGGGAGGGAAATAAAGGAGGCTCTTACAATATTTTTCTTTTAACTCCTTATTCCTCGTGTCACCATTTCCCAAAAAGATTGGTGCAGCTGGTAAGCAGAAAATGAGTGTTTGCAGTAAAAAAAATTCTGAAGTTATACGGCAGCATTATAATTTTTACTGTATCCCAAAGATGTGCACAAAGGATTTGAACAGCAAGCTTGTGATCATTTGTCAGTGTGATGGAGTTCTCTGGATGACTTTAAATCACATAAATCAAGGAATTATGTGGAATGATTGATATCTCAAAAGTCCCAACAGTATAAGTAGATCCAGCTGCTATTCCATGATGGAAGAAAGCCTTGTATTTTATACAGTGCCTTTCACAACCTTAATGTTCCAAAGCATTTTACAACTAATTAAGTACTTTTGGTGTGTTGCACAGGAATAGCAGCAGCCAATTTGCACATAGCAAGTGGCCACAAACAGCAATGTGATAGCTGATTAAACTGTTTTTGTCTTGTTGGCTGAGGCGTAAGTATACACCAGAACACGGGGAGAACGCTCCCATTTTTCAATTGATTTTTTTTATGCGCACCTGAGAAGGCAGATAGCACTTTAGTTTAATGTTGCACCTGAAAGACGTCAACTTGGACAGGGAAGCGTTCCCTCAGAACTGCACAGGAGTGCCAGCTGTATTTTCTGTGCTCGAGTCTCTAGAATGGGACTTGAACCAATGATTTTCTACCTCAAATACGAGACTGCTAGCTGAACCACAGCTGGCACATTTTGGCATTTGCTAGTTTGAGAGTTGAGACAGCAAGTTAATCTACTGATGACTATTATTTATCAGCCGCACACCAATTCTTTACAGAGACACAGATGATGGAAGCTGTATAACCCATCTTCCCACAGAAGCCTCCAGCATTCCCATCAAAAGGGGCTGGTTTAGCACAGTGGGCTAAACAGCTGGCTTGTAATGCAGAACAATTCTCGTACCGGCCTCCCCGAACAGGCGCCAGAATGTGGCTTTTTACAGTAACTTCATTGAAGCCTACTTGTGACAATAAGCTATTATTATTATTATTATTATTAATAAAATTAACTGTCTAGCAAATGATTCCAAGTGTTTTGCTTCCACTGACCACGATCAGGCATTCATTCTGATAGGAATCTGGTTATCAAACAAAGTAATAGGCAACTGATGGAGATGCGTGTACATCTCAGTGAACATAATTTTTAACGTCTGGTACATATTAGGCAATTAGGATAACGTATATTGTTTTTAGCGCTCGGTGTAGAAGAAATAGATAACTAACCAAAGTTTTAAATTACCAATCTACTTTCCATTCGAGATATAATTATCCTAATTTTTTTAGATTTATTAAGGACACACAAAAAATACTTAAAACAGGGTACCACATTATCTTAGAACATGACTAAATGAAGAAATTTAAAAATGCCCTATATCTGTTCTTTCCAAAGGCATATGAACCCACATAGCTGTATTCTATTGCAAGTAACTATATTGGGCCATCTTGACGTGTTCTTTTTTTGGAGGGCTGTTGCGGTTTGTCTTGGGTTACTGCTACTTCTACACCATCATTTTGTTGCATATCTTGCTTGCTGAGTGTTGTGCTGGCCAATGTTTCTGAACTAGCATCGTGTACGCTGACTGCATTACCTGGACGAAGTGCGTTTAGAATGAGCTCCGAATCCAGCCTCTCCAAAGAAGGCTTTCGTACATATCTACATGTTTTCCATTTCTGGGATTTCCCCTTTGTGGATCCAGCCTTCACTTTGGGATGTTTTGTAACACCTGCTTTGTTTTGTTCTAATACATATCTGTGCATTTTGAAGCCCAGGGAGCCTTGCTTGCGGTCTGTCACCACTACTTCTGGAAATAAAATAGTTTTTCTACATCTGTCACTGGTGGTTGAAAGGCGTTTCTGCTTTTTAAAAAAGATAAGAATAATTAGTTGCACTCATTTTACTCCTATTGGATATTTTATCATTAGAAGCCAGTGCAGATACAAGATGTTACTAAAATGTATTTGTTGCCTGGATGTTTCTGTATTTTTAACACTGTTTAGAGATTGCTGATGAGAAAACCAACTGAACTAGGGAAGAAATCAACAATATAAAAAAATCTAAGAACATTACTGTTTAAGTCCTTATTTTTGTTTTGGTTCCCATTCCCTATCCCTGTTCACTAGTGATTTAGAATTGAAGTTAAATGGTATAAATCTATGTCCAAACATTTGCTGTTCAGAATGGTACTTAAATAGGATATGTCTGCCTTGCACTTTTCTGTTTTGAGTGAAGCTGTGACTCATAAAAGCAGGAGCAATTAATACCGAGAGGCAGGAGAATGTTCATGTATTGGAAACGTTTAAAACCTTGTGCCAATGGCTGACCTGGTTTCCACCTTTGAATAGCAATGCCCCGCCTGCATCCTGGTATTAATTAGGGCAGCCAAAGCGATTCTTGAAACCTAGACAACATTGTCCCGTTTGCAGTTATTGGGTGTAATTTTCTTCAAAAATGGCAGTGTCAGGATCTGACAGAAACACAGCTCAATTTATGCTCTATTTTCTGGTATTTAGTGCACAGAATCCCATGAGGAAGGAGCTGCGCTCGGAAAGCTAGTGATTCGAAACAAACCTGTTGGACTTTAACATGGTGTTGGAAGACTTCTTACTGTGCCTGTTATTTACTGGCTTGACCTATTGAAGTTTTGAAGGTTTGGAGAAAGCCGCTCTTTGGATGAATCCTAAATCACAAAGAAAGGATCTGACTATCCTCCGCTTTCCTTGCTAGACGTGTGCGAAGGGACGCGCAAACTTTAAAAAAAATCTAGACACACCTGACTTCATGACGCTTCCGCACAATCAAGGGAAGAATCGTAAAGTCTTTGTGAGAAAACAGCAACCCTCTGCCATCTGCCTCAGCACAGTATAAGGATCGCCAACAGTTGTGCAGAAATCACAGTGGATGAAAATGTGATATCAAGTCACGGTATTGAGTTTGAGGATACTGCACCAGGAAGAAGAGAATAAAAAGTTCTCTAACCTAACACTGCAGGAGGAAGAGAATAAAAAGTTCTCTGACCTAACACTTTCCAGAACCCCATGTTGCTTATGTGTGGGAAACCCAATGAAATTTAAGTGCACTCAGATACTGGCCAGAGTTGCACCTCCCACACAAATAAGAACCCCGGAGGATGGGAATCTAGCCTGGGAGTGGTGGCTGCTTCCGATAATGCTTGAATACCTCCGAGCATTGTCACTTGATACCTAATGACAACTGAAATAGACAGGATTGTGGGGAGAGATTAACTGGCAAGGTGGGCGCCAGATGCAAGGGCAGAGGGGGCTGGTTTTCAGCAGTTTCCCCTCCTGATACTGGGTTCCTCGGTTTGCACTGGGTTCCTTGGTTTGCACTGAATACCAATCAAAAAGGTGCCCCACTGAGACCATAGGCAAACCTAACGGGGTTTGTTGGGCAGCCTTCAGAGTCAGGATAGACCCTTGTAGTCCAGTTAAATTGCTGAGCCACTGTGAGGGACTGAGACTTTCCCTGTTTTTTTTCATAAATAAAATATATAGGATTATGCTCATTGCTATCTCTAAAATTTAAAACTGGACAAAAACCTAAAATGGCTGAATGTATGTGGCCCTTAAACAGAAGCCATCCGGCAAACCTGCAGACCATTATCTCTGAAGAACCACTAATAAGATTTTGAATTTGCTCTGTGCAGCCCTCGAAGGGAGCTAGACAAAGGCCATCTGTATTTTACAACCCAGACTGGCCATCAGGAGTCTGCGTGTCTGCTAAGACAAAGGACCTCAACCTTTTTAATTCATAATGGTTGAGACATTCAGCAGTCTAGGACTGAGAAGAGGGATGTACATCACTTGGCAAAGCTGGTGTGGAGAGGTAGGTAGTCATGTAACATGGATCTCTAGCTCATCAAACCAATAATATTGCCTGTAGAACTGCAAAGACAATGTGCAATTTTGCTGTCTAACCAACAGGTTCACGGGCCTCATCTGTACAGCTACTGGAAATCCTGAACCATTAACTACAAGACTGACTTATCTCTGCATGCCTAGCTCATTGTGTAAAGTCACCACCACTGCCAAATTGAATTATGCAGCTTTGGTTTTTAACCCACTGAAGGAATATGTCATTGGACTGCTGATTTTGGAACCCACTTGAAACAATATTTATTTTCTCTGCTGTCTGCAGTGTAAATCTTTCCTTTCTCCATTCCTCTTCTACTGTATGAATGCTAAGATATCAACTTAGCAAACCCCCCCCCCCCCCTCCCCTAATATTGAGTGTGTTTAAATAAACTAACCCTTCAGATGAATGCAATGTCAAATTTGCCGTAGTGTTATTTATTAGAAAAATGGATCAGAGGGGTTGGGAAATGCACTACTGCGTAAAAAAAGGTAAGGTTAGTGTTGCTTCACAGCAACAGGGATCCGGGTTCAATTCCCGGCTTAGGTCACTGTGTGGAATCTGCACCTTCCCCCCGTGTCTTCGTGGGTTTCCTTCAGGTGCTCCGGTTTCCTCCCACAGTCCCGAAAGATGTGTTTGTTAGTTGTTAGGACATTCTGAACAGGAGGTGTAGTGTGGTAGTGTGGCGACTATGTGATTTTCACAGTAACTTCATTGCAGTGTTAATCTAACACTAATAAAGATTTTATTATTATTTAAAAAAGGAAGCAAGTCTAAAGCATCTTTTTGTTTATGGACAGATGGTGAGAAGAGAAATTTGTGCTGTTTAAAATAACTGCAACCCCCCCCCCCCCCACACACACACACACATCCTCTCTGTAACCCCACTAATAAATGCTAGTGGGCTTGGGATAATTGGCTCTACATGACTCATGTATGAGCCTAATTCACACCTTTCCACGGGTGTGCAGGATTCCAGAGTTGGGTCTTTCCTGTCCCTGCCTAAATGGGCACTGTTTGCCTGAGGTTGGGAATGTGATGTAGGTACCCATACCTACTTCCTTCAGCCACACACACACCCCGACTAACATGCCTATTCCGGCAGGATCCACTCAATTCAGCTCCACATTTCATGCTCCTGGTGATCTCAAATCTAATCTTTTTCTCCTTTTCTTCTCTACTTGTATTGGAATGTTTTGTATTCCCTCTTACCTCCTCCTCATCACTTGCTTCCATGTCCAGTTCTTTCATTGCTAAGGAAATCATAACATCAAAAGCATCTTCATGCTGGTCAGCCACATTCCGAATCTTGGTCACTCTTTTATCACTGGTGGGATCTGATCCTTCTCTGGACTCTTGAGGTTCAGATGGTTGTGGATCACTAGCTGCATTTGGTAATGTCTTCTCTCTCATCTGAAAATCAAATTTACCTCTAAACATTTAACACAACAGTTACAATTATGAACTGTAAGGCACTTAAACATTAGCAACCATTGATGTAAGCATAAGAAGGGAATCCTGAAGTAAAGGTAACAAATGTGACTTCAGCACAAACTGATGACAAATGAGGCAACCTCTCAGTACAGAGGTCAGTTGCATACTCCTAATTGCTGTTCTGAATGAGATCAGCTAACTCATAGCCTGAGTAGATGTGCTGTAATGCTAGAAAAGACAATTTCTTGACTCAAAACACTGGGGTGTCCAAAGAGTTGAATTTCAAGTGCTTTAAAGCACCAAATTAATATTTGTGCCTGTGAGGTTATCTCTGCTTATCAATGAAAAGAACAGTCATTCATATGCTTGTGGAGCGGTTTACTTTGGATGAACTTATAATATGAAATGGGCCAGGATTCTCCAAAATCCCGGGCAAGTGTTGCCGCCAGTGGAAACACCAAAGTGGTGCATGCCAGTGTCAACTGGTGTCCTGGCCCAGCGATTCAGCAGCCCTCAGCACGCCAGCACGGCGCCAGAGTGTTGCGTGCTGCTCGGGTGCCGGAAAATGGCCCTGCACTGCCGGCACGGGTCCAGGCATGTACGCGACAGCCGTCTCCGCGCTGGCGCATGCGCGTGTTGGCCGTCTCCGCACCGGCGCCAAGTAACATGGCAGAGTCCTACAGCGGGCCTGTGTGGAAGGAGTTAGGCCCCTTTCAGATCGCGGGCGCCTGCCGATCGGTAGCCCCTGATCGCGGGCATGGACGCCGTGGAGGCCCCCCCGGAGTCTGATCCCCCCCCCCCAACCAGGATGCCCACCGTGGCCGGGGGTCCGAGCTCCCGCCGGATGGTACCAGGCTGGAACCACGCCAGCGAGACTAGGTGGAAGTGGGCGGGAATTGGGCCAGTCGACCGCGGAGAATCGGTGCGTGGGCTTCTTTTTCAACAGCCCCCGACCGGCACCGCATCGACCGCGCGGGCGCAATTGGTGCCACCGGAGAATCGTGTCCCGGAGTTGGAGCGGCGTGGCGAAAATTTTCCGCATCATCGCCGATTCTCCGACCCGGCACGGGCTCAGAGAATCCCAACCCAAGTGTTCAGGAAAGAATGAAGGAGTGAAGTGTTGATTATGGTTAATATTGCAATGCTGGGGAAAGAGAATGTCCTAGACTGGTCAAGGACAGAATCTATTTGGTTGGGATTAAACAGTAGAGTTACCTTCACACCACTAGATGTACGCTGCAGGTGACCAACTAGTGAGAAAGGTGTAGAGGAACAAATTTGAAAGGTCATTACAGCAAGGTCGAAAACCATAGTTATAGAATCCCTTCAGTGCAGAAGGAGACCATTCAGCCCATCGGGTCTGCACTGACCTTCTGAAAGGCCAACTCTGCTGCCCCATCCCTGTAATCCCACCTAACCGTTGGACATAAGGGCAATTTATCATGGCCAATCCACCTAACCTGCACATCTTTGAACTGGGAGGAAACCAGAATCGAACCCGATTCCCTGGCGCTATCATGCATTAGTGCGAACCATTGTGCCACTGTGCTACCCCCAGGGCTTCAATTGCTTTAATGTAGATTGGGATAGTAATAGTGTCCAGCATGGAGGGTAAAGAGTTTTGTTCAGTAATTTGTTCATGGGATGTGGGTATTTTTTGCCTATTGCTGAGAGAATTTTAAGCATCAATCACAATACTGTAAATCTGGAGTCACGTTCCTTCCCTGAAGAACATTATTGAACCAGATGGATTTTTCCGGCAATTGACAATGGTTTGGGAGGAGGAGGTGCCCATGCTGGTGTCTCCCGTGGGGGAGGTGCCAAAACAGCGCAGCACCGTGGACTCAGGCATAGTGTTAGGGCCCACAAGGCCAGAAATGAAATGAAAATCGCTTATTGTCACAAGTAGGCTTCAAATGAAGTTACTGTGAAAAGACCCTAGTCACCACATTCTGGCGCCTGTTCAGGGAGGTTGGTATGGGAATTTAACTTTGCTGCTGGCCTGCCTTGGTCTGCTTTAAATGCCAGTTATTTAGCCCAGTGTGCTAAACCAGCCCCTATGAAGTTAGACACCAGTTAAGTTGACACATGTGCATTGCACAGTTGAGTTATGGGGCTAGGGCACAGACTGTATATATTTCTGCACAATAAAAACCTGTTAACACCGTTAAAACCTGTCTCGGTGCTCTGTCTGATGGGTGTGGGGGTGGGCTGGTCTGGGCTGGCCGGAACGGTGGGGGGACCAGTGCAGGCTCTTTGAGTGGACCGTGCTCTTCCCCCCCCCCCCCCCCCCCCCCCCAATTGTCCCTAGCACCCCTATCCCGTGATTCGATGGGACAATGTGATGGGCTAGCCAGCTCGCATGCAGGGATCACCCAGGTGGAAGGTGCCAAGAGTCAGACATTTTCAGATGATGTGGAGCACCAGAACTCATCACACAGCAGGTTGTCATCATCCTTCATCCCATTGACCAGACCCGCTGTCACTGCCAACCCAGAGCCCCCACCCTGTAGCGCTGCAGGTGCGTATAACGAAGGGTGTGCAATCAGGCGGTTTAGTGGTGTGTGAGGTAAGGGGGTCCACCCAGTCGCATTTTGCGATTTCGGCGTCGGCAATTGGGTAATCCAGCCCTTAGTCTCAGGAACGGAGAATTACGCCCGCCTGTGATCTCTCCAAATTTCAGCCTCTTGAGCCTGCCCAATTTCATTCCACTACTGGGGTCTGTGACTTCAGCTGTCCAGCCCTAAACTCTGAAATTCACTTGCGAAGACTTTTCTTCTGTCTGTCCTCCTTAAAACCCACCTCTTCCACCAAGATATAGATCACCTGTCATAATGTCTCCTTGCATGGCTCCCTGTTAAATTTCATTTGCTAACACTCTTTTGAAGGACTTGGGGACTGTTTCCCCCTGCCCTTCCTCCCATCCTGCCTTCCCCATTTTAATCCCTTTATCTCCCCCGATCCACCCACCCCTTGCTGACGCCTCAATTCTCCTTAAAGATGTTGGTGAACGATTTCCACCTCCAAGAAAAACCCATCGACCGACCCTCTTAAGACAAACGTGATTTTCTCCAACCTGAGGAACTCCGCCAGGCCGCTCACCAAAATCCCCGGTTTCGGTGGCTCCGAGTTCCTCCACTCCACCAAAATCTGCCTCCGGGCTACCAGGGAGGCAAAGGGCAGAACATTGACTTCTCTCACCGCCTGGACTCGCGGGTCTTCTGACAGCACAAATAGCGCCACTTCTGAACTTGGGGTGATGTCGCCCTCAACACGTCGGACATTACGTCCACAAACCCCTTCCAGAACCCCTTCAGTTTAGGACATACCCAAAACATGTGAACACTGTTCGCAGTCCTCCCCTGCACACCGCCCACACCCATCCTCTACCCCCTCAAAGAACCTGCTCATCCTCTCCACAGCCACATGCTCCCTGTGAACTACTTTATACTGGATAAGGCTGAGCCTCACACATGATGAGGACGTATTCACTCTCCTCAAAGCCTCCATTTCCCCCGCACCCTCAATTTCTCCTCCCTATATACCTCAGACACCCTGCCCTCACCCACTCCCTCCCTCGATAACACCTTATCCTGTAATCCCAAGGGCGTAAAACTGGGAAAGGATGCCACCTGCATCCTCAAAAATCCCAGACCTGTAAGTATCTGAACCCATTCCCACTGGGCAGCTCATATTCCTCCTGCAGGTCCTCTAAACTTGCAAAGTTGCCGCCCACAAACAGGTCCCCAAATTGCTTCATCCCTGCCTGACAGCACCCTGGAACTTCGCATTCGCATCCCCCCCCCCCCCCCCAGTGCAAATCTGTGATTGTTGCACATCGGTGCCCAGATGCTTCCAACCTCAGATGCTGCTGTCACTGTCCCCACACCCGCAGAGCCACCATCACCACTGGGCTTGTGGAACACTTGACCGGCGAGAACGGCAGAGGCATCATCAACAATGATCATAAATTCGCTTCCCTGCAGGAGGCCGCCTCCATCCTTCTCCATGCCGACCTCTCACCCACTACCTTCCACCTCACCATTGCAATGTTTACTGCCCAGTAATAATTTGTTAAATTTGGCAAGACCTAGGGGCTTGTTCGGGGAGGCTGATACGGGAATTGAACCTGCGCTGATGGCCTTGTTCTGCTTTACAAGCCAGCTGCTTAGCCCACTGTGCTAAACCAGCCCCTAACAATCCACTCCACAAACCCCTACCCGAACCGTCCTAACACTTCCCACAAGCAGTCCCATTCCACCCGATCAAAAGCCTTCTCTGCATCCATTGCCACTGCTACCTCCACGTCTTGTCCCTCCGAGTGAATCATTATCCCATTCAGTTTCCTCCCCTTTACAAACCCCGTCTGATCTTCCCCTATCACCCCTGGCACACAGTCTTCGATTCGCGAGGCCAGGATCTTTGCCAGTAATTTAGCCTCTACGTTTAATAGCGATATTGGGATATAGAACCTGCACTGCTCTGGATCTTTATCCCTCTTTAGTATTAGGGAAATAGACGCCTGCGATAACGTAGGGGGAAGCTCTCCCTTTTCCCTTACCTCATTATATGCCCTCACCAGCAGGGGCCCCAGGTCACCGCAAAACTTCTCATAAAATTCTACAGGATGCCCATCCGGGCCCAGGTCATTCCCTGTCTGCATCATTCCCATGCCCTCCATCACCTCAACTAGTCCAATGGAGGAACCTAGCCCCTACACCAGGTCCTCCTCCATCCAGGAGCCAATGCATTCCACCCCCTCCCCCTGCCCACCCCCCACCCCCAACCGGCCGGGGTCTCCGATTCATAAAGCCTCCTGTAAAGCTTCTCAAGTACACCATTCATCCCCAATGGGCCCAGTACCACTCTTCCCCTCCTGTCCTTCACCCTTCTGACCTCCCTCTCTGCCTCCTGCTTTCTGAGTTGGTGGGCCAGAATCCTTCTCCCCGTACTCATTCACTGCCCCTCTGACCCCCTGCATCTGTCCCACTGCCTTCCCCGTAGACACCAGCCCAAAGTCCATCTGGAGCTTCTGCCTCTCCTTCAACAATCCTGCCTGCGGGGCCTCCGAATACCTCCTGTCCACCCGCAGAATCCCGTCCAGCAGCCTTGTCATCTCTGCTTGTTCTACCTTTTCCCTGTGCGCCCAGATCAATATGAAATCCCCGCTAACCACTGCCTTGAGCATCTCCCATAGAGTGGCGGCCGAGACCTCACCCATATCGTTTAGTTCCACATATCCCGAATGGCGGCTCTCACCCGCTCACACACCTCCTCATCCGCTAAAAACCCTACATCCAGTCTCCACTGCAGGCGCTGGGCCTCCCACGGTCCACTTGCAAGCCCACCCAGTGCGGCTTGTGGTCTGAAACCACAATCAACGAATACCCCGAGTTGGCAACTCTCTCCAGCAGCGTCTTGTCCACCATGAAAAATTAATCCGAGAGTACACCCTGTGCACGTGGGAGAAGTACAGGAACTGTCTTACCCTCGGCCTCCTAAACCTCCACGGATCCACCCCCCCCCCCCCCCCCCCCCCCCCCCAACTCCCAGCCCACCTATGCGCTCCATGAACCCCTTCAGCTCCTTTGCCACCACTGACACCCTCCCCGACCTCAGGCTCGACCGGTCCAAACCTGGTTCAATGCACGTGTTAAAGTTCCCTCTCATGACTAAGATCTAGGATCTTGCCCAGCACCCGCCTCCTAAACTCCACATTGTCCCAGTTTGGGGCATCAACATTTACCAAAACATAAGAACAAAAGAACATAAGAACAGAAGAACTAGGAGCAGGAGTAGGCCATCTGGCCCCTCGAGCCTGCTCCGCCATTCAATTAGATCATGGCTGATCTTTTGTGGACTCAGCTCCACTTTCCGGCCCGAACACCATAACCCTTAATCCCTTTATTCTTCAAAAAACTATCTATCTTTACCTTAAAAACATGTAATGAAGGAGCCTCAACTGCTTCACTGGGCAAGGAATTCCATAGATTCACAACCCTTTGGGTGAAGAAGTTCCTCCTAAACTCAGTCCTAAATCTACTTCCCCTTATTTTGAGGCTATGCCCCCTAGTTCTGCTGTCACCCGCCAGTGGAAACAACCTGCCCGCATCTATCCTATCTATTCCCTTCATAATTTTAAATGTTTCTATAAGATCCCCCCTCATCCTTCTAAATTCCAACGAGTACAGTCCCAGTCTACTCAACCTCTCCTCATAATCCAACCCCTTCAGCTCTGGGATTAACCTAGTGAATCTCCTCTGCACACCCTCCAGCGCCAGTACGTCCTTTCTCAAGTAAGGAGACCAAAACTGAACACAGTACTCCAGGTGTGGCCACACTAACACCTTATACAATTGCAACATAACCTCCCTAGTCTTAAACTCCATCCCTCTAGCAATGAAGGACAAAATTCCATTTGCCTTCTTAATCACCTGTTGCACTTGTAAACCAACCTTCTGTGACTCATGCACTAACACACCCAAGTCTCTCTGAACAGCGGCATGCTTTAATATTTTATCGTTTAAATAATAATCCCGTTTGCTGTTATTCCTACCAAAATGGATAACCTCACATTTGTCAACATTGTATTCCATCTGCCAGACCCGAGCCCATTCACTTAACCTATCCAAATCCCTCTGCAGACTTCCAGTATCCTCTGCACTTTTCGCTTTACCACTCATCTTAGTGTCATCTGCAAACTTGGACACATTGCCCTTGGTCCCCAACTCCAAATCATCAATGTAAATTGTGAACAATTGTGGGCCCAACACGGATCCCTGAGGGGCACCACTAGCTACTGATTGCCAACCAGAGAAACACCCATTTATCCCAACTCTTTGCTTTCTATTAATTAACCAATCCTCTATCCATGCTACTACTTTACCCTTAATGCCATGCATCTTTATCTTATGCAGCAACCTTTTGTGTGGCACCTTGTCAAAGGCTTTCTGGAAATCCAGATATACCACATCCATCGGCTCCCCGTTATCTACTGCACTGGTAATGTCCTCAAAAAATTCCACTAAATTAGTTAGGCACGACCTGCCTTTTACGAACCCATGCTGCGTCTGCCCAATGGGACAATTTCTATCCAGATGCCTCGCAATTTCTTCCTTGATGATAGATTCCAGCATCTTCCCTATTACCGAAGTTAAACTCACTGGCCTATAATTTCCTGCTTTCTGCTGGCATGTTATTTGTGTCTTCCACTGTGAAGACCGACCCAAAAAACCTGTTCAGTTCCTCAGCCATTTCCTCATTTCCCATTATTAAAACTCCCTTCTCATCCTCTAAAGGACCAATATTTACCTTAGCCACTCTTTTTTGTCTTATATATTTGTAAAAACTTTTACTATCTGTTTTTATATTCTGAGCAAGTTTACTCTCATACTCTATCTTACTCTTCTTTATAGCTTTTTTAGTAGCTTTCTGTTGCCCCTTAAATATTTCCTAATCCTCTAATCTCCCAGCAATCTTTGCCACTTTATATGCTTTTTCCTTCAATTTGATACTCTCCCTTATTTCCTTAGATATCCACGGTCGATTTTCCCTCTTTCTTCCGTCCTTCCTTTTTGTTGGTATAAACCTTTGCTGAGCACTGTGAAAAATCGCTTGGAAGGTTCTCCACTGTTCCTCAACTGTTCCACCATAAAGTCTTAGCTCCCAGTCTACCTTAGCTAGTTCTTCTCTCATCCCCTTGTAATCTCCTTTGTTTAAACACAAAACACTAGTATTTGATTTTACTTTCTCATCCTCCATCTGTATTTTAAATTCCACCATATTGTGATCGCTCCTTCCGAGAGGATCCCTAACTATGAGATCATGAATCAATCCTGTCTCATTACACAGGACAAGATCTAGGACCGCTTGTTCCCTCGTAGGTTCCATTACATACTGTTCTAGGAAACTATCGCGGATACATTCTATAAACTCCTCCTCACGGTTGCCTTGACCGACCTGGTTAAACCAATCGACATGTAGATTAAAATCCCCCATGATAACTGCTGTACCATTTCTACATGCATCAGTTATTTCTTTGTTTATTGCCTGCCTCACCATCTCGTTACTATTTGGTGGCCGATAGACTACTCCCATCAGTGACTTTTTCGCCTTACTATTCCTGATTTCCACCCAAATAGATTCAACCTTATCCTCCATAGCACCGATGTCATCCCTTACTATTGCCCGGATGTCATCCTTAAATAACAGAGCAACACCACCTCCCTTACCATCCACTCTGTCCTTCCGAATAGTTTGATAGTAATGAAGGAGCCTCAACTGCTTCACTGGGCAAGGAATTCCATAGATTCACAACCCTTTGGGTGAAGAAGTTCCTCCTAAACTCAGTCCTAAATCTACTTCCCCTTATTTTGAGGCTATGTCCCCTAGTTCTGCTGTCACCCGCCAGTGGAAACAACCTGCCCGCATCTATCCTATCTATTCCCTTCATAATTTTAAATGTTTCTATAAGATCCCCCCTCATCCTTCTAAATTCCAACGAGTACAGTCCCAGTCTACTCAACATCTCCTCGTAATCCAACCCTTTCAGCTCTGGGATTAACCTAGTGAATCTCCACTGCACACCCTCCAGTGCCAGTATGTCCTTTCTCAAGTAAGGGGACCAAAACTGAACACAATACTCCAGGTGTGGCCTCACTAACACCTTATACAATTGCAACATAACCTCCCTAGTCTTAAACTCCATCCCTCTAGCAATACAGGACAAAATTCCATTTGCCTTCTTAATCACCTGTTGCACCTGTAAACCAACTTTCTGTGACTCACGCACTAGCAAACCCAGGTCTCTCTGCACAGCGGCATGCTTTAATATTTTATCGTTTAAATAATAATCCCGTTTGCTGTTATTCCTACCAAAATGGATAACCTCATATTTGTCAACATTGTATTCCATCTCCCAGACCTTAGCCCATTCACTTAACCTATCCAAATCCCTCTGCAGACTTCCAGTATCCTCTGCACTTTTCGCTTTACCACTCATCTTAGTGTCATCTGCAAACTTGGACACATTGTCCTTGGTCCCCAACTCCAAATCATCTATGTAGATTGTGAACAATTGTGGGCCCAACACGGATCCCTGAGGGACACCACTATCTACTGATCGCCAACCAGAGAAGCACCCATTAATCCCCACTCTTTGCTTTCTATTAATTAACCAATCCTCTGTCCATGCTACTACTTTACCCTTAATGCCATGCATCTTTATCTTATGCAGCAGCCTTTTGTGTGGCACCTTGTCAAAAGCTTTCTGGAAATCCAGATATACCACATCCATTGGCTCCCCGTTATCCACTGCACTGGTAATGTCCTCAAAAAATTCCACTAAATTAGTTAGGCACGACCTGCCCTTTATGAACCCATGCTGCGTCTGCCCAATGGGACAATTTCTATCCAGATGCCTCGCTATTTCTTCCTTGATGATAGATTCCAGCATCTTCCCTACTACCGAAGTTAAGCTCACTGGCCTATAATTTCCTGCTCTCTGCCTACCTCCTTTTTTAAACAGTGGTGTCACGTTTGCTAATTTCCAATCCACCGGGAACACCACAGAGTCTAGTGAATTTTGGTAAATTATCACTAGTGCATCTGCAATTTCCCTAGCCATCTCCTTTAGCACTCTGGGATGCATTCCATCAGGGCCAGGAGACTTGTCTACCTTTAGCCCCATTAGCTTGCCCATCACTCCCTCCTTAGTGATAACAATCCTCTCAAGGTCCTCACCTGTCATAGCCTCATTTCTATCAGTCACTGGCATGTTATTTGTGTCTTCCACTGTGAAGACCGACCCAAAAAACCTGTTCAGTTCCTCAGCCATTTCCTCAACTCCCATTATTAAAACTCCCTTCTCATCCTCTAAAGGACCAATATTTACCTTAGCCACTCTTTTTTGCTTTATATATTTGTAAAAACTTTTGCTGTCTGCTTTTATATTCTGAGCAAGTTTACTCTCATACTCTATCTTACTCTTCTTTATAGCTTTTTTAGTAGCTTTCTGTTGCCCCTTAAATATTTCCTAATCCTCTAATCTCCCACTAATCTTTGCCACTTAGTATGCTCTTTCCTTCAATTTGATACTCTCCCTTATTTCCTTAGATATCCACGGTCGATTTTCCCTCTTTCTACCGTCCTTCCTTTTTGTAGGTATAAACCTTTGCTGAGCACTGTGAAAAATCGCTTGGAAGGTTCTCCACTGTTCCACCATAAAGTCTTTGCTCCCAGTCTACCTTAGCTAGTTCTTCTCTCATCCCATTGTAATCTCCTTTGTTTAAACACAAAACACTAGTATTTGATTTTACTTTCTCACCCTCCATCTGTATTTTAAATTCCACCATATTGTGATCGCTCCTTCCGAGAGGATCCCTAACTATCAGATCATGAATCAATCCTGTCTCATTACACAGGACAAGATCTAGGACCGCTTGTTCCCTCGTAGGGTCCATTACATACTGTTCTAGGAAACTATCGCGGATACATTCTATAAACTCCTCCTCAAGGTTGCCTTGACCGAGCTGGTTAAACCAATCGACATGTAGATTAAAATCCCCCATGATAACTGCTGTACCATTTCTACATGCATCAGTTATCTCTTTGTTTATTGCCTGCTCCACCATAACGTTACTATTTGGTGGCCGATTGACTACTCCTATCAGTGACTTTTTCGCCTTACTATTCCTGATTTCCACCCAAATGGATTCAACCTTATCCTCCATAGCACCGATATCATCCCTAACTATTGCCCGGATGTTATCCTTAAATAACAGAGCTACACCACCTCACTTACCATCTACTCTGTCCTTCCGAATAGTTTCATACCCTCGGATATTTAACTCCCAGTCGTGACCATCCTTTAACCATGTTTCAGTAATGGCCACTAAATCATAGTCATTCACGATGATTTGCGCCATCAACTCATTTACTTTATTCCGAATACTACGAGCATTCAGGTAAAGTACACTTATGTTGGTTTTTTTACCTCTGTTTTGAATCTTAGCATCTCCAGTTTTACTCCTTTTAGTATTACTGGGCCTATTCACTGAGCTCCCCTCAGTCACTGTACCTTGTACTGTTGCCCTTTTTGATTTTTGACTATGTCTTCTCTGTCTTGCACTTTCCCCCTTACTTCCTTTTGCTTCTGTCCTTGTTTTACTACCTTCCAACTTCCTGCATCGGTTCCCACCCCCCTGCCACATTAGTTTAAACCCGCCCCAACAGCTCTAGCAAACACCCCCCCCCCCCCCCCCCCCCCCCCCCCCCCCCAGGACATCGGTTCCAGTCCTGCTCAGGTGCAGACCGTCCGGTTTGTACTGGTCCCACCTCCCCCAGAACCGGTCCCAATGTCCCAGGAATTTGAATCCCAACCTCTTGCACCATCTCTTGAGCCACGCATTCATCCTATCTATCCTGACATTCCTACTCTGACTAGCTTGTGGTACTGGTAGAAATCCTGAGATTACTACCTTTGAGGTCCTACTTTTTAGTTTAACTCCTAACTCCCTGAATTCAGCTTGTAGGACCTCATCCCGTTTTTTACCTATATCGTTGGTGCCTATGTGCACCACGACAGTTGGCTGTTCACCCCCCCCCCCCCACCCCCCCTCAGAATGTCCTGCAGCCACTCCGAGACATCCTTGACCCTTGCACCAGGGAGGCAACATACCATCCTGGAGTCTCGATTGCGTCCACAGAACTGCCTGTCTATTCCCCTTACGATCGAGTCCCCTATCACTATAGCCCTGCCATTTTTCTTCCTGCCCTGCTGCGCAGCTGAGCCAGCCACGGTGCCATGAACCTGGCTGCTGCTGCCTTCCCCTGGTGAGCCATCTCCCTCAACATTACCCAAAGCGGTATATCTGTTTTGCAGGGAGATGACCACAGGGGACACCTGCACTGCCTTCTTACTCTTGCTCTTTCTTTTGGTCACCCATTTTCTATCTCCCTCATTAATTTTCACTTGCGGTGCGACCAACTCGCTAAACGTGCTATTCACGACCTCCTCAGCATCGCGGATGCTCCAAAGTGAGTCCATCCGCAGCTCCACAGCCGTCAAGCGGTCTTAACATCTCCAGTTTTAGTCCTTTTAGTATTACTGGGCCTATTCACTGAGCTCCCCTCAGTCACTGTACCTTGTACAGCCGCCCTTTTTGATTTTTGACTATGTCTTCTCTGCCTTGCACTTTTCCCCTTACTTCCTTTTGTTTCTGTCCCTGTTTTACTACCTTCCAACTTCCTGCATTGGTTCCCATCCGGCATCAACTCCAACTTCCCATTCACAATCATGAACATCCCTTCCGAATCTGCCACAACTTTACCCACCTGAAATACCACCCGTTTATTTACCAGCACTGCCACCTGCCCGCATCTTCATGTCTGATCCCGAATGAAAGACTTGCCCTACCCACCCTTTCCAAGCCTAGTCTGATCCCAGATCTTCAAGTGTGTTCCTTATAAAACGGTCATGTCCGCCTTCAAGCTCCTGAAGCGCACAAACACATGTGACCATTTGACTGGCCCATTCAGCCCTCTCACATTCCATGTGACCAACCTGGTTGGGGAGCACCCTGCCCCCTCTCCTGCCGGTCAATCATATCTTTTCTTGGGGGAGTCCCCAGCTCGTGTCACGCGACCCTCCGGGCCCACCCTTGGATGCCCACCATCACCACACCTTTTCTTGTTACGCCATAGCAATCACACCTTTGTCAGCAGCCCCCCCTCCACCGAAGAAAACAACAACGCCATTCCCCTCTACTATGCTAACCACCTGGCCACCCCCACTGTGCTCCCATTAACTAACCCACCCATCTGGTGCTGGAGCGTCCTGTCCCCCACTGATACCCCTCCCCATGCTCACACATCTCCATAGCGCAAACAACAATGGAATAAGAAAAAGGTGCACTCCACCTCCACACTCCCTAATCATCCCGCCACAGAACCCAACAAAACAGCTCAAAAGAGAGACGTTCCGGGTGGCACGCGGCACATTGGTTAGCACTGGGACTATGGCGCTGTGGACCCAGGTTCGAATCCCAGCCTTGGGTCACTGTCTGAGTTTGCACATTCTCCCCGTGTCTGTGTGGGTTTCACCCCCACAACCCAAAGAGTTGCAGGTTAGCTGGATTGGCCACGCTAAATTGCCCCTTAATTGGAAAAATAATAATTAAGTACTCTAAATTTAAAATAAAACAGAGAAGTTCTCCAAAAAGAAAAAAGACCGAAAAAGCAAACATCACCTCAATCCTCCTCCACAGTTCAATGTCCTCCTTCTCCTGCCAGTGCATTGTCTCCTAACTCCATCGCCTCCTCTGGTGTCCCAAAATAATGTTCTCGGCTTTGAAAGTCACCCAGTGGCGGGCTGGGTACAGCATCCTGAACTTCACCTCCTTTTTGAAGAGGGCACTCTTTACCCGATTGAACCCGGCTCTCCTCTTCGCCTGGTCCGCGTCCAGGTCCTGGTACACCCAGAGCTCGTTGCCTTCCCAGCTGCACCTCCTCATCAGCCTTGCCAACCTCTATATCTTCTCCTTATCCAGGAATCGGTGGAGATATACCACCATCGCCATTGACTGCTCGTACACCTGCGGATTCCTCATCAGCATCCGGTTGACCTCAAAGGGCTGGTCGAAGTCCCCCTCCCCCATCAGCTTCTCCAGCATCTTAGCTTTATATGAGCCAGCATTCGCTTCGTCGATGCCTTCAGGCATCCCCACGATTCTTAGACTTTGTCTCCGAGAGCGATTCTCCAGGTCCTCCACCTTCTCCTTTAACTGCTTCTGGGTCTCCCGCATAATTCCAATCTCAGCTACCAATGAGGTAAACTGCTCCTCGTGCTTCCCCACCGCCCTCCTCCACTTTCCGAATGGCCTGACCCTGGGGCTCCAGACTCTGTTCCGTACGATCAAATCCAGCTTTTAATGGTTCCACCACCTTGACTAGGTCTCCCTGGGTTTCCCTCCTCTGCCGGTGAATGTCTTGTTTAAAAAGTCCACCAGCTGTTCCGTTGACCACTGGACAATCAGGGCTGACCCTTTATCTTCCTCCAACTTGACCTATGGCGCATGAATATTCTCTTGCTCCAACTACTCTCTTCTTCTCAACCCACTTCTGGTCCATAGATCCATCCACTAGCATCACCTTTAACTTTAACTTTCTTCAGTCACCTCTGTTGTGTTATGTTACTTTGTGTAACATAAGCTGCTTTCTTGATGTAGTCTCTACGAAAGGATGCTCCAGACTATGAAATGAGTTCAACGAGTTTATTGAACTATTAACACAGTTTTTAAATAAGTTCAACTCTCTGCTAATCTACCTCTCTAGTAACTCAGTCTAACTATACCAGCTTGCTCTAAGCCACGTACTAGGGTGTGATGCTGCTGCTGATCAACCCTGTCTAACTCTTTAGGTGTCTGGCTGTGGAAGAAGCAGTGCATGTGTGCCCTGTCCTTTTATATGGGTTGTGCAGTGCCCCCTTGTGGAACTACCATCTCTGGGTGTCCTGATTACCCATTGGTTGTGTCCTATTCTAATGGTCCATTGGTTGCGTGTCTTCTAGTTTTTACTTAGTTGTAGTGTATTTACATTAACCCCTTGTGTATATAAGGTGATGCATATCACTACAACCTCCACACCTTTATTTCACCAAAACATCCGCCCAACAAGCGGGGAAAAGGTCCAAAAAAGTACTCTCGAGTGGGAGCTGCCAAATGTGGGACCACGCACTCCATGGATGCCACTGGAAGGGAGGCAGGGCAGAATAATATAAAAATTGTATTCTGTTTAGCAATGCCACACGTATGTCAGTTTTAAGTACAGATATATGCAGCTAGACATCTCTGACTGAATTTGACACAAAAGATGCCCTCATTCATACCAGTTACAAGCTGAAAGAATGGAACAAGACACCATGAAATCACCAGACCATTCTTGGCTTATAAGATAGATAAAAGGCTGGTCAATCCTAGGGCCACACAAGATTATATCAACCATGCAGAGCATGACCAGAAGGACAATAATGGAAGCTGAAGTAGGTCCATTCAGCCCCTCAAGCCTGCTCTGTCGTACACAAAATTATGGCTGATCCTAAACTTCCCAATCCCCAAATCTTGATTCCTTTGTAGTCCAAAAATCTATCATCATCAGCCTTGAATAAACACAATGTCAGCCCTCTGTGGTAGCGAATTCCAAAGGTTCACAAGTTCGGGTTTGGGAGCAGATGTCTGGATGCTGTTGAGTTTTTGAAAGGTGAAAAATGGAAAGCTGACCGGGACAGCATTAGAACAGCTCAGTCTAGAGGACGAGGGTTTCAGGAACCGACGAGGTGAATGGCAGATAGGGGCAATGTCCTGGAAGTGAAAAGATAGTTTTGGTGATGAAATAGTTACATGGTTGGAAACACATTTCTGGGTCAAATAGGATGCCAAATTTGTGAATAGCGCGGTTGAGCTACAGACTAAGGGCAGGTAGAGTCATGGAGTAATGGTGGGTACCAAAGGCGATGGCTTTTATTTTCCCAGTATTTAGTTGAAGGACAAGCTGAGATGCTCTGAGGAAGAGAGGGAGACAAAGCCATAAGTGGCATCACTAATACCTGAAATCTGGTGCCTCCCACATATGTGCAAGAAAGAAGCAGTGTGGGAAATGCTGGCTGCACGTTTCCCTCATGAGAACGATAAGGCAGGATGAATAATAGGCGCTACCTGAGTCAATTACAACAAGTACTTTAGGGGCAGCATGGTAGCATTGTGGATAGCACATTTGCTTCACAGCTCCAGGGTCCCAGTTTTGATTCCGGCTTGGGTCACTGTCTGTGCGGAGTCTGCACATCCTCCCCGTGTGTGCGTGGGTTTCCTCCGGGTGCTCCAGTTTCCTCCCACAGTCCAAAGATGTGCAGGTTAGGTGGATTGGCCATGATAAATTGCCCTTAGTGTCCAAAATTGCCATTAGTTTTGGGAGGGGTTACTGGGTTATGGGGATAGGGTGCAGGTGTTGACCTTGGGTCGGGTGCTCTTTCCAAGAGCCAGTGCAGATATGATGGGCCGAATGGCCTCCTTCTGCACTGTAAATTCTATGATAAAAAAAGTGTGTTGTGTGCACGTCCTGTGCCCTGTGTGACCGTTTCTGTGCATGGTCAGATATCCAGGCCCCTCAGTCTGCCCGCTCTAATTATTGTTGGTCACACTAATGTTGCTTGCTGACTCGAGGCAGTAGATCCCGAATAACTTGATCTTCACCAAAAGAGGGAAAACTCCAACATCACACCCAGGATGCAAATATATTCCATTGTGCTGCATATGTAAAAAATCACTGCACACTAGTCCAGTTGTCATGACCCTCTAACCTTGAATACACATCAGCTGACCTGTTCCTGCTGGCCACTCTCCTCATGCTTGACTTTATCAGCTGCAGCTTGAGTTTCAGGATGTTCCTCAGGCTCACTCTCTACACTTGTAATCGCCGTTAATGAAGGTCTATACCTTGATAAATCCAGACTGAAACGTTTTCGTGAACCTTTCTAGATTAAAAAATAGAAATACAGTTATTTTTAGCACTGCTGCATACAGTTTTCTCTAACTCAACACTACAAACCCCCATGTTGAACTAGATTGAATTGAGAGACAGAGTCATAGAATTTTTACGCATGGAAAGAGACTCTTCGGCCCATCACACCCATGCTGGTCATCAAGCAC